>NW_027042927.1:0-464059 GCF_037950935.1 Myxozyma melibiosi | reverse complement strand
ACACAACCCTACACAAACCCTACACAAACCCTACACAAACCCTACACAAACCCTACACAAACCCTACACAAACCCTACACAAACCCTACACAAACCCTACACAAACCCTACACAAACCCTACACAAACCCTACACAAACCCTACACAAACCCTACACAAACCCTACACCCTGCTCTTTCTACCAGCTTAACCCTTACACTTACCCAAAGCGCTTGCTTCCAACGCCAAAAGCGCTTAAAAAAACACAAACGTGTACAAGTGAAAAGTACAAGTTTCAAGCCCAAGTACAAGTTAAAAGCACTAGTCTAAAGTACAAGTTAAAAGCACAGAAAACAAGTTAAAACTACACGAAACGAGTTAAAAGTACAAGTTTGAGACACAAAACAAAAACACAAGCTAAGAGCACAAGTTAAGAGCACAAGTTCAGAGCACAAGCTAAAAGCACAAGCTAAAAGCACAAGTTAAAAGCACAAAACACAAGTTAAAAGTACAAGTTTGAAGCACAGAATAATTAAAGCACCATTTAAGAGCACAAAGTACAGGCACCAGTTAAAAGCACAAGTTAAAAGTACAAAAAACAGGTTAAAAGTACAAGTTTGGAGTACAAGTTTGAAGTACAAGATAAAGGCACAAGTTAAACGCATAAAAAACAGATTAAAAGTACAGGTCTGAGGCACAAGTTAAAAGCGCAAGATAAAAGCATAAGTTAAGAGTACAAAGTACAAGCACAAGTTATAAGCACAAGTTGAAAGCGCACTAAAAACAAGTTAAAAGTACAAGCACAAGTTAAAAGCACAAAAAACAAGTTAAAAGTACAAGTTTGGAGTACAAGATAGAGACACAAGTTAAAAGCACAGGTTAAAAGTACAAAGAACAAGTTAAAAGTACAAAGAACAAGTTAAAAGTACAAGTTTAAAGAGTTAAAAGTACAAGTTTAAAGAGTTAAAACATAATTCCAAAGTACAAAGCAGAAGAACTTGTATGGTACAAAGTACAGTGTCAAATCCTCAATTATATATTAGAGTACAAAGTACAGGTGTACACTCAAACCCGGAGAGTACGCTTTAGAACCACCAGTTAGATGTAGTATTTAAGCATAGAAGGTAACCATTAAAGCCTTGTATGAACAGGTAGGGAAAGAGTAGAAGGAAAACTCATACAAAAGTTGAGAAAAACAAAGCTGACAAATATGTTAAAACGAAGGCTTAAACAAAGCCGAAACAAATTGAAAAAGAGGCCGATCAAGTATAAGAGTACAGCACGTGTGAAGACAAAAAAACAGAGTCGACAGAGCATTATTGGTTGTTTTACAAACCAATTTCCAAGACTTTTGGTAAAACATCAATTTAATTCTCTTAGGGTGTAAAGTGTGCTTACGTAAGGCCTGATGTAATTTACAATAATATTTGCGAAAATCAATTTAATTCTCTTAAGATCTCAGACACACAAACCCCTCGACTTTTAATATCACGTGATAACTTTTTGAATGGATGACTAACCAAAGTCAGACACACAAACCCCTCGACTTGTAATGGCACGTGATACATTTTTGAATGGATGACTAACCAAAGTCTGCTTACATGCCAAACCCGGGGGCTCGTAGAGGCACCCCATACAAAAAGCGCGACATACAACAAACCCGGCCAAAATCATGGCAAATCAATTCTAATTCAAAAAATAAAAACATTTGCCGTATAATCCAAGCTCAATAAACCCGCCATACTATTCAAAAATCTGCAGAAAGGGCTGGAAAGTGGAAATCCCGGATTCCCACTTGCGCCATGTGGGAATCGAAGGCAAGCGGCGCAATGTCTTAACCGCGAGTCCCATAGACACCAAGTGGGAATACCGGAGTTTCCGGCATTCCGACATGCTCTGATACTGTGTGTCCGCTTACATGCCAAACCCGGGGGCTCGTAGAGGCGCTTACATGCCAAACCCGGGGGCTCGTAGAGGCGCTTACAAGGCCAAAGCCAAACCCGGGGGCTCGTAGAGGCAGCCCATCCAAAACAGCGCTCTACGCTCAAGCGGCCCAAAATGATCGCAAATCGACTCTAATTCAAAAACTAAAATAATCTGCAAATAATAAGAGGTCGATAATACCGCTAGGCAGTCTAAAAATCTGCAGAAAGGGCTGGAAAGTGGAAATCCCCGGATTCCCACTTGCGCCATGTGGGAATCGAAGGCAAGCGGCGCAAACCTTAAGCGCGAGTCCCATAGAAAGCAAGTGGGAATACCGGATTTTCCGGCATTCCGACATGCTCTGATACTGTGTAGGACCCCCCCCTCCCACTTGCTACCCTCCGTCTAGATTATGTTCTGTATCCGTGGTCTTCTTCTTTGGGTATTTCTTGATGTGCGTCGCTTCTTTGGCTCAGAGTTTCTCTTCCTCGACGCTGACACTAACGCTACCCACCAGCACCACCCTTCCAAAACGTGCGTGTGATCTCTTCAACTTCTTACTGCGCTTACTACATGGTACTCAGCAATGCCCTTTGAGCACGATACCTTACCGCTACATTTGCGCGTCCTTGACCCCCTCCGCTTTCGTCACTTGCTATCTGCCCGTGCACTCACGTGTGTAGTGCCTGTCTTCAGGTTTTTCTGTCTGAGTTTGTGCTCCTCCATAATTCCTTCTTAATCTGTCCATGAATGCGTACTGACTGAGAGATTTGAAAACTCGCGCTGATCGGCGCTCGATCTCGCCGGCCCGCGAATTCTTCAGAATCACTTGATCTTGAATTAGTAGTTCTGCTCTGCTTGCAGTCGGAAGTCGATCTTGCAGTCATTCGTCTATTCACCATCATCATGGCGATTCTATATAGGCACGACTCTTGTCTGTTAGTTTAGTTTCTTCTTTGTGCTTCGTCTTTCTTCACTTGTTTGTCGCGCCTTTGTTCTTTTTCTTGTCATCTGTTCTTCCACCTACCCAACGCTGGCCCTGTTCTGCTCTGTTGCGAGTTATAAGTCGCGCCTTTCTTGTTATATATATATGATTTCTGCCCTTACTCTTACCGAGTGCGTTGACACTTTCTCTCCTTACTTTCGGTCCTACTCCCGCGCTTCCAAGCCTGTCAAACTCCTCCTCTTCATGCTTCCTCGCTTTTGTTCGGTCAAGTTTCTTAGACGTGTCAGGCGCGTCTAACTTTACGCTCCTCAACCGAGTCTCAGCCGAGTCTTTCACTAACTACTACTAAGTTCCCGGACTTTACTTTAGATAAACTCTCTTTAGATAAACTGTCATTCCCACCTGCTGAGTCCAGATTTCTATGGGCACTACACAAACCGCTACACAAAGCCAGTCTCCGAGAGTGTGTCAAGCCCGTCAATAAACGTTCTGTTTCTTGACCTCCACACTCCTCCTCCTCCTCACCTCACCTCACGCCGCACCTCCTCTTCAGCTCACCTCACGCTCCATCGACGTCGACGCTGAATTGGCCTCCTTGCCTACTCCTCCTCTTACCCTCTTCGTTTCTACACTCCTCCTCCTTCATGCCGGGGGGAGTAGCAAAAGCCGCTGCGCAGTTATGCAATTCTAGTGAGGGCCAAGTGTGCTCCAACAGTGTACTAATCGATAATACAACGTATTGCGACTATCAAGATTCTGAAAGTCAAGGATAGAATGCCGCTGCGCAATGACTTGGGCGGTAGAATACTGTCATTCATATTTTACAAGGACAGCTAAATATCCGACCACACTTGGAGCGGCTCCGTTAGTTGGCCACAAAAAAGGTAAAGTTGTCACGAGACAACAGTCTCGACGTCCATCTTTACAGAAGCTAAGAGCATTTACAATCAATAACCATACTGATAGCAGACGCTTTTGATACCCTCAGAAATAGGATTAGTTCGAAGTCTTCAACTTGCAAGACAGGCATTCTATTGTATAGACGGGACTGGTGAAGCAGTGTTTATAATTATTAGGGTTTTAAATGCATTTATTTTGTCGCTAAATCCGCTTTAACATCAATTTCACTCTAGCAATGACTATAATTATTCGTATTCGCTGTCTTTTCACATTAATGCTCGCCAGTTATCTTTTTTATACACTGCCTTTGATACAAATGCCAAGCCCGCAGCGACCAAGACTAGAACCCCGGAAAATATAGCCATTGCATAATATTTAGTTCGATCATCGCCAAGGAGAGCCCCAGATATTGGAGAACCGGTTAGAGCCGCCACTGATGCAATTACCGAGCATATACCGAAGCGTGCTCCGATAGACTGGACTGGTGAAATCTCGGCAATCATGGCCATCCAAATTGCAGTAGTGGGACCAGCTGCAAAACCGTAAACAGCACCGTAGGCAATGACCTGAGCTTTGGTATGCGCGGGAATCCAAAGTGAAAGGGTGAATATGCCAGCAAGAAAGGATCCAGCTATGAAAACATTAAAGCGTCCAACCTTGTCGGCAAATATTGAAGGTAATATGCGACCCAGGGTAGTAGCGCCCATTTGGATGGAAGGAAGATACCCCGCCATATCTTCGGAAAAGGCCGCTCTATCGCGAGCAAAACTGGGCAGATAGTTGAGAGGGACATACGCCCCGAGGTATACACAGAATACAGCTGCTGTGAGAAATGAAAATGAAGGAGAAGATAGAGGAGTGATGTACGTCCGGCGAAACCAAGAGGGCTGCTTTTCGTCATATGTTGATGAAGACTGCTCTATTAATTCTTCAGACTTGCGACCGCGTCCCCTTGGGCGGATGCGCGAACTCACACAAACGCAGGCAATAAGACCCAGACCCAAATTCAAGAAGCCAAGTGACCTTGCTGCCCATCCAAAGCCCGCACGATTGTTCACGGAATGAAAGATCAAAGGCATGATCGTGCCACCGAGAGCAGCGCCAGAGGTCACGATACCCAAGGCTGTGCCACGCTTTTTCACAAACCATGTCGACACTGATGCAATGCAAGTAGTGAAAACTAGCGACGAGCCCAAGCTCGTACATACGCCTTGCGCGAGAATAAACTGGTAGTATTCTTTGCTGACCGACGTTGTCATCACTCCGAGAATCATCAAAAGCACGCCAGGTAATATCAATGGCTTGGATCCAAATTTGTCGAATAGAGGGCCAACGACGATTGCACCAGCAGTCAACACAAACGTTTGGAGAGAGGTTATCCATGAGATTGTCGACGGTGAATATGAGGCCAGCTGATTGACTTCATAGTATTGTTGAAAGACACCCATGATATTGGTGTAGCCAAACGATCCCATCACCCCGCAAAACGATCCAAATACACACAGCCATGCTACAGATAGAGAAGTTAGTTAATAGTTCCTCGTTTGCGATAAGTTTGTCTAGAGCTTACCTCGAAGTCCTTGGTCAGGAGGACATTTCTCATGTGGAAGAAGTTGTGGAGAGTCCTCGACTTCTAGCTCAGACCTTGGAGCTTGTGGAGTAAGAGCCATGCTCTTGATCTCGGGTAAACGAAAGAAAACAGCGCACTGGGTTTGGTCGATATGATTATATTAGCGCACCTGGCGTGCGACTGTGCAGAGGAGATTGAGATAAGAAAGAATTCTTAGTAGCATGCAGAAATTGAGAATCAGCGGTGAATCAAGGCCGAGCATTGATCCTTTTCGTTCGAGTGGAGGCTTTGAAGACAGAATCAGTTTTCAGAGCAAGTGAGTCATTGAGAAAAAGAAGCATCGCAATCTCAGAAATTTGTCATCTCCGTTAGATTGTTTGGATAAGAACTATTGTAAACCTCATCTGGCATAACTGTGTAGGGTTTGGCTGTGTTGTGCGCTGGGATGACATTAGATGACGCCTCAGAGCAGCAGGTCACGGTCATCGAAGACAAGGACAAGTCTAGTGATCTGGAACTTGCAGTTTGGCTGAGTTAACGCTAGCTAATGCTTGTAAGGGCGCATGACAAAGGAGCTGAACTGTTTTTGATATGCACTAATGTCGATATCGATAGCTCTTTTTCAACGGATACAGACAGCGCCGAGCTACAGCGCTGGTGTTACCCTACTACTACCTACCTACAGCGATACAGCCCACTATTCAGTCTGCCACAATCATGTCTACCTATGCCTTGGCTCCATTCGTGATTAGATACTCACTCAGAGAAGCATCCACTCTTTTCGAGTAGCGACCAACGCCAATATTGCATCTTCTCACGTGCTTTTGGGTGCATCAGCTCCATTGGCTAGGATCTGGCCGGATCCAAGTCTTCACATTACGCACGGTCGGCTTCTTCTCTAAGGACTCGGGTAGAGAGCCGCGTCCACTCAACCTGAAAAGAGTCCACTACGATGCTTTGTAGTTCGGAGGGATATTGTCACCTTTGACACTAGTTTTATATAACCAATAAGCATATTAACTGATTTAGAACGGGAAGCGGGCCGAGAGGATCATGCAAAGGTGTAGAGACGGCGGCTAGGACCCGGGTGAGATACTGACGGGCCCCCGTTTTGGGAGAAATCATCCTGGGGATGAGCACGAGCCGCATGCTGCTCGGTCAAGATCCGGGCTGTAGAAAACGCCCAGTAAACGCCGATGTGAACTAGTTAACTGGTGATATGAATTAAGTGGAGAACATAGTCGCTGATATCTCAATTGAGTAAAGGCTACGTGGTGCTCATAGCGGATGAGCATCGGAAGTCAAAGCCGTGCTACTGAATCCCAGCTGCTGAGAAGAGGCGCCTGAGGCGTAAAACTATGGCCAAGAGGCGCTGGGTTTGCGGTCAGTGGCAGTTCTGAGTCAACCGAATAACGCAAACCGGGAGTCTGTAAACAAACGAATAACGGGCCTTCGGGGGGCGCGGGCGAGAAATGAGAAGGCAGAAGACTTTGGCAGAGTTGACGGGTCGTGCGATAAGCTACTACGAGTCAGCCAAACCTTAAACCCTCATTATCTTTCTGAGCTCGCCCAATCATCTAAAGCCAACCCAGTGCCCTGTTCTCTCTTGGTTATTGCCTCTCGTCGACTTCAATTCACCAAACAGTCAAACATCAGACGGAAAGATGTCAGAACCCGCATACAAAGCCATCTCTGCTGCCAAGAAGCAGTCACTCATTGACGCGATCCCCGCCGAATGGCGTGTTCCTATCCCTGAGGACCAGGACAACCTGACCAAGTTTGCCGAGACCGCTGGAGTTCTTACGCCGAAGGAAGTCGAGATCACGAGCAACTACGATGCCGTTGGACTGCTGGATAAGGTCCATGCCGGGGAGTACACCGCTCTGGAAGTGACGATCGCGTTCTGCAAGCGTGCTGCTCTGGCTCATCTGGCTATCAACTGCTGCACTGAGATCTTTTTCGAGCGTGCTTACGAGGTTGCCAAAAAACAGGACGCTTATTTCGCCGAGCACGGAAAGCCCGTTGGACCCCTTCATGGCCTTCCCGTTTCGATCAAGGACTCCTATAACCTCAAGGGTATCGACTCTGCGATCGGAATGGCCGCCTGGGTGGGAAAGCCTGAACCCGAGTCATCCGCGATTGTTGAGGCTCTGGAAGCAGCCGGTGCCATCATGTACGTCAAGACCACCGTTCCCCAGAGTATGATGGTTCTTGATACCGAGAACAATCTGACTGGTGCATGCCGCAACCCTTACTCAAAGTACATTACTGCCGCCGGATCATCGGGTGGTGCTGGTGCCATTGTCGCATTCCGTGGATCGCTGATCGGTATGGCCACTGACATCGGTGGCTCTATCCGCGTGCCTGCCTACGCCAACGGTTGTTTCGGGATCAAGCCGTCTTCCGGCCGGAATCCGTACCACAACATCAAGGGATACTGGCCCGACGGTGAGGACGTTACTGGTGTCCTCTGTGTCGATGGCCCGATTACAACTAGTGCGCGTGATCTTGAGCTCATTTTGAAGTCAATTGCTATTCAAGAGCCTTGGCTTGTTGACCCTTCGTGCGCTCGTCTTCCGTGGGTTGACCCCGAGCCGCTTGATCGCCCTCTGAGAATTGGTGTCATCAACAGTGTCAAGACATACGAGCCCATCACCTCAATCTTCAAGGACTTTCAGAGCAAGGTTGCTGCTGCAGGACATGAGCTGGTTGAGATTGATCTCCACAAAGTTACCGAGCTGGCTGATATTGCTACTCGGTTCTTCAAGGCTGATGGTGGTATCTTCCTGCAGAAGGTTTGCGACGAGACTGGAGAGCCCTTGACCAACGCTGTGCTTAACGGCGGTCTCTACCCTTGCGAGCCGATTGATCTCAACCAGTTCTGGGCTTTGAGTCATCAGCGTGCGGCGAGACAGCGAGAGTGGTTGAGGTACTGGCTTGACACTGCCTCCAAGACTAAGGACGGTGAGCCGGTGGACTTCATTCTTCTTCCGGCCCAGCCTCAGCTCCCTCGTCCGAAGGAGCCTATGGCCAGCGACACTGTCATCCTCGCCTGGAATACGCTAGACTACCCTGCTGCTATCTTCAATGCTGAGACGATTGATTTGAAGAAGAAGGAGTACAAGTTTGAGTTCCCGACACCGTCGCCGACGAATGAGGTCGAGGTTGCTTATGATAAGCTGTTCCCCGAGGATCGGTCCAAGGCTTACGATGGCTTCCCGGTTGGTCTGCAGTTGGTTGGAAAGAAGCAGGATGAGCCTAAGCTGTTACAGGCTGTCAAGCTGCTGTCAGATTTGTAAATGACGAGAGTAAAATTTGATAGAGATGTTTAATGAAACGAATCGATATTACAGTATTCAGTAGCGTAGTTCCCGGGGTTCATCTTCGTCGAAGCTCGGTTGTGTATTTAGAGTTGCGTAGGGGTAGCACATAATTTTCTCGGGCTTAAGCGATGGAAAGCGTAAAAACGGATTTATTACCACTTGTATTGCACGGTTGGGTTTGAAGACAAAAGCAAAGAAGAACACGCCGTTGTTTTGTTTGATCGTCCGATGAAAGACATGCCCAGGGCGACTCATTGTGGCCTACGTCAGCTCTTTGTGTCAATGAAAGAATATCTCAGCGCAAACACGCTGCCTCGTGCTCTGCGCCCGACTTCTGGAAATGCAATGGAACATCCGTCGCAAGGCGCAAAGCCCAGACGTGGAGCCCAAACCAAACAACGAGTAACGGGTGTCTGTGTGGAAGACAAGCACGCAGCCGCGCGAGACTAAGCCGAATAAGAACTGAGGCCGACGGGTAGACGCACTTTCGGGGTGCCTCTTTGGGAATAAGGTTTACTGTAATCTCCTGCTGTAGATAAGAAACCTCGAGCGTTGGAGTCTGGAGCAAGGTCTTTGACCGCAAACTCAGACGACAGCTCGTGGTTTCTGTTTGTTATTAAAAGTGGGTCGTTGTCTGGCCAATCCCGCGGGACTATCAAACCAACGGCGAGCGTGTGTTTGCAGTGCAGAGGAGGAGGGAGCTCGCACGGACAGTCGTTTCGGAGATCATATCCCAACGCCAAAAACGCCACGGCGGTGAACCTCCCCTGCCTTTAGCCGTCGACTTGGCGAGTGGGAGCCGCAAACGACGTTATTCGGAAGCGGCAGCCCGCATTCGGATGCTTCGTTCGTCCTGAGACTGATTAGCGGGTGACCATCAACAGCTACTAAGGCTCAGTCGCGGCGGCAGAGGGATGTGATATGCCCGATAGCTGCCCCAGGCTTTCCTGTATCAGCGCGCCGCACGGTTGGCCACCATTGTATGATTATAATGGCGATAGTAGTACTCCCAGCTCGTCCGTCGGCGTTCGCCTACGGCCTGCTGCCGGCCCCCTCTGATTGCAGAATCCGAGCAGAAGACTAATTTCTTGCTTTCGCTGACTTCTGGAATCGTCAGAACTGTATTTGGCTCTTATGAAGAAGGCCCGATAAGAGTTTGGACCCTTCTTCCCCTATCAGGAGCTTCAAGCTTTCGTGTGCCGCAACCAGAAACCTAACTGGGAAGACGTGTATTGCCTGACTGACTGATATGTCAAACGTCAGATTTCAGATAGCCCATTTTGGGCCGGTCATATAAACACCAGCCCTCGTCGCTACTCCTCCTTCTCCAGCTACCTACATCGCCACCCCACCGCTTTCCGCAACATGTCTATCCGTCGGCGCCTCACCAGCCACCTCTCGGACTTCAAGTCTGATGTCAAGGCAAAGGCTACCTCTCGCTCTGCCTGGATTCTCCCCAAAGAATCAAACTCGTTCGCACCTGAGGACACCTGGACCAACAAAGACAACGACGTCACCCCCCCTTCGCGTCGAACCTGGACCTCGTGGACCATTCTCGGTTTCTGGTTTTCGGATGCGTTGAACATGCAGGGATGGGAGAACCCGTCCTCCATCATCGCTATCGGTTTGACCTGGCGTGAGGCCATTCTCTGCAACTGCATGGGTATGGTCATCGTTGCTATTCCCCTCGTTCTCAATGGTGCGATTGGCTCTGCTCTCCATGTCCCGTATCCTGTTGCTGCGCGGTCCGGCTTTGGCTTCCACTTTGCCAAATTCGCTGTCGTCGTCAGAATGGTTACCGCGCTCTTCTGGCATTCAATTCAGACCTACTCTGGATCGTTTGCCTTGACCAACTGCATCTCTGCCATCTGGCCTTCCTACCTGACCATCCCGAACCACATTCCGGAGAACATCGGTGTGACCTCCCAGCAGCTCGCGTCGCATACTCTGTTTTGGTTCATTCAGTTGCCTATCCTGCTTATCCCCCCTCACAAACTAAAGTGGTTTTTTGCCTTCAAGACTGTCGTCGTTATGGCGTCCTGTATCGGCGTCGCGGCCGGAATGACCCACCTTGCCAAGTCGCATGGTGACATGTGGGATCAGAAAGCTACTATTCATGGATCAGAGAAATCATGGAAGATCCTGTCCTGCATGATGTCCTCGGCAGGTGGCTGGGCTACCATGGCTACCAACATTCCCGATTTCACTCGCTATATGCGCGGCGGAAAGGGCCAGTACTGGCAGGGTCTGTTTTTGCCTGTGATCTCCACTTTTGTTGGTATCATGGCTATCATCTCGACCTCTTGCGCTGGCGTTGTCTATGGAGAGTACATCTGGGATCCGACTTCCCTTGCTGCAAAGTGGAACAGCCCTGCTGGTCGAGCTGCAAAGTTCTTTGTCGGATTCTCGTGGGTCGTTGGCCAGATCGGAACGTAAGTACCTCCACTTCTATAATTGTTTTTGTCAGGTCTAACCGTTGTTCTTCTTAGTAACCTTTCGGCGAACGTGATTACTGCAGCAAACGATATGACGTCTTTGTTCCCCAAGTATATCAATATCCGTCGCGGTGCTCTCCTTGCTACCATCATCGGAGGTTGGGTTATGCAGCCCTGGAAGATTGAGAACTCGGCGTCCCAGCTGTTGACGTTCATGTCTGGCCTCGCAGTCTTCCTTGCACCGGTTGCCGCCATTCTCGCCGCGGACTGGTGGATCGTCAAGCGTAAGCATGTCGACGTACCTGCACTCTACAATCCTCATGGACGGTATCAGTACTGGCACGGAATCAACTGGCGGGCTGTTGTTACTTTCGTCATTTCTTTGACCCCCAATCTTCCCGGTCTGGCAAACAGCGTTACACCCTCGCTTGGCCTGTCAGGAGGTATCGTTCACGTCTGGGACATCAACTATCTTTATGGATTCTGGGTTGCGGTCTTTGTTTATAGCTCCCTTTCATTGTTGTTCCCTGAACCGGAGACATTGATACCCGAGACGGTCTCCGGCGACTCGCTCTGGAAAGACGAGAGCGAGGACGTTATAGAGGCATACAATCCTGCGACCGATACATACGAGGAGGCTAGCTCTACTGAGAAGATTCCTGTGTATGCAGAGAAGGAGGAGCCTAAAGCGTTTTAGATTGCTGATTGACTCCTGATTTTTGCTATTTTTAAGATCCTCGCCTGAATGTCTGTTTTAGTTTGTGTTTATAATGTGATACATGCTGAGTAAATGCATGACACATAATATTGTTTAGCTTATTTGCTGACAAGGAAACAATAATAATAGATTTAATTATTAATATATTACAATGGTGAAAAAATTTGCGCCTTTCTCGGTCTAGATCCGATGTTTATCCTTCGTGCTGTCGATGACTTGCTGTGCAATTTTCTCAAATATCGGGCAGAGGTTGCTGTCGCTGTACTTCTCCACTAGTCCGTAATTCGCTATTGAGTCGTCGATTGTTTTGTTCAGCTCGTTCTCGTCGGCACTGTTGACCGCCTTTGTGACAAATTTGTTCTGTTCCTCAATCATGAGAACGAACTGGGGATCGATAGGCACAGACCCCAAGAACGGTATGCTGAACTGTGCAGCAAGCTGTTCACCTCCGCCTTTTGAGAATATATTTGAGCATTCAGCGCAGTGCGGACATATAAACCCGCTCATATTTTCGACGACTCCCAAAACTTCAAATCCAACCTTCTTGCAGAAATTCAGCTCCTTCCGCACATCAGCCGTCGCAACTCCCTGCGGTGTCGTGACTAGAACCGCGCCGTCCGGTTGAGCGTCTCGGAGCTGTTCGGCGATAGCGATATGCTCATCAGATGTTCCTGGTGGTGTATCTATCAGCAGATAATCAAGAGGACCCCAGACGACGTCGTTGACAAACTGTCTGATCATGGCGCTCTTCTTTGGACCTCGCCACACCACGCTGTCGCCGCGGTCCTTTAGTAGGAACCCGATGCTCATAACACATAGCTTTTTGGTTGAATCGGTATATACTGGCACCCATCCCTTTGATGATTGATGGATCTTCCTAGCCTCGAGCCCAAACATGCGCGGAAGCGAAGGCCCAGTAAGATCAACGTCGAGTACTCCAACCGAGAAGCCCTGGCGCACCAGTGACAATGCGAGTTGGGTGGTCACCGAGCTTTTGCCGACACCGCCTTTGCCGGAAAGTACCAAGACGACATGTTTGACCTCGTTCAGAGATGCAGGAGCTGTACTGGTGCTCATCTGTTCGTGAGTATAGCTGTCGATAATATAATAGACGGGGAAAACAAAAGTTTTGGGAGCTTCTGTGTGGATTACAAATTCAAAGATAGGAATTTGCGTGGGAGTATAATACCCTTACCCAAAGAGCTACATGATTTTCTTCACTGCGGCTTACTAAAAACCAAACTCTCCTCCTCGAAGCAGACAACGCATGTATTGTTTTTCTTTGATAATCTATCACAATGCATTGCCGATTTACTTGTAGTTCATCTTCACAATATCAGCAGCTTCTGCACTCTTCCAGAACGAGCCGTTGGGATACTCATACGTATCCCACGCAGACGGCTTCATTTCGACCGAGTACCCTGCCTTCTCCGGAGTTACAAAGAAACCGTTCTTCACTTTGGTAGGGGTGAAGAATTGATCGTGGAGAGTATCGATATACTCGAGCAGACTTTTCTTTCCAGAAACAACAACATAGTCGATAGTGGAAAGGTGCTGGGTATATTCTGGGAGGCCGACGCCGCCGGAATGCGGTACCACCGGAACGTCAAATTTCTTTGCAAGCAAAAGAACGGCGAGAACCTCGTTGACGCCACCTAGCCGGCACGAGTCGATCTGGCAAATATCGATGGCACCCAGCTGTAGGAATTGCTTGAACATTACGCGATTGTGGCACATTTCGCCGGTGGCAACTTTGATCCCGTAGGGTTTAAGAGCCTCTTTGATGGTGCGATGGCCCACGATGTCATCCGGCGAAGTGGGCTCTTCGATGAACCTGGATATAAAGTGTTAGATATTGCGTACTGATAAGATAAAGCGTGGAACCTACCAAGGCTTGTACTCTGCGAGCTGTTTCATATAGTCGATTGCCTCGGGAACAGACCAGACTTGATTTGCGTCCACCATCAAGACGTTTCCTTCATCATATCCAAGCACTTCACGAGCAATTCTTAGGCGTCTAGAATCCTCCGCCACGCTTCCGCCAACTTTAAGCTTGAAATGCTTGTAGCCTTCTTTCTTGGTTTCATTAAGCAAAGCTTTCATCTTTTCGTCTCCGTATCCTAGCCATCCCGCAGAAGTTGTGTATGCCTGAACCGCTTGATCGTTGAATGCGTCTTTTAGTCTCTCTTCCTTTCCGGGAAGTGACTCTTTCAGCAGCTTGATGGCTTGCTCGGGCGTGAGTGCATCGGTGATGTAGCGGAAGTCAATGCAGCGGACGTATTCCTCGGGAGTGAAATCGGCCACAATCTTCCAGACAGGCTTATCCAGTACTCTGGCCCATAAATCCCATAGAGCATTGACAACCGATCCTAGAGCAAGGTGAATGACTCCCTTTTCGGGGCCAATCCAGCGCAGCTGTGAATCGCCGACCAAATAGCGCCATGTCTTTCCCATATCGGAGGTGAGCTCGTCCAGAGACTTGCCGACGAGACGATTGGCAACGTTCTTCACTGCAAGACAGACTATATCGTTACCTCGTCCGATAGTGAAGGTCATGCCGTGGCCGCAGAAGTCGGTGTTTGTATTGAGGATCACGTAGGCGGAGGAGTAGTCGCCATTGTCGTTCATAGCATCGGAGCCAGTCTTGTCGAGGGAGGTGGGGAACCGAACGTCCTTGACGTCAAATCCGGTGATGGTGACGGTTTGGGAAACCATGGTGAAAGACGGGCTTGGTCTGGTGAGGAGGGCAACATCGAGAGGAGGATGAGGAGGGGCTTTTAACTGCGCGGGGATGAGCGGGAACCCCCGCCGCGCGGGAGGGCGGATAGTTTTCCGGACAGGAGCCGCATCGGTTAAAGAAGGAAGAAGCCTGCGATTTGTGAGGCAAATGAATAATTGAGAGGTTGATGAGTAGATCTCAGTGAATGACTTGAATATTTTAATTATAACAATAATTGTTCACAGCTTCTTTTCCAATCTCTAGAGCACTGGGGGGAACAAACTGGAAAACAATCAGCGGTGTAGGGTTTTTCCGGTTGGCTGCCCCCACGCCCTGCTGCTAGCAGAACAGTTCAAAGTTTTGGGTTTCCCCGCAAAGAAAGGCAATCGCCGGTTTGCTGGTGTTCTGCCCCGCCATTGTCTTCTCGTGTCTGTCTCAGGCCGGTGGACCGTTGTGCTGCGGGGAAGAATCAGACAATAGAACGCGGCCGTCTGACTGCTGATTAGGGACCACTACAGATCATGATCGCCAATACGCAGCTTCTTTTATTTATCTGCTCGCCAGATATATAAAGATAGACATGCCGGTCTCATCTCCCCTCCTGCCTTTGTGCTGCCACCTTTGCTTGAGCTGAGTGCCTCTGCTACAATGGTCTTCAAATTTCAGAAGCCGTCTAAGACCCGTGTCTACAACTGGTATGTGTCGCTGGTTGCGGCGTGTGCTATGGTTCTCTATGGCTACGACGCCTCCGTCTTCAACGCCGTGCAAGGCTCTACCAACTGGAACAACTACTACGGGAACCCCAACAGCAGTGTCATTGGCTCTGTTACCACTGCCTACACCGTTGGAGGTATCGTCTCTGGCTTTTTCTTCAGTGCGCCGATCTCAGACTACTTCGGTCGCCGCATGTCTATCGCAGTCGGCGCCGTTATCGTTATTGCTAGCACATTCGTGCAAGCCTTCAGTCCCAGTGGCTCCATCGGAGGGTTTATCGCCGGCCGGTTCTTTGTCGGTGTCGGTCAGGGTATCGCGCTTCCCGCTGGACCAGTCTACATCGGCGAGATGGCACCGGCTGATATTCGTGGAATGATCATGTCATTCTGGCAACTCTTCTACAGTGTCGGTTCGTTCATTGCCTTCTGGATCAATTACTCGTGCACCAAGCGCGTGGCCTCGTTGGGTAATTGGGATTGGCGTATGGTTGTCATCTTTCAGATCCTGGTACCGCTGATGATCTGCGCTGCTATTCCGTTCTGTCCCGAGACCCCTCGTTGGTACGTCCAGAAGGGCCGTTACGAGGACGCCCGTCGGTCTCTCAGACGGGTGCGGGAGACGGAGGAAGAAGTTGACAACGAGATGGCCGAGATTACAATGGCCATTGAGTATGAGCACGAGGCTCTCCGAGGCAGCTACTGGCCCTTGTGGAAGGACCGTTCGCTGCGCAAACGTCTGTTGCTTGCGTTCGTTATCAATTGCGGACAGCAGATGACCGGACAAGGATCTCTCAACAACTACTCGACGATTATCTACAAAAAAGTGTTTACAGACAACTCCACCATCCAGCTCATCAATGCTCTTAATGGTACTTTTGGAATTCTGTTTACATTGAACGCGACCTGGACCGTTGATCGATTTGGCCGCAAGCCTGTCCTCTTTGTCGGTGCTATCGGAATGGCGATCTCAATGATCATTGTTGCGACTGTCGAGACCCAGACTCCCGATCTTCCGGGAGACACAAAGAGTCAGCCGGTTGGAATTGCGACGGTCTTTTTGTTATTCCTGTTCACTTTGTTTTACAAACCCAGTTGGGGTGCTGTTACGTGGATTTGGACCTCCGAGGTCTTCAGTATGAACGTCCGTGCCCAGGCTGTCGGTATGGCTTCGCAGATGCAGAACGTTGCCAACGCAATCTTGCAGCAGATTTTCCCGCTTATTCTTGAGAAAATCAAGTTCTACACGTTCTACATGTTTGCCGGAATCAACATTATTCTCGCAGTGTTTGTGTACTTCTGGCTACCAGAGACCAGGGGCGTGAGGCTCGAGGAGATGGACACCTTGTTCGGAGGCGAGAGTCATGCTCAGCGGGGAGCGGATCTGATTCTGCGAGAGAAAGGAGATCTGGCAGAGCAGATTGAGCACGCGCCTGACGGTGACCGGGAGTTGACGGCCGAGGAACAGCTGGCTGCTGAGAAGATTGCGATGCAGGTCGTTTTGGAGAGTCGACGTGCAAAGGAAGGCGATTCTGTTTAGTGCTGGTTGTATTGTTATGTCTTCATTTAATACTAAGTTAGCTCAAGTAGTTATTGTCTCTCCGTAATATCACAATGAGTGGGTAGTGAGTAGAGATGATCTCACAGACCCTGAACAGTACGATCACGGTAGCCTCGGTAAAAGCCAAGTGGGCCAGAGCCCAGTCACCTGCTCCACAGTCGGCTGCACCCAGGGTCTGGATTCCCGCTCTTCCGCGCACAATACTGCGGGGGCGGGCGATCCAGTTACTTCCTAACTTTTATGCAAACAAAGAACCTCGTTAAACGCTAGCGAGCTGGGCGGGGGCGCGTAGATCGTGTCGATTATGGCATCGTTGTGTGGGGGGAGCCCTCCCCTCCCGTCGACACTGCAAACCCTACTTCATCGCGTTATTGTGGTATTAGCCGGTTAGGCTCACACTTGTTACCGGTTATTTGCCGTCGGTCTACTTGACATCTGTATCGTCATCATCTGCATCTATTCACGATCTACTTGTATTGGACTGCGGGGAAGTTCGGGATTGGCCTCAGCCGATCATGTATGTAGACATATATATAGGTCTTTCCAGCGGTCTGCAAGGATTCTGTAGACAGCTTTAAATCACAGTAGCATCTATGATGGTAAATACAGCTATTTTGATCTATACTATCGCTCTCTGGCTCGCATATGCAACAGCCAGCTTGTCGTTCGACAGGAGCCATTTGCAGCGCGGTCACTCTATCGCCCCGCATCCTCCATTCAAGCCGTTTCCCCAGACACATCCACGCACAAAGACATGCAAGGTAAAATCTCATGGGGATGGGTCCGATGACTCGCACTTCATTCTCTCTGCTTTGGAGAAATGCAATCACGGAGGAAGAGTTGTTTTCTCGAGCGATGAAACGTATACAATCGGGGCGCCGTTGGATCTGACGTTTCTGGACAAGGTTGATATCGGTGAGATAACACTATTTTCAATCATGAGAAAAGCCAGCGCTGATTATAATTGTAGTTATTGACGGAGAGATCATCTTCACCAATGATACCGACTACTGGCAAGAAAACTCATTCAAGTTTGACTTTCAAGACTCGACCACCTTTTTCAAGCTTGGCGGCCACGATGTCAACGTGTACGGAGACGGCGAGATCAACGGTAATGGTCAGGCTTGGTATGATCTGTTTGCTTCCAACAAGACAATCCTGCGGCCGATTCTCATCGGTATCTTTGGGTTAGAGGGCGGCACGATTGGTCCTCTCAAGTTGAGATATAGTCCGATGTGGTATATCTGGGTCAGTGACTCTCAGGATGTCATATTCGACGGGATTGATATCACCGGATTCAGCAATAACAAAAACACAGCCAAGAACACCGACGGTTGGGACACTTATAGGAGCGATAATATTGTCATTCAGAACTCAGTGATCAATAACGGGGACGGTATGTACTTGCCGCTAAATGCTAGAAGACTAGCTAACACAAGGTGATACTTCTAGACTGTGTCTCTTTCAAGCCCAACAGTACAAATGTGCTGGTTCAAAATCTGCATTGCAATGGCTCGCATGGGATATCGGTAGGCTCGCTGGGGCAGTATATTGGCGTCACCGATATAGTTGAGAATGTGCTTGTATCGAATGTCGCAATGTCAAATGCATCGGATGGTGCAAGGATCAAAGTATGGCCGGGCGCGGATCCGACTTCGACTGCGACTGATGTCGGCGGGGGCGGTGGATATGTACGCAACATCACATATGACGGGATGACGGTTTCGAACGTCGATTACGCGATCGAGATCACGCAGTGCTATATGCAAAAGAATTTCACAGCTTGTAGTCTGACTACGGTGAGTTGTGTATTCGTTTTAGCTGGCAAAACAAGATGGCTGATGAAGGAGGAATAGGCGAGCCTGATCATTGAGGATATATGGTTCAAAAACTTCTCTGGCACGACGTCCTCAAAGTACGGTGAGGTTGTAGGAACTCTGGTCTGCTCCAGTCCTGATGTCTGTAATGAGATATATGCGGAGAACATAAGCGTTGTTAGCACGGCTGGAACGGACTTGTACACGTGCTACAACATTGACGAGAGTGAACTTGGGCTGGAGTGCGAGGCGCCTTGAGGACGAGAAGCGGTCGTTGTTGTCCGTTGTTGTTGTTGTCAGTGAGAGAGTTTAATCTTGTCCGTAATCAGCTAGCTCGTTATGACTAAGTTCAGGGGTCTGGTGAATATTTGATTAGTGAAGCGATAAGTCGGCTGGCGCGGCCCAACTAACCCCAGCCTCGATCTGGACCTGCGCTCTGAATTCTCCCTCGCATTGGCTACCCTGCCGCACTTCTTTCTTCCTGCTATTCTTCTATCACCCCCGCCAACTCCACTCTTTCCCTCCTCTACTCTTGCATCTGTTTTGCTCTCTAGAACAGCACAATGTCAGACTTTGCGGAATTGCCGGACGTGGAGCCTGTGAGCATGCTCACCGGGGTCACAACCCCTTTGCTACAAGGCCTCGAGCCCTTATCGTCTTCTTTCACTTCGCGTCGTCGCCATTCCTTCCATTCCCACTCCAAGAAGTCTTCTTTTGACTCTGAGTCTATTGAGGAGCTTGCGTTGTTGAAGGTTTGTAATTCCTCTTTTTTCTTTTCGACTGTCTGTGTTTTTTTCTTTTTTTTCATATGTGTGGCTAATCTTCTTATATTCAGCTCGATCTATTCCTCAGTCACCTCGAACAACGTCTCGAAGCGCTCGAATCCTATGGCTCCACCAAACTCAACCAGCTAGACGCAGGTCTCTCAATCACATACCAGACCCTTCTCTCCGTGCGTGAGTCTTGTGGCCGTCTGGGAGGCGAGGTCATTGGCGAGAGCTGGCGTCGTGGAGAGGCCATTGTTTCAATCCTCGAGAAGCAGTACACCGAGTCTTGGGTTGCTCGGGGATCTCTGCCGTCAAAAGTCAGCGCAGGCTTGCGGTTTCTGGAGCAGAAGCTTGCTGATTTAGAAGTTCAGTGCTACAGCTCTCTCAACGAGACTATGAAAGATGTGGATTCTAAAATCAACGAGCGGGTGGATGCTATCGATAGAAGTATTGAAGCTGCGCTGCGGATTGCGCGAGAGAGACTAATCACATACGAGGAATTGCCCGCTGGATGGCGTGAGAACCCCTACATCTGCCGGGGATATCGATTCTGCGCAACGTATTCAGAGTGCGTTGTCAGTATGTTCAAGGTTCATAACGAGACCTGCAACATATGGACTCACATCATTGGATTCGTGATGATGCTCACGATTGCGCTCTACTATTATCCCGCAACCCCTCTGTTTGCGACGATGACAACATACGACAAAGTCGTCTTTGGCATCTTTTTGTTTGCAGCGCTAAAGTGTCTTCTCACGTCGACTATTTGGCACACTTTTAACAGTATCGGAGTTTTGGAGCACAAGCAGAAATTTGCATGTGTGGACTACACCGGTATTTCAATCCTTATTGCATGCTCAATCATGACGACCCAGTATACGTCTTTCTACTGCCAGCCCACGATGCGTATGATCTACATGGGTGCGACTGCAATTCTGGGACTTATCGGGGTCGTGATGGCGTGGCAGCCGTTCTTCGACAAGCCAGAGAACAGGTGGCTGCGCGCAACATTTTTTGTGTGTCTTGCACTGTCTAGCGGGCTCGTGCTTGTCCAGCTCTCGTTCGAGCGAGGACTGATAAACACTCTGTCATTCTACTTTCCAGTGTTGAAGAGCCTGTTGTGCTATGGCGCCGGCGTGCTTGCCTACGGTTTCCTGTTTCCCGAGTGTCTTTGCCCCGGTGGTATTTTTGACTGGATTGGCGCGTCGCACAACCTGTGGCATATTGCGGTTGTCGGTGGAATCTACTACCACTACACGGCCACGCACCAGTTCTTGACCAATGCGAACGAGTTCAGCTGTGCAGCGAGATGATGCAGCAAGATATAAAAGAGGTGAGAGAATAGCTGAATGTGATTTTCCACCTCACTCGAGACGAGCGAGAACGGTCTCATGGAATTTGTTTGGGTTATATTTTGATACATATTTACACGGGGAGTACTTTCTACATTTGTTTTTATTTTTGGTAAACTCGCAAGATCGCGATACAAAACTTGCATTTATTTCATTTATTGGTGTTTTATTGGATTCTTTTCATCTTTTTTTTTTCATTTTGTTCTCGCTTTTATGAATTTATGAGTGACTCGTACATTGGATGTGAATCAAGGCTTGTGACAGTCTTGTGTTGACTCAAACAATACAACCAATCTGATAATTTAGATTCCTTTACATTCACAATAAATTCCATCTTATTTCTCTATTCAATTGCTGTCTACCGCCTCTTGTATGAAACATGATATTCACATGATATCAGACATCTTATTGGGTAGGGCTGGTAATGACGTCGGTGGCACGGTGCTCGTCAGTAATTTCCGCGACAGGCTGGGTTAGCCACTTTTCTATGCCTTGCTGAGACTGCATATTCAAGTCCAACAAGGCATAGACGTACAATTGGTTATTGTTATGTTCCTGAATCAAGATATATCATGTACAGCAGGTGAACAAGGCGGGGACGGAACAAAGAGCGAGAAGCACAAAGATGAAAGGCCGTCGAGCCAGTGGCAAAGCCAGCACCGCCACATGAGGCGCACGCACACCGGCTCTCAAGTTTTTTCCTGCTCGCTTTCTTTCTTCTCTTCCTTCCTCTTCCTCATCTTCCCGCCACGCAACCTCAGTCCGTCCTCTATCCGCTCAGTGCTTGTCGTCCGAGCACTATAATCATCTCCTGCCGCTTGAAGTCCGCTACTTTTTTTCTACGTCGATGACCGAAGTCGCGCGAAATGCTTTGTGTGCCCCGTCCTTGAGTGCCCACACGTACGATGTTTTTACCGAAGACATCGACATCAAAATGACCTACGATCCGATTCCCGGTATTAAACCCGCCTCTATCGCTCCTCTCACCCCTCCTTCCGGCGACTCTGACGATCCTCTCGAATCGCACGCTGTCGCAGCCTCTGGATCCATCTTCGGACAGGCGCTCATTTCACGTGCCTTGCGTAACCGAGTCGACTACATCGACACCGACTCTTGCGATGCCGGCGGAGAAGACTCTTTCTTTGTCGCCGACATTGGTGAGGTCTATCGTCAGCACGTCCGCTGGAAGCTCAATCTTCCTCGCGTCGAGCCTTTTTATGGTAATGTTTTCTATTTTGTCTTTTTCGAAATTTTGCCTTGTTCGAATCGGGCGCATGCTAATACTCCCCGATTCAGCCGTGAAATGTAACCCGGACATGAAAGTTCTCAGACTGCTCGCGCGCCTTGGAACCGGTTTCGACTGCGCTTCCAAGAAGGAAATGGAACTTGTCATGGGCCTTGGTGTCTCTCCTTCTCGCATTGTTTATGCGCATCCTTGCAAGGCTGCCTCGTTCGTGCGCTACGCCGCCGAGCGTGATGTCAAGAAGATGACGTTTGACAACGCCGAAGAGCTCTACAAGGTCAAGCGCTACTTCCCCGACGCCCAGCTTCTCTTGCGCATCGTCACCGACGACACCGGCGCCTTGTGTCAGTTCTCGATGAAGTACGGCGCACCGTTGCAGTCTGTCGAGTCTCTTTTGCGATTGGCTAAGGAGCTCGAGCTCAATGTCATTGGTGTCTCTTTCCATGTCGGATCTGGAGCTTCGGGCGGCGATGCCTTTGTCGACGCTGTTCGCAACGCGAGCAAGGTCTTTGACCAGGCTGCCTCGCTCGGCATGACTTTGTCCACTCTCGATGTCGGCGGAGGTTTCTCCGACGACAACTTTGAGGACATTGCTTCCGTCCTCGGACCCGCGATCGACGCCTACTTCCCTCCTTCTGTCCGCGTGATTGCTGAACCCGGTCGCTACTATGTGGCCTCGGCATTTACGCTGGCGTCTCATGTCATTGCCCGTCGTGAAGTGCCTCAGCTCAACAACATCATGCTGTACCTTAACGACGGTGTTTATGGAAACATGAACTGCATTCTCTTTGACCATCAGCACCCGGTCGTCCGTGTCTTGACCCACGGATCCCGTTTCATGTACGGTCAGCCTGACAACTGCAGCGGGCCCGTCACAGCCTCGGTCTGGGGACCCACCTGCGACGGCATCGACTGCGTGACCAACGAGTGCCACCTCCCTTATGCGCTCGAAGTCGGCGACTGGGTTTACTTTGAAAAGTTCGGAGCCTACACGATGTCTGCGGCCACTGGATTCAACGGATTCAACAGCCAGTGCGACGTGATCTATGTCTGCTCAGAGAGCGGCGCGGCTTCCCTTCTTGAAGAGTGCTGAGGTGCTTATAAAAGTTGTTACTTTGTATATGTTTGATTGGCGACGATCAAGTAGAAAGAAATTCATAAATCCTCATCTTAGATAGAAATTTCTTTCGTTGCACATCAAGAAGTCTTTTGTCTTGTTTGTTCTTGTTTTGTTTAATAGTTGGGTAACGGTATGGTACGTGTTTGTATTATAGATCTGTATTTGAGATCTGTTTTGGGATTTTCCTCAAAAGAATTTGCTTTTTATTACCAGAGTTGTTGGTTCATTGTTTACGGGTGGAATAAAAAGCGCATGCTATAGCTACTCTAATCTTGCAGTAATTCTACGAAACTTTTGAGACAATGAAAGTCTGGAAGCACACGACTCTATTCTGATTAAATCCTATAATTACAAAACCATTCTCATAGCCGTTTTTCGATTCTCGTCACGTTTGTGGTGAAGAAAACAATGCACTGTAAAAGACTCCGATTTTTGATTGATTTTATTTTTGGTCCTATCGACTTAGAACATTTAGTTCTTGATCTCGGTAACCTTGAGTCCTATAGATGATTGACGAGTTAGCGCCAATGCTATGATAGATTCGGCTCTTTCAGAAATACTGGAACGTACCAGGAGGAAGCGACTGGGTGAGCTTCTGGGCCTTCTGGGCGTCGTTGAGGACGAGGGTGTAGAGGTAACGCGAGTTGCGGAGCTTGAACTTGATCAACTTGCTGCCGTTCTTCTTGATGCCAGCGGACTTGGCATCTTTTCTTCTATATCAAACAAAACCATCTGGATTAGCCACCGTCCTGTGTCTGCTGCAACCGTGTTTATGCTCGGATTGTCATCTAGATTATCGACGCTGGAGAACTAACCTGGCGAGCTCGAGGAACTGCTTGATATCCTTGATTTCTTTCTGTAATAATAGTTAGTCTCATATTCTGAATACAGCAATATTATCATCATAACAGCAAATACGTACAGGCATTGTGTCGTGTGGTATATGTGAGGAGTACTGGATCTCTAAACAAGACTGTGCTAACAAAATCTCCACTGCTCTCTCGCGGCCGGGCAGACAGCAGAATTGGGAGGTTAGCAAAAGCAGTCACGCACAACAAAAGTAGGGTTGTTAGGGTTGTGGCTGATGCAACTACTTGCTTAGACATCATATTGAGTAGGGTTAGTCATCACTTTCTACCGCCGCGGGCTTATGGCGCGACGTCAGCACGTGACCAGGCGTCGTCGGCGCGCGCGTCGGCCCAATTAGGCATTCTGATAAATCACCACCGCTTCATCTCCTCCCATCATCACCAGCCATCGCTCATCCATTCGAGTTCACTGCATCTGTGTTTCAGTCTTTAGAGGTTGTTTATAAACGCTATAGAATCGTGCTTCTTGATACATATAGCATCATGCCTTCTAGAACTACAAGAGCGAGTCTGTCTTCGGAGCTTGGTTCCGGAACCACGACGCCCCCCGTGTCAGCCAGTCGCAGGCAATCCAGAAGACTGTCAGCTCTGGAGTCTTCTCCTCCTGACGAGAGCTTGGGTAATGATGGAATTACGAGAGATTCAAGCGGGCATATTTTAGAGGTCGATGATAGCGAGGCAGATGATGAGATTCTTGCGTCAAGCACGTCTACCCTGTATTGTCTACATCTTCACCAGCTGTGTACTAACCTCGTTATTCAGGTCCAGTGCTTTCGAGTCGCAAAAGAAGAGGTATGTATTGTTCTCTGTTTATGTTTTCTTATTTCCTGTCGTTTAGAGTGGTATTTGCTAACAATTTCCCCAGCGGTGGCAACGCCGAAGAGAGCTCCGGCCACACCGGCGATTACATCCGCCATCTCTTCTTCGCGGAAATATAAGCAAGCAGAGGTTCCAGACAGTGAAGATCCCATGATGAACGACGAAATGGATTCACGTATGCTTCCTAGCTTGCTTTTGCTTACAAAACTGGACTAACTGAGTTATTGACAATCATAGATGTCGATGTCAGTGGTGGCGAACTCAGCTCAGCATCGAAACGCCGCAGAGTCACGCGAACGACGAGCAGTCCAATTCAAAAGGGAAAAGGAAAAGTGGCTGCAGTAATCAAGGAAGAAGAAGAAGTGGTTGATTTAAGTGAGAGCGAGTTTGAGGATGAGAGCGACGGAGGCGGGTTCATCAAAGATGACTCGGACTCTGACGCGCTATTGAAGACCGCGGCTGCGAAAAGAAAGACGAATAAGCGGAAAGCGCCGGCAAAGAGTGCGACGCCGGTACGGAAAGCAAGAGCGAAGAAGCCGATAGTGATTGCGTCTGACGAGGACGAGGCAGAGTCGTCTACTGCTGCGGCGCGACGAAGAGCGCGCGCGGGTAATGGGGATCTGGACGCACTTCCTGACGACTACTCTGATGATGAGGTGATTAGTGTCGAGAGTAAGTCTGATTACTCTGACGATGAGGAAGAGCCTGAAGAAGAGGAAGAAGAGGTTGATGGCGCTGCGGCCGCTCCGAGAAGACGCAGAGGGCAGGGGCGGTCTGCGCTGAGTTATAATCAAAAGACGCGCGAGGCGCTATACAATTGCCACCCAGCTCTCAAGACTATCTTTAACGAGCTTGATGCGATGCCTAAGCGAGAGATGGTGCAGGTTGAGCAGCCAGAGGAGCTCACGATCAAGCTGCTGCCTTTCCAGCGCGAGGGATTGCATTGGCTGGTCGCACAGGAGAATTCAAAGTACCACGGAGGAATTTTGGCGGACGAGATGGGAATGGGAAAGACTATCCAGACTATCGCGCTGCTGCTTTCGGAGCCTAGAGGCAAGCCCAATCTTGTTGTCGTTCCGACGGTTGCGATTATGCAGTGGAAGCAAGAGATCGAGAGCAACACGGCCGGCAAACTGACGACGATGGTGTATCACGGCGCGTCGAGAACTGAGGATCCCAAGAAATTAGAGGCGGTTGATGTGATTATCACTTCGTACAATGTGCTCGAGTCGGTGTTCCGCAAGGAGCACATGGGATTCAGACGGCGCGATGGAGTTTACAAGGCGCGAAGTGCGTTGCACGCAATCACATACCACCGCGTGATTCTCGACGAGGCGCATAACATCAAGGAGCGACAGTGCAATACTGCAAAGGCAGCGTTTGCGCTCAAGACCGAGCGTCGGTTATGTCTGTCGGGCACGCCGCTGCAGAACCGCATCGGCGAGCTGTATTCGCTGATTAGATTCCTGCGAATCGAGCCGTTCAGCAACTACTTCTGCAAAAAGTGTCCGTGTACGTCGTTGGATTGGATGTTTTCGGATAAGCGAACGTGCGACCAGTGCGGACACAAGCCGATGCAGCACGCGAATTGGTTTAACACGGAGCTTCTGAAGCCGATTCAAAACTCTGCGACGCAGGAGGCGCGGCAGGCAGGCATGATGAAACTGCACAGTATTTTGCGGCATACGCTGCTGCGCCGAACGAAGCTCGAGCGGGCGGACGATCTCGGACTGCCGCCGCGGATTGTGGATGTGCGTCGAGATCGGTTCAACGAGGAAGAAGAGGATCTGTACCGCAGTATCTATTCGGATGGTAAACGGCGGTTTAGTTCGTATGTGGCGCAGGGAGTTGTGCTGAACAATTATGCGAATATCTTCACGCTGATTACGCGGATGCGACAGATGGCTGACCATCCGGACTTGGTTCTGCGTCGGCATGGGGCGGATAATGCGGAGGACACGACGCTTGTGTGCAAGATATGCGATGACGAGGCGCAGGAGGCGATTCGGGCCAAGTGTCATCATGTCTTTTGTCGGCTGTGCATTCGCGAGTATGTGGAAGGGTTTGATGAGGCGGATACGACGCAGACGCTGGAGTGCCCAGTGTGTCATGTTGCGCTGGTGATTGATCTTACTGCGCCGGCGTTGGAGGTCGACGAGGAGACGCTGAAGAAGGGAAGTATAGTGAACCGGATTGATATGAGCAACTGGCGGAGTTCGACAAAGATCGAGGCGCTGGTGGAGGAGCTTTATAAGCTGCGGAGCGACCGGCAGACGATCAAGTCGATTGTGTTTTCGCAGTTCACGAGCATGTTGGATTTGGTGGAGTGGCGGCTGCGACGGGCGGGGTTTTTGACGGTGAAGTTGCAGGGTAGTATGACGCCTACGCAGAGAGACAACTCGATCAAGTATTTTATGAATACGCCTAGCGTTGAGGTGTTTTTGGTGTCGTTGAAGGCGGGCGGAGTTGCGCTGAATCTGTGTGAGGCCAGTCAAGTATTTTTGCTTGATCCGTGGTGGAATCCAAGGTGAGTGATATTATTGTTTTATTATTGTTGATGGAGGAAACTTGCTAACGATGTTAAATAGTGTGGAATGGCAATCCGGAGACCGAGTACATAGAATCGGACAGCATAGGCCGGTGCGGATCACGAGGTTGATTATTGAGGACAGTATAGAGTCGCGAATTATAGAGTTGCAGGAGAAGAAGGCGAATATGATTCGGGCGACGATTGAGAGCGATGATTCTGCGATGAATAGGCTTACGCCTGCTGATCTTGAGTTTTTGTTCATGAATTAGAGTAGTGAGAGAGCGAATGTAACTACTGTGAAGATATAGATAAGTCTTTAGATCTGTTTAGTAGAATAAAAGAAATGTTGATGATTACTGTAGTCAGAATCCAGATTTGTTGAGTAGAATATCATGTAGAATAAAAAATGTTGGTAACTACTGTAGTCCGGAAATCTATAGACAAGAAACCCAGATCTGTTGAGGAACGCGACCTTCTTTACCAACTCTTGACATTCTTTCTACCTAAATCGACGCAAACTCCGACAGATAAAAGTCGTGTTAAGGTCGGATAGGCGGAAAGAAGAGAAGAGGGAAAGAGAGGTTGTTGATGTTGCGACGATTCATGATCTTTGTGTTCATTGTGAGAACGAAAGAGTATCTGTTCGCGCGAGGAGATGAGAAGAGTGATGATGAAACGAATACTGGAGTATAATATTAGATTGAATTTTTGTATGTATTGAATAGCCGTGTATTGGTAGTTGTATGTAATAAGTAGATGTATATGATGAATATCAACTGGAAGTAGAGTGATGAGAGGAGAATAATAATTTGGTGGGTGAACTTTATTGCTCTCAGATGATTACTACGACGATTAAATCTCAATAATTAACATAAATACAACTTCAACAAGCATAAATATAGAAGGAATGAATATTTTAGGAATGTATTTTATTCAAAAGATCATAACTAGACTAGGACAAATTTATACAAATAAGTCTACTTTTAAACACCTAAAAAGTGTAACCGCACTCCTTCAAAGAGTCCTTGATGGCATTCAAAGCCAAGGTAAAGTCCTCGCGGTCCTCACCGATGGCAGAGACACCCATGTGTCCGATTCTGAAGTACTTTGTCGCAATGTCCTTGTGGAGGCCGCCGGCGAGGACGATGTTGCGCTTGGCGACCTTGGGGAGAAAGTCCGGGAGGGTGACGCCTTCGGGGACGTAGACGGCGGTCATGCCGTGGGCCTGGTAGCCGGGACGGACGGCGACCTGCTTGAGGCCGTAGGACTCGATTGTTTCCTTGACGTGGGTCGACATCTTTTCGTGGGCGGCGAAGCGGTCCTCGAGCGGGATGGCGAGGATCTGCTTGAGGGAGGCGAGGAGGGCGTGGATGTTTTGCACGGGCGGGGTGGAGAAGTAGGACGCCTTCTTTGCCTCGTAGTTTTGCATGACGGGGAGCCACTTGGAGAGGGAGGCGTAGTAGGAGCCGGGCTTGGCCTTGCGGGATTTGAAGACATCGAGGGCGCGGCCGGAGGCAATGAAGATCGAGAGACCGGCGGGGACGCCGATTGCTTTCTGGGGCGCGGTGAGGACAAAGTCGAGGTCCCATTCGTCGAAGCGGATTTCCTCGACGCCGACGGAGCAGACGCCGTCGACGATAATGAGGGTGTTGGGGGACACCTTGCGGACGAGGGCGGCGATGGTCTTGATGTCGGAGAGCACGCCGGTGGAGGTGTCGACGTGGGTGATGGTGATGACCTTGTAGAACTTGGACTTGAGGGCGGCCTCGATTTGGTCGAGCGGGACAATATCACCGATAGGGGCCTTGAGCTGGGTGGGGACGCCGCCGTAGGTGTCGATGCAGTCGGCGAAGGAGTCGGCGAAGTAGCCGGTGTGGAGGACGAGGGCGTCCTCGCCGGGCTCGATGAGGTTCGAGGCGACAAAGTCCCAGCCGAGGGTGCCGGCGCCGGCGATGGCGAAGGCCTGCGCGGACTTGTCCGTGTTCATGAAGAGCTGGCGGAGGAGGGCGAGGGCGTCGCCGAAGACGGAGACGAACTGGGGGGAGACGTGGGACTGGGAGGGAGTGGCCATCGCCTGGAGGACCTCGTCGGTGAACTCGACGGGGCCGGGGATGAGGGTGAGGGGGTGGGCGGCCTGGGTGGAGACGGGCATTTTCGAGTGAGTTGAGGAGGAAGTTGTTGAAGAAGAAGAAGCAGAAAAAGGTGAAATGTGTTGCGATATCAAATTCAGTCGGCGGATAGCAGACATGTTCTGTCTTCGCGTGGTGTCGAAGATGGAAATTTTGCCCCGGGGCGTTGTCGTCGGGGGCGTCGCTAGCGCTGGGTGGGGTCACGTGGCGATTAGTGCGATTAGTAATCTCACCAGATAAGATAGAGAATATAGACGATGAGTAGTAGAGAAGTATAGTAGTAGATTAGTAGTAATTAGATATAATAGAATAGAGAATAAACAGTAATAGAAGAAGGAGAAGAAACAGACAGGGACATGTTGAATGTTCACTTAACAAAGCAGCGCCTTATCGTCCGCTCTCTCTGCTCTCTCCTCTCTCTGTCTGCTATCTGACAACAGTTCTGATCAATTAAACAGCTACTTTGACTGCAATTGTCCATCTTCTAATTCACTCAACTACAACACCCCATCTCCTCTCTAAACCGGACCAACTACTAATATTTGCCAGTGTTAATATCAACTAGACTCACAACGTGACTCAATCACAATTTGTGACCCGATAGCATCGACCGAATCTGATACAGAGCAGGCAACGTTCACAGGTCCTGTTAACCAGTCATCCAAGTTCAATTCCTTTGTTTATATTCCAATTGCAGTTATGTTGGTGCTTGCAATCGGTGATTTACATATTCCTGACCGGGCGATGGTGAGTATTTACGATTTATTTGTCTGTCTTTGCGCTGTGTGCTGAATACTGACTCTATCTAGGAACTTCCGCCAAAGGTATACACATCTGATATACCAACACTACTTCCCCCCTCCTTCTCACTCACTAACAAACAATCAACAAACAGTTCCGGAAACTCCTCGCGCCCGGCAAAATCTCCCAAATCCTCTGCCTCGGCAACCTCACCGACCGCGAAACCTACGACTTCCTCCGCTCCGTCTCGCCAGACCTCCAAATCGTAAAGGGCGAGTTCGACCTCTCGCTCTCGCTCCCGCTCTCAAAAGTCGTCACCCACGGCAGTCTGCGCATCGGATTCACTCACGGACACACCATCGTTCCTCCCGGCGACTCGGACGCGCTGTTGATCGCCGCCCGGCAGATGGACGTCGACGTGTTTATCTGGGGCGGAACCCATCGCTTTGAAGCCTACGAGCTCGAGGGAAAGTTCTTTATCAACCCTGGTTCTGCGACCGGTGCGATTTCGAGCGGATGGTGGGCCGAGGGTGAATCCCCAGTACCCAGTTTTGTGCTCATGGATGTCCAGGGAACTGTCCTTGTGTTGTATGTCTACCAGTATATCGATGGCGAGGTTAAGGTCGAGAAGGTCTCTTACCGCAAGGGTGGTTAATGTACAGCGTTTTACTACTTTCTTACTACTTTATAATTTGGTATTGTATTTATAAGACTCGTTTAATACATTGCATCTGTGTCTTTCTAAATTTACTCAAATCCACTGACCGCCATCAATCGTAATGCTCTCGCCGGTGATGCTGTCATTCTTTGCCAGCATCACGTAAATAAGCGCACAGTTCTAGATAATATCAGTATCTTGTCACTCTATCTCAAAGACAGATGAACTCACCTCCAAAGTAGACACAGTCTTGAGCACCGTCGTATCGACAATCGCCTTAAACCTCTCCTCGCCAAACTGAAGACCCCACTCAGTAGGAAGAACACCGGGTTTAACCGCATTGATTCTAATCTTCGGACCTTGGTGTTTCCTATACATCTCTTAGCACAATACCTCATCACCATAAAATAGAACAACACTCACGCCATACACCTCATCAGGTGCAGATTAGCCGCCTTGCTAACACAGTACGCCAGCGAACTTCCCCCGGGATGTTCCCCCGCGACCGAACTCGTGAGCAGCATGAACCCCCCACACTCGCCCATCCCGGCCTTATCCTCTCTCTCGCGCTTGAGTTCGCGCAGAAGCACGTACGGCGACTTCACATTCACAGCCATGCACTTGTCAAAGTCCTCGCAGGTGACGTCGTCCAGGTCCGCGATGTTTGAGAACCGCGTCCAGCCCGCGTTTGCGATGCATCCGTCGATGCGTCCGCCGAAACCCCATTCTTTCGAGAGCGAGATTGCCTCCGCCACAAGACGCACGTTGTCGGCTTCCTCGGCGCAGTCGGCTTTGATGAACTCGACCTTGAGCGAGGGGAACGACGTGCGCAGCTTGGATAGGGTGGAGGAAACACGCTGAAGCGAGGCCGCGGAGGTCGATGGAGATGAGTTGAGGATCAGGTGGCAGCCTTCTGCGGCGAATGCGTGGGCGAGAGCAGCGCCGAGACCGGCTGAGGCGCCTGTAATCAGCACGACTTTGTCTTTCAGAGAGTAGACCATTGTTGTTGTTGATAGAGAGGAGTTGAGTTGGTTGAAGTAGAGGCCTGGGAGAAGTCGTGGATGGACTCTGTCTCCGATGGGAACAGAATTACTCCGCCTTTAATCAAGAATAATCAAGAATAATTGTAATAATACACACTAGCAGCGACTATATAATCAACAGTATTTTATATAATAACAAAAGCAGTAGAGAAATATAAAACTAAAACACTATAATACTCTGATGATATAACTAAACAACCTTTCATCATAAAAATCCCAATTTCCCGTAACTAATAGATACTACTGTAATCTTTCGTGAGTAGAGTTATAACAACAACAACACTAATAAATAGATATAAATAATAATAATAAAACACCTCGCTATAAATTCGAAAAACATATCAATCAATTGAAGTTTGCAAGAATCCGGATCCCGCTACCCACAGGCCGGTCCCGCGTCTGCTGCCCGTTGCCCTGCTGACTGCTATCCTTCATCGACTCCTGCATCATCTTTTTGAACTTGGCTACCGAAGGTAGCTTCATCTCCTCCTTTTTACGCACCAGCACGTCCTCGATCTCGTCCACGTCCGACGCATCCGATTCACCCGCAAACAAGTGGCCCCGCGGGTCCCGCTTAACAGACTCCCGCACCATGTCGTCCAGGTCTTGGATCTCCACTTGTTTCCGCTTCAGCAGTCGCGATAAATGGCGTGTCGCTGGCGCTGGAATCTCCGGTGATGCGTTCGGCGTCGCCGTTTGCTGTGGCTGTGGCTGTGACTGTGGTGCCGGTGCACTCTGTACAGCTGCCGCTGTCGTCATTTTGTTGTTCTCGCTCTTCTCTGTCACGCCCACTGCCGACATATCCACAGATGGCACATGCCGTGGGATCTGCTCGAGCCCAACCTCCTCATTCGGAGGCGTGATCGGGTGACTAAGGAAGCTAGAGTCGCTCCCGTCCTTTGCGCTCGCAGGCGTCGACGCCGTCGGCGTGGAGGTTGCAGCCGTTGCCGTGCTTGCTTTCGCCCACGGGAAGCTTTTGGCGTCGTAGGTCCGGCTTTGGCAGGTCGTCGACGGATCAAGCACGGGTTCGGTGATTGGCGCTGGTGTCGAAGGAGGCACGGATCCAGGGATTGTCTTGCCTGCTACTGACGATCGGCTGTTGCTGCTGCTGTTGTTGACGGCAGCCATTGCGGAGAATGGCGAGGACGAAACCGCGCCGGCGCTGAGCTGCATGTGCCGCCGGTGTCTGAAAGCACCTAATCCGATATCATCCTGATCTTCCTCATCGAGCTCGACTCCACACATCTGCGCCGCGTTATCGTGCGACGAAAACTCCCGCGAGTGCGAGATGCGGCAGTGGTTGATGAAGCCCTGCGCGGAGCCGAACGACACGCGCGAGCAGTCCGAGCACACCAGACGCACGAGAATGCCGTCCTGCCGACGGTAGATGCAGCCCGTGGGTGGCGGGTTGCCGCCGACGGTGGTGGAGTGGTACTGCGGGAGGTGGATCCGCGACGAGAGCAGCGACGCCGATCTGGGCGCGTCAGCCGCGGAGGAGGCAGTGGAGGAACTCCTGTCCGCGTCTGCGGCCGAGGGGTCTGCGGGCGCGGAGTAGCGGCGGTCAGGAAGGAGGTACTGGGCGTAGTGTTTGGCAAAGTCGTCGGGGTCGTCGTTGGCGAGCATCTTTCCGGCGCAGCGCCGCAGCTGGAGCATCATGATGTGCACCTTTGCGATCTCGTCCTCGATGACCGCGAGCTCGCGGTGCTTGAGGAGGATCTCGAGGTCGAACTGCGAGCGGATGACGTCTTTGGCCGAGGGCGTCGGCGCGGGAGGGAGTGTGGAGGGCGAGGGAGCGAGGGTCATGGGCGCGGAGGGGGTGGAGGAGGATTGTTGTTGCTGGGCCGGCAGCACGTCCGCGACATTGCACTGTCTCTGGGCGGCGGCAATGGGCATCTTCGGTCTCCGATGGGGTTTGTTCGCCATATCAGCAGGATATCGAGGACCGGTGAAGAGGAGGAGGAGAAGGAGCAGAAGTGACGAAGGGAAGCCGCGAGAAGCCGTCGGGGCAGCGCAGACAGGGGGGATCCCCGGAAGATCGACCCAGAACAAGAGACTGTGTGGCGGTGTCCGCGTGACTCCTAAAATGGGACGCTCTCCTATCTCCGTGGCGGTGCGGGCGCAGTGCTCGCTGACGTGGCTTGATCGCTCGCGTGCGCGATGACGTCGAGAGAGAGTAGATAGTAATAGAGAAGAGAAGAATTGCAAGAATATCAAGAATATAAGGATATCATAATATCAACATTGCAATAGTAGCAAGAATAGCAAGGGTATAGCAAGAACAAAAGAATAAAAACAGCAACTACTCTACATTATCACCACCTCGTCTCGCTCTCTTCCCCGTCCTCAGCCGTGTCTGCACAACACTACTCAGTCCTCTCGTCCCTCGATTTGTCGTGGTCGTCGTCGTGGTTGTTGCAGTCGCTGCACTCTTCGTCGTCGTCTCCGACCTCCCAAGACTCATCAACGGTGCATTCACAATGATGTCATCCTCGTCGCGGTGAACAACCATCTTCGCTCGTCTCGCTGGTCCCGCTGGTGCCAGCCGCGGGATCGTCGTCCTAAACACGCTGTCGCCTGCTCGACGTTAGTTTATCTTCTCCCTCGCGACCTCAATTTCTTGCACCAAGACTACTCTTTGCAAACAAACCCTCGCCGATCTTCTTGCTCTGCTTCTTTATTATCTCTCGTGGCGGCGTCGATGTGGCTCTCGGAGGACTCAGTCCTATCGCAGACAGCGAGTGCTCTGAAGAGCCTTCTTTTCCCTGACTCAGTATCCGAACCGTCTTCGCTTTCGCTTTCTTTGGTGATCTCGATCCGTCTCCCGTCCATGTCTCGTTCACGTGTTCTTTCAATGCCGTCTTCAGCTCCTTCTTTGGCTCGGCAAACAGTCTACGTCTCGGAAGCGGGTTCTCGTTGAACGACGGCGACGAAGGAGTCGACTCTGACTGCGCAGAAGGCGATGGCGAGGGAGACGCATCCGCCTCAACAGCCATTTTCAGTCGTTTATTCTGCTCCTTCGCGTCTGCTTCGGTCTTTCTGAGTCGTTTGTTTGATTCGTTTCCGTGCTTGTTTGATTCGTTTCTGTGTTTGTTTGACTGGTCTCTGTAGATCGAACCGTCACCGGCACTTGCCGCCCTCGTTAGTCGCTGCGACTGCTGCTGTCGTCTGTCTGCTATCGCTGCGTTTTTCTTCGAGTACGTGATTTTAGGCGGCGCGTGCGTGCTCGTGAATGACTGCATCGTCATGTCGGTGTCTTCTGCCATTGTAGAGATGTGAGTGGTAGAGAGTAGATCGTAGCGTAGTTTAGTTATAAAGCTGTAGGTACTAATAATATCACTTCTGAATCATTCACTGACCAGAGCTATTACAATACACTAAAGAATCAAGTTCAACAGCAAAACTGTGGAAGCGAGCGAGATCAGATATCAAATAGACGCGTGTCGGGTTAGGGCGGAGGAGAAGCAAAGGGATTTTAACACTCACTCAACTCAACCTAACAAGCACCGCAGCATCGCCAACAGCAGCAATGGAGAACTACCAACTACTAAAGGTCATAAAGAAAACCAATCGCCTGCAAGCAATTGCCCTTGTTACGGACTGGTTTGATCCCGTGCATCGTGTGAATCAGCGGGCAAACGGAGGGGATTTCAACCCGACATTCACCGTCGAGGGCGCGGGGCCTGATATCGCGAAAGCGGTCGGCATTGTCGGGGCTGCAGCACGCGAGTTGGCAAATGTGTACGGCAGGACAGTGTATCAGCATAACATTCTGTCGAGCGAGAAGAAGAAGATTAGGACTGATGGGCAAGGTACGAGGAAGAGGAAGAGGAGGAGGAGCCATGAAAAGAAAAAGGCAAAGTTCTGGAAGATCAAGAACAAGAAGAAGGACAGGTATGACGCGATTATTTATATTGTTTGCATATCTTATTCTATTTTGGTGCTGACGTCTATCAGAACTCCGGAGGAGCAAGCAGAACTACACGATAAGATAGTAGAGAAAAGAAAGAAACTGGAAGAGGAGAAAGGGCAAGCTCAGCCAGTTTCTGACGACAGCGATGATGGTTTCGTCTCCTCGTCAGAATTAGAGTCTGATGACGAGAATACGAAAACGTAAGTCTACTGCTGCTGTAAAAACTGTGCTGTATCTGTTGATGCTGATCTAAGATATAGGATCACTATTCCGGTGCTAAGGATGACGCTGGCTTTCTCGCGAATCCCCCAGCCGGACTGCACAATTCAGACACACTCTTCTCGTATATAACAACAAACAAGACAGAAGCGAAAAAAAGCTATAAGGTTGATGAGGGATAACTTGACAGTCGGGTATTAACAGCCGTGCGTTTGCGGTGTGATTTGAAAAGGTATTGGAGCCCGCCCAAAAGCCACTCTGAGCGCGCTTTAGTTCTCTGCTCGTCGTCTAATGGACCAGACTTTAGCGTCTGCGCGAGCTGCGTACGGGAGTCTGCCGAAAGGGACTCCCAGTACCAGGCGCGTTCGGCGACACGGTAATCCGCGTCGTTCTGCACATCCTGCACGTCTTTACTACCGCTACTAGTACCACATTTGCTATCAACCAGAAGCGCACAGTGGGTTTCCCACAGCGTCTGCAGGAGCGACTCGGAATCCGGAGTAGGCAAAGTCGGCATTATCTCTAGCGGGTGGTGACAATGTTTCAGCGAGCCAGCGGTTTGAGATCGGTCCAGGGGCAGGATTAAAGTTTAACTGTTAAGATTGCTATTTTTGGCCCAATTTTGTGTCGCACCTGTGCGCCTTTTGTGCGGCTCTGTGCTCCCCCTTCCTCCTCATCTATCTTTATCTTCCTTTTTTTCTCTCTCCCCTCCTTCTCTTAAAACCTCCTAGAGCTTCCGTCTGGTTAAAATACTTTGTTCACCAAGAAATGGAAAAAGAAACGCTTCCGTCCCACGAAACCGTCCTCTTCCGCATCAGACTTGTATCAAATGGCGCATACCTCCTCCACACCCCGGTCTACGCCGCAAGCCTCTCAAGAACAACCGGCCTGCCCATCCTCTCTCCCGACGCAGACCCGTTCCTCTCCTTACTCCAGCTCACCCGCAACTCGGGCGTCGGTCTCTTGATTGATGGCAAGGCTGTTAGAACCAGATCGCAGCTCAATCGGCTCGTCGCGCTCGGCAGGTTCGGACGCAAGCCAGCGGCGGTTATGCCGATCTCGAGAAATAGTACTACTGCGCTTGCCAATGCGGTCAAGAAGCGGAAACTCCCTGTCTTTGATGTGCTCTATGGTATGTCTTTTTTATAACTACTGTGGTGTTTTCTGAACATGTTCTAACGGATCGCAGTTGAATATGACGAAACCGATCTCACCTCTGCATCTTCCCTCTCTTCCCTCTCTTCCTCCTCCTCCTCTTCATCATCCTCCTCCTCCTCCTCCATCCTCCACCGCCTCGCTCACCGCAGGTCCAAGACCCCGGTGCGCAAGTACGCATCAGACTACACAGACATGGAAGGCGGCTCCGTGATCGACACCGATCTTCTCTTCCGCCGCGCAGGCCTGCCCGTTCCGCGCGCCGTGGCCGAGAAAGCGATCGCGCTCGCCGAAGCCGAGCTGATGGACTGCGCCATGCCTCCGTTCCAGCGCGAACCCGTGCTTCCTCTCCGTCGGCCGCGGTCGAACGCGAGCACGATCTCCTCCTGCTCGTCGTCGAGTATCGACAGTCGTCGCAGCAGCGGCATCAGTCGACGCAGCAGCACTGTCGTCTTCAGCCTCGGCTGCGCGGCCGACGCCGGCGAAGAGCTATTCTGGGACGACGAGTGCGAGCCGTCGTATATCCCGACCTCGCTGCCGCAGCTCAATCTCAAGGGTGTCAACCCGAGACGGCATTCGTCGTACATTCCCGCCGACCACGATGCGTCGCTGAAAAGCGCGTATGCGTTCAACGACTATGTGTTTAGTCGGCAACAGCAGCAACAGCAGCAGCAACAACTGCAGCAGAGGAGAAGTATGATTGCATCTACCCATCGGAGACATGGCAGTGCCTCGTCGATGGGCAGCGAGAGACGAACGTTGGCATTAATTTACGAGGAAGAGGAGGAAGATATGATCTAGTCCTAAAACGTGCTTTTTGTTTTTTCTGTGGTGTTTTTTTTCATGGTAATTCTTAATATCATCTGCATTATGCATGTTGTTTTTGTTTTATATTTGAGAGTCGGAGAAGCATTGGGTGAATTTTCTACATAATTGTAATAGCTGTGATGGTGTATCAGTGTAATAGTAATGCAAGTACTTGGTTACTCTTACAAAATTCGGGCAGCAAGAGCCGTGAGCCGTGCATGCCGAGGAGGAGCAAATCGGATTCCGTCTCGGCATCACATTCTGCTTCACACCCACCCACCCGCGTATTCACACCCCGAATCGTCCCTCCTCAACGCGCTGGTTGTAGTCACATGCCATGCTGTCACATCTACCACATCTTTTTGTATTTTTGTCGGCATCGAAGCAGCTAAACCTCTCGCAGACAGACTTTGGCTCCGTTACGTCATATTTACGTCATGACTAAATAGGTTTCTAAGCGAGAAGCTTGTAGCCAGGCACTGCTCCAGCAGCGCAAACAAAATAAACAAACGCTGAGAAGCTGTTTATTCCCGGCGCTGTCGCCAGATGAAATAAGTCTCGAGACAGTCTGAAGATGCGAGGCACCGTCGAGGGCGAGAAAAAGGTGTGGACGACCTGCCAGACTGGCGGGGTTGCGTACTTGCTTGCGTCATCGGCATTACTTGCTCTCCGACTTAATTCGACTTCATTCGACTGTTGTCGACTCGCCTATCGACATCCCCCACACCTCTCTCTCGTTCAGGTATACATGCTGTCGTTATACCTTCCGTCCGCAAAGAACTGCTCCATCCCCACAAACGGCGACTCGTCTATCAACCCAGTCCGGCGATCCTCGCTGTCTAGAACCGACGCCAGCATAGTCTCCACGTCGTTCCAGTAGTTTGCCAAATCATAGCGTGGCTCGGGCGCGCCGTCTTGCGCAATCCCACCGAAGGCTGCTGGCCAGCTGGATATTCGCTCCGGCGTCGAAATCGATAGGCTCGACGCGGCGGTGGACTCGCTCGCGGTACGGGCATCTGAAGACACGAAACCGGCTGTAGCGCTCGCGCTCGTTCTCGACATCTCGCTACTGCTCTCTAGTGCCCGCTGCGCCATAGCGTATAAATCCTCGAGTTTTTTCCATTGCGACTTTGAAAAATCGCTGTCGTCGTTAAATCCCAGCATTATCGAGTTTTGCATACATTCTCGCGCACTCTCAAGTCGCTCATCGATATTTTCAACGAACCTCTCTCGGGGCATCCCCGCGCACTCCAGGACTTCGTCGTACGTGACCCAGAGCTTGCGGTGCGGATTGTAGCATACATCCTTCAAAACAGTGATTATGGAGTGGAATTGCGGGTAGTTCGTCTCGTACCAGATCACCTCTGGGTGTGCCATCTCCGAGGTCTTGCAGTTGCAGAACTTGAGCACACGTAGACCCGACAGCACTGATTGCTCCCAGATCGACGCAGCTTCCGGATCTTCTGACGGTGCGGTCTGTGGTACGTTCAACGACGCGCACTTGAGTCGGTATTGATAGTTCAGCAACAGCAGCTTCGTCTTCTCATGCACAGTCGTCGTAATATATATCATGTACTCCTTCAACCAGCGCAGGCGGTCTATATCCGCCTCCTCCGAACGCTCCGAGAAAGTGAGCGAGGAGGCCTTCCGCACGTGCTCAAGATGCTGCTCCGATGACAGCTTCATCTGGTTTAGAACTGCCTCTAAGCGCTCCTCAGACGATTTAGAGCGCTCGAAATACTCGGTAATCTCATTTCGCGAGCAGATCGAGTACTGGACAGATAATGATGCAAGCATAAAAATTGCGTCCTCGTCCAGCATATCTCCAATCTTCGGCGGCGCCACGTCGTTAGCACGATCCTTCAGCGTTGGCGGAAGACCGCAGATAAACGCCGTCACCAGGTCAAGATATTTGAGATTGTACCAGATATTCCGCCTTAGCCGCATGTCTGACTCACTCATGCTCGCCTTGAACAGCTCCGGATCCCGATGTAAGCCCATGGTCTGCGCCGCCCGAATCAACAGCGAGATCAGACACGTCGCCGACGTGTCCGTCTCGGCCGGTCGGCAGGTTTGCAAACAGACCTCTGCCAAGAGCGAAATTAAAGAGGGTCGTTTAGCAAACTCGCAGATCTGAAGAGCGGACTCGCTCGCGCGTAGGTAGACCGCTATCTCGGCCTCGAGAGGGTCGTAGTCTAGCAGTCGCGGTGCGCCGCGGACATATCTCATTTTCGCACTCAAGGCTAATGAGCCACAGTAGAGCGTTGCGAATACCACTGCGAAGAAATGGGGGTGAACTTGTTTTGTCTCTGGTTGTTGTTGTTGCGCTTGCTGTTGTGCTTGCTGTTGTGGTCGCGCTTGCTGTTGCTGCTGCTGCTGCTGCTCCCGCTGCCGCCAAAAAGATGCGTACAGAGCTTTTAGATCCCGTCGCGCGATAATCGGGCTAAATGGTAGAATCCAATCACAGTAAAATTCAAAAACCGAGTCGCATGTTGCTCGTTCAGGAAGATACGATGCAAGCAACTGCTCGCGAAGCAGCACAAATTCACTACTCTCGCGGCTGCGGCGTACGCCGAAGGGGTCGCTTTCTCGTAAAACTTGGGCTTTTTGAATCTTCGCGATAACTTGTGGTTAGCAAAAACTATTCAAGCTTAACTGGGAATCGGATCAAAAGAGACTTACGTCTGGGAAAAAATGAGGCCAGAAAGCTGGGGTCGCGAAGCGCGCAACACCGGTCTCGGGATTTACAGCCAGCATGCCTGTATCTGTTCCTGCGCTGGCTGCCGCGTCCTCGTTCGCCGTTTTCTTCCGTTTAGATTTTGAGATACTGTCCGACCCGCTTTTTTGGCTGTCGTCAGCAACAGGTCTACTGATGCTGCTGCTCGTGCTGCTGTCGCCGGAGAGTTGATGCACCTCGCGCTTACTTGGCTGCTGGAAGTATTCACATTTATCGCCGCGCTGTCTGCAGGTCGAGCACTCTGGACGCTGGCGGTCACATTTTACGCGACGGATGGTGCACGATCTGCAGGTCGTGATTTTGCGACGGCGAGTTGGTCCGGCTTTGGAGCTGTTGCCGCTGCCGTTGTTGCCCATGAAGAGAGTCAGCTCCATTGTTACCCATTTCTATAAAAGACAAGCTGCTGGGATTATGCAGGTAAATGCAATATCAGATCAAAGAACAGAGTAGCACCCCGCAGTTCTTTAATGACTTTTCAGTATTAAATTCAGTCTCCAGCGAAGGTGTGTGTGTCGTGTTCCAGAAGACGGGATGGCAGGCGATGATCGGCTTTGCACTATCCGTGTTGGGAGAACTGACACTGACACGTGACCCATTACTAATGATTGACAGATATATCAGGTTAGGGCTATAAACCTTAATCACGGGCTCTTCCAAAGTTCCTCTCAACAGAGTCTCGAAATACTTCGCAGTTGTCTATTCCCGACACTGTCGCTGGATGAAGCAGGTTTCAAAACACTCTGAAGATAAGAGGCAGTGTTGAGGGCAACAAAGCGTTAGAGAGGACTCTTCCGTACTTTCTTGCATGCATCATCGGCAACACTTGCTCCGACTCGTTCAAATTCATCCGATTTTTATAACTCCCCCTCCTTCGGGTGTACATGCTGTCGTTATACCTTCCGTCCGCAAAGAACTGCTCCAATCCCACAAACGGTGACTCGTCTATCATTCCAACCCCGCGATCACTGTTGTCCAGAATTGACGCCAGCATCGACTCCACGTCGTTCCAGTAGTTTGCCAAATCATACCGCGGCTCGGACGCGCCGTCTGGGCAGTCCAGCCGTAGAATTCCGGTCCGCCAGGTGTTAGCTCCGGCGTCGCAAGCCATAGTCTCGTTACATAAGTGGACTCATTCACGCCGCCGACATCTGGCGCAGGGCCGGCTGTATAGCTCGCGCTCAACCGCGTTCGAGATCTCCTTGCTGCTCTCTAGAGCACAAACCGCCATATTGTATAAATTCTCTAGTTTTTGCCATCGTAATTTTGAAAACTCACTGTCGTCATGGAAGCCATACTTCTTCGAGTTTTGCATGCACTCATGCACCATCTCGAGTCGCTCATTCCGCAGGTTGCAAAACTATGTATATACGGATTATTCAGGTCTTGCCAGAATGAATGACTAAAATTGGCGCATGATGTTTTCACATAGATCTAGATTTCAAGGTCATACAGCTTAACTCTCAAATATAAACCGGCAAAGTATAAAGTTGCTACCATAACAGAAAACAATTACGACCTGGCCTACGCGTCAGGCGTGTGTACTTTCGGCCAAAACCAGAAACCCCATTCCACCAGGCGCGCGCCCGCCCGAATCCGCCTCTTCTCCCTTCTCTTCTCCCCCCCCCCCCCCCCCCCCCTTCCCCCTCCCCCAGGCCCCGGACAGGTTCCCGACTTCCGTTTCACATCAGCTATCTGGTCTATTTCCCGGCAATAGATCGAGATGATCGGCATTCCGGCTCTCTCTCTCGACGGCAAAAACAGTGGGCGAGGGCTAATAGGGTGGGTTTTAATCCTCTTCCCTCTTTCGCATGCGTGATACCTCGCGGAGACGCCAGAGAGCGGCCTATACTGCGCAGGTAGCATTCTCAGAGGGTAGCCTATACCAGGTTCTCAGAGGGTAGCATATACCGTTCCAAAAGCAGTTTCAAAGGGTAGCCTATACCGCGCGGGCGGCACTCTCATAATGAGACGTGCCTACACCGCAGTAGGTAGCATCATCTGAAAGTGGCTCGAGTGGTTCAGGTAGCATTCTCTTGAGGATAGTCTTATCTCAGGTAGCATTCTCTGAGGGTAGCATATACCGCAGCAGGTAGGATCAGCGCTCTGTGGCAGTCCGTTGCGCGTGGTACTCGTGGAGACACCAGAAAGCAGCCTATGCTGTGCAGGTAGCATTTTCAGAGGGTAGCCTATACCATGGAGATAGCGTTCTCAGAGGGTAGCCTTTACCGTTCCAGAAGCATTTTCAGAGGGTAGCCTATACCGCGCGGATGGCATTCTCTGTATGAGACCAGCCTACACCGCAGTAGGTAGCATCATCTGAAAGTGGCTCGAGTGGTTCAGGTAGCATTCTCTTGAGGATAGTTATCTCAGGTAGCATTCTCTGAGGTTAGCATATACCGCATCAGGTAGGATCAGCCTTCTGGCAGGTCTTTGCGAGAAGTTTGAGAATAGCTTATGCCGGACCAGTTTGTCCGGTTACGCTCTCCCACGCGTGGGCGTTGTGACATGCATGCGAGAGAAGGTAGGGGAGAGAAGCTAACTCGAACCAAGCGGACTGGTTAACGATCCGCATGCGCAGATACCGGGCGAGTGCGCTCAAAGGAACTGCAATACCGTTGTCGGCCCGGTCCCTCTGCGTGGTCGGCCCGTACGCGCCACGATCCTGGCGCACAGGATCGGCGTGGTTGGTCAGAGCGGCCAATCTAGTGAGCTTCTTCTCTAGCCAGGTTGCTCACTGGATTCAAAACGTCTTCGTTGACGCGTCTCTGAAACTCATGCGCTGGTAAGTCGCGCCGTCGCAAGGGAGCCCCGAGGCGACGGTCGTTGAAGAGAGTCCGCACGACCAAGCGGTTCAAGCGCAACGTTGACAGTCCACCGATACGGGGGCAGTCAATAACTGTCCTCTGGGTGAAGTCGGGTTTTAGTGGGTATGGCGACTTCGAGAGAGTCGCAGAGTCCCACATAACTCTTGAGCAGGGGCTTGGTCTTTTGTTTGAGAGTATGCGTAATGCATTCTTCCCGATCCTGGCACCAGTCGCTTTATGCGCGCTCTTACTGTTTCTGGTCTTTCTGTATCTGCTGCTCTGGTGTTGTGCTGACAACTGTTGTGCTCATGTACTGTACTGTACTGTACTATCATGTTGTATTGTTTTATTGTTTTATTGTTGTATTGTTGTTTGTTGTTTTTTTCTTTTTTTCTTTTCTTCTTTTCTTCTTTTCTTCTTTTCTTCTTTTCTTCTTTTCTTCTTTCTTTGTTTTCTTGTTTTCTTGTTTTCTTGTTTCCTTGTTTCCTTGTTTTCTTGTTTTCTTGTTTTCTTGTTTTCTTGTTTTCTTGTTTTCTTGTTTTCTTGTTTTCTTCTTTTCTTCTTTTCTTCTTTTCTTCTTTTCTTGTTTTGTTTTTTGTAGCTTTGCTATTTTTCTGGTTTTTATTTTGGCTTTTTGTCTTTTTATTGTGTCTTTACTATAGTTGTTTGTTGCTTTACTACTTTTTCGTTTATTGTCTTTTTATTGTGTCGTTTCTATATTTCTTAGCAGAGAGCAGATTTGTTTTTGTATTTTGGTTTGTAAGAGCGCGCGGCGATACCGTATTGGAAAACCAAGAAAGAAAAAAAAAACAAATCCTTTCATTTCATTCTATATATTTGATCCCCGCACAGTAGACAGGTAGACCAAACACGCAGGCTGTAAAAATCAGGTCAAGGTAACGAATCGAAGTCACCCATATGAGTAATAGACAAGCAGCTGGGATTACGCAGGTGAACTCAGTAACAGATCAAAGAACAGACGAAACCACGAAGTTCCTCAATGACTTTCTCGAGATTAAATTCAGTCTCAGATGTCTCCGACTCAAAGACAAACAAGACAATCAGATCAGATGGCAGTCGATGATCGGCTCTGAACTGAACGTGTTGGGAGAAGAGAAAAGACTGACTCTGCGCACGTAATCCGTTACTAATCATGTCAGGTTAGGGCAATAAACCTTAATTGCTCCCAACGAGCCTCGGAATATTTTTTTTTTAGAAAAAGATCCTGCTCGAGCTCTGATTTTTCTATTGTTGATTCCTCTCCCGCGTTCAACGGTCAGGATATTTGTGCAAAAAAGAAAACTGAAGGAAGAAGGAGGCAGCAATGGTTTCTGCAACTCCAGCTACGATGCTCAAGACCGCGTTCGCGCACGAGGCTATGGAGCCGTTCTTCACCGGCGGCGCGGCGTCTGTGTGCGAGAACCAGAGCACGCTTGCGACTGCGTATGGCGAGGATGTTATTATCTCTGATTTGCGGACCGGAAAACGGCTGCAGAAGATATCTGGGGTATGCTGTGCTTTGCTTGTTTGGGGTGTATTGACGAAGGCCTATGTGAGGTTGTAGGGTGGATGATCTGAGGCTAACATTGGTATAGGACACCGAGCAAGTTACTACACTGGCAATCTCACCAGACGGGCAGTTTCTCGTCGTGTGCTCGCGGTCACAGCAAATGAGAATTTTCTCTCTTCCGTCAGGAAAACTTGTGCGCGCAGTCAAAGCGCACGAGGGTCCCGTCATCGTCATGCACATCGACAGCACGTCGACGCTCGTCGCGACCGGCGGTGCGGACGGCGTCGTCAAAGTCTGGGATATCGCAGGCGGATCCAACACGCATACTTTCCGCGGCCACACCGGGGTCATCAGTGCGATTCGAATTTTTGGTCAGAAAGGCAGCACGCGGTGGCAGCTCGCGACCGGGTCTGACGATACACAGGTGCGGGTTTGGGATTTAGTCAAGCGGAAATGCGTCGCAATTTTGGAGGAAGGACATGTTAGCGTTGTACGGGGGATCGACTTTAGCGTCGACGGGTCGTTGCTGATCAGTGGTGGACGGGACAAGGTCGTCAATGTGTGGGATTTGAAAAAATATAAGCTTGTCAAGACGATTCTTGCGTTCGAGCAGCTCGAAACGGTCGGCTTTCTTGCACCGGGCACGTTGAGTGGGAAGACCGAGCAGCTGATATTCACGGGTGGAGAGAAGGGCATCGTCCGTCTCTGGTCGCCTACGACGGGCGAGGAAGTGACGCCGGAGCAGGAAAAAATTATCACGACTGAGGAAGTCGGCGTGTCTGAGATTCTTTATTTCCCATCGTGGCCGAGCCTGATCTCTGTGCTCTCGGACCAGACCTTGATCGAGCACGATCTGGCGTCGAAAGACTTACCGGTTGCGCGCCGGCTGTGCGGTAATAATGGTGAAATCATCGATCTGGCCTACGTCGGGCCCGTCGATGACGAGACTGGGAACTCTGGGTTCCTTGCTCTGGCAACGAATTCGCCCGAAGTGCGCGTGGTGTCGGTTGAGACGCAGTCGTCGAGCGTGCTGGTCGGACACACTGATATTGTGATCTCGATAGACGCGTCGGCGGACGGGCTTTGGCTGGCGAGTGCGGGAAAGGATAATGTTGCGCTGATATGGCGATGGAATGCTGAAGACGATACGTTTAAACTCTACGCTACTTTCCGTGGACATCTTGGGTCGGTCGGCGGCGTTGCGCTTTCGAGATTAGTGGAGCAGAATAATGGGTACCCGCGGTTTATGATCACTGGCTCGCAGGACATGACGGTGAAGCAGTGGGCGGTGCCGAAGCCAGCGAAGGGGTCAAGCTCAGGGGAGGTAATTGAGGTTGCAAAGCCGGCGTACACGAAGAAAGCGCACGACAAGGACATCAACGCGGTCGACATCTCGCCCAACGACGAGCTGTTTGCGACGGCCTCGCAGGACCGGACGGTCAAGATCTGGGATTCAGAAGAAGGCGAGGTCGTGGGTATCCTGAGAGGGCACAAGCGAGGTGTGTGGAGCGTGAAGTTTTCGGCATACGACAAGTTCGTGGTTACTGGTAGTGGCGACAAGACGGTCAAAGTGTGGAGTCTTCGCGATTTCACCTGCGTGAAGACTTTTGAAGGGCATACAAACTCTGTGCTCAAATCGATCTTCATCAGCCAGGGTCGGCAGGTTGTCAGCGCGGGTGGCGATGGATTGGTCAAGGTGTGGGATGTGAAGAGCGGGGAGTGCAACGCGACACTGGATAACCACGAGGACAAAGTGTGGTCTCTTGCGGCCCGGAATGATGACAAGGTGTTTGCGTCTGGCGGCGGCGACTCGGTGATTACGTTCTGGACCGATATCACAGAAGAAGAGCTCGCGCGCAAAGCCGAGGAAGAAGAGGAGCTAGTCGAGAAAGAGCAAGATTTGGCAAACTTCATTTTCCGCAAGGAGTGGAAAAACGCAATCATCCTCGCGCTCTCGCTCGATCACCCTGCGCGACTTCTGAACCTTTTCCGCACGGTGATGACGGACCACCACGAGCCCGGTTCAGTTACCGGCCTGCGCGAGGTCGACGGCGTGCTCTCGTCGCTTGCGCCGGAGCAACTTGCTCGGCTGCTCCGCCGCGTGCGGGATTGGAACACAAAAGCGCGGACGGCGACGGTCGCGCAGCGGATTCTGCATGTGGTGCTGGTGAGTTATCCGCCGGAGAAACTGCTGGAGGTGCAGGACATCAAGCGGACGCTGGACGCGCTGATTCCGTACACGGAGAGGCATTTCGGGCGGATGACGGATTTGGTGGAGGAGAGTTATTTGGTTGATTTCGTGCTGAGGCAGATGGATGAGGTGTTGACGCTAAAAGTTGAGGATCTGTAGGTCGAGCATGTTTTCGTGTTTTTTTGTTTTGAGCATGGGTTTTGGCTGTTTTGATAGAGAACGAGAAAATAATGTACGGCGTATGTATGGAGATGTAAGATTGGAGCCATGCAAATCAAAATAAACGTGGAATGTACATAAAACACAGTCTATTATTAACTACTAGAAGTACCCGCACCTCCCCCACTGACAGCAGCAGAAGCAGAAGTTGTAGTGGAAGTGGCGTCCGCGACGCCGGTCTGCTTCGGCTTATTCTCTTCGAGCAGCTTTAATCTTTGTACGGTAGCCATTCGCTTTTCAAATGCTTCGATCATGATTTGGGCGACGGCGGGCGCAAACTGCGCAGAGACGGCGTTGTAGAGAGGGCTTTCGAATTGGAATTTGAGGTCGAGGACGAGACGGCCTTGGGAGGTAGATGATGTTGGTGATGACTGTGTGGATGATGTGGTGGGGGTCGGGGCGACGGGGAAGATGCGCCATCTTGTGTAGAGGATCTTGAAAAGAGAATGCTTTGAAGACTCGGCCTATGAGAACAAGATATCAGCATTGGCTCCGGTGAGGTGCTGGAGAGATACATACGATAACGGAGTTTGGCTCATCGCACGTGAGCTCGCTCTCGAACTCCTCTTCAAAAGTCTGCCACCCGACGCGAAGCATCGCTCGCGACGGCTGCCCGGAGGCGGAGTCGAGCTGTGTAATTTTAGAGCTAGTGCAGTAAGGCACGAAGGTGGAGTAGTCGTCCACGTTCGAGACGACGGAGTAGAGCAGGGAGGGCGAGTATGGGAGAGTGCGGGTGAGGGAGACTTTTTGCACCTGCGAGTCGGTGCCGGGGAAGGCGAAGAATGATCTGCATTGTGGCGATCTGTGAACAGAGAAGGCTGTGAGAAGAGAGGATTGCGCGCGCCGCCGTATTGTTGATGTCGGGCCTGTCATTGCTGGTGGAGTTGGTGATGGCGGTGAGGTTTGGCAGCAATTTTTGGTGAAATCTCGTGAGAAGACGAGCTGAGTTTAAAGCTGTGCGGCTGCTGCTGCTACTTCCTACTTTAGTCATAATAACTACTTTAACTAATTGATTTACAATTCCTTCATATATACAAAAAACAACCAGTAAACAATCGCAAAATATACATAGAATCATTCCGCCGCTGCTTGCTTGCTCAGCACAGCCTACCACGGCCACAGCTTACGCAGAAACGACCGCGTGCTGCTCGCTCTCTTCTCTGTCTTCCACTGCTGCTCCTTTAATAGCTCTGCTTTCCTACCTTCCAGTATTTGAACCAATTCATCTTCTAGCATGCGTTCTTTGGCTATTTAATGTAAATCCCGCTGGTCAGCACACCCCAATTATATATTCTCAAAACAGCGCAGGTCAGATACATACCAGATAATCGCTCTTCAAGTTCATCGGACTCTAGTTTCCACCACGCCCAGTGTAACGTCATATACACCAGCGATCCGTAGAGATACACCTTCACAATCGGCCACCATGGCGAGGATCCCTAGTTCATTCCAAACACCGTCAGCAGCTGCACGTCCGTCCAACTTACTCTCCCAGCGCAGTAGAGAAGATATTGAAAAGTAGTAGGATTACGTACGAATGGCTTGATGGGTTTCATCCCGCTAGCATCCGGAGAGCTCGCTTCTGCCAGCGACAATCGCGAGTTTCTGAACAACGAAGACCGAGATACACTGAACGCTCGAGTCGGGATCACTTCTCGTTCACTTCTCATCTTGATCATCCGCATCCTCATCCCAGACCCTCTTCCCTCAACTGTCCGTATCAGCATTGACGTAGATGATAATACGCCTTCTGCTGCTCTCCTTGTTGATAATGTCCGCTGCATTGTGGTGATCTACCGTAAACACTTCTCGGGTAGAAGATATCGGACTCCGTTCAGACTCGGCTCAGCAAAGTTACTTCATATTTTTAGGTTTCTGTCTTCCTAATCGATTACTAATATTTTCTCTGTTTATGATCAAAAATCTGTACATTTTAACAACAAACACAAAACAACAATATTCAAGATATACCAAAACATTACAAAGATTTTCTCTGTAATTATATTATTAACATAAAATCATCATGAGACCAACAAATTCAACAACATAGATTCTTTTTTCTCAACTTTCTCTCTGCTCTAATTCTTGATTTTCATCTCTTACTCCTCCTCCGGAACATCGTCGTGGAAAGTCATGCCAGACAAAGTCGGCTTGATAATTCCAACTCTGATGATGAAATCTCCAAAGTGCTCGCCCTCCTCGCGCTCCTCCGACCAGCGCTTAAACATCGGCTTCAGGATATCGAGCGCCTGGGTCTCGTTGATCGACGACCGGTACAGCTTGTTCAACCGCTGGCCGTGGTATCCACCACCAAGCATAAGGTTGTACACACCATATGCCTTACCGACCAAAGCAACCTCAGCCAACCACGGTCGCGCACAACCGTTCGGGCAACCAGTCATGCGGAGAATAACCGAATCGTGGCGCAGGCCAAGAGTTTCGAGGTACGCTTCCAGCTTCGTCACAAAGATAGGCAAGTACCGCTCCGACTCCGCCATCGCGAGACCGCAAGTAGGGAACGCGACGCAGGCCGACGACGACAGTCGCAGCGCAGAGTGCTGCAAGTTGTCGAGCTTGTAGTCCGACATCATCTTCTCGATCTTGGGCTTCTGCTCGTCGCTGATCGACGACAGAATAACGTGCTGGTTTCCGGTCAATCGGAATCCAGCCTCGCCCTCCATAACCTTTGCAATCTCCCGCAGACCGTCCTTCATCGGGTGCTCCGGCGTGTTCTCAATACGACCGTTCTCGATAAACATCGTGTAGTGGTTCAAACCACGCTCGTCCTTGGTCCAGCCAAAGTGATCAATGTTGGACTCAAAGGTGAACTCCCGCGGCTCATCAAACTTGAATCCCAACAACTCCTCGACCTTGCCCTTAAACACATCGACTCCAAGAGTGTCGATCGTGTATTTTAGACGCGCGTGCTTACGGTCCTTGCGGTCACCAAAGTCCCGCTGCACCAACATGATCTTCTCGCACGCAAGCACAACGTTCTCAGGCGTCACGAATCCAAAAGTCGAACCAGTTCTCGGGTACGTCTTCTTGTTGTTGTGAGTGGTTCCCATACCACCACCAGCAAGCACGTTGAATCCGGCAAGCTTGCCGTCATCGTCGACGATCGCAATCAAACCAACATCGTTCGCGTACACGTCAATGTCGTTGTAAGGCGGGCACGCAATCGCAATCTTGAACTTTCGCGGCAAGTAGGTGGGGCCATACAGGGGCTCAAAGTCAACAACAGCATCGCCAGCAACAAGAGTCTTCTTGTCGTTGTCGTCGGTCAACCAGATCTCATGGTACGCAGTCGTCTTGGGCAGCAAGTGGTTGCTGATCTTGGTAGCCCATGTCGAGAGCTCCTTGTGAAGCGCGTTGTTGTACGGAAGAGCAGCACACATCACGTTTCGGTTGACATCACCGCAAGCGGCAATGGTGTCCATCAGCGCAACGTTGATCGCCTTAATGGTAGGCTTGAGCTTCTTCTTGATAACTCCGTGCAACTGGTAAGTTCCACGAGTAGTCAGCTTGAACGTGTGGTTTCCGTTGGTATCAGCGAGGTCGTCAATCGCGAGCCACTGCGCAGGTGTCGAGACACTGCCCGGCAATCTCACGCGGATCATGAACGAGTACGCGGGCTCCTGGCCGGCGGCCTTGCGGGTCTCGCGGATGTCGCGGTCGTCCTGCATGTAGGTACCGTGGAACTTTGTCAGCTGCGCATCCTCGGCCGAGATAGCACCGGTGGACTCGTCGTTAAGTCCCTCGACGATCGTGCCGCGGAGGTAGTTCGAGTTGATCTTGATGTCCTCGTTCGTGATTGGTGGCGGCTCGTCAACGTTAGCGCCAACGCCGTCGACACCAAGAGAGGTCCACAAGGCAGTCTCCCAGGGGTTGTAGGCAGTCGAGTATCCATCCGGATCCTGATCGTCACCTAGGGCAAGCGGGACAAGCACCTTACCGCCCAAGATCTCAAATCGGTGAGCAATGTCCTTCGACGGCTTGTTGTAGTAGATCTTGTCCTGCTTTCGCGGCCAGTAGTGGCTGTCTCCCAATCCAAAGATGGCGTAGTTCACGTTCGCAAGATCAAGGTCGGTCGAGGTCTTGATAGCCTCCCAGAAGTTGCGACCGTTCTGGGGGAACTCTCCCTGGCCGGCGGTCGAGGTGATGATGACAAGGTTCTCCTCAGCACCAAGATCCTCGATCGGGAAATCGTCCATCGCCATCGCGACGGCACCGAGTCCGCGGCCCTTTCCACGGCGCGCAAGACGCTTAGCAACGGTCTCGGCCGTGCCACCGTCGGAAGCAAAGAGGATAGTAAGAGGAGGTCCGGTGAGTCCCTCGAGGAGCTTTGCGTAGGCGTCCTTTGCCTTGGCCTGCTGCTGGCTGCGGACCTCAGAGCCATAGGATCCCGAGATGCTCTCGCCAAAGACGGGAGTGCGACGAGCGACCTGCGAGAGGTGGTTCTCGCGCGAGAGAAACTCCTTGAGCTCCCTCTTGAGCGCGTTCGAGTCGAGCTCGAAGCGGGGAAGACCCTCGTCGGTGGCAGTCTTGGGGTCCCAGCGGTAGAGAGGCCAGTATCCAGTGTCGACGGCCTTCTTTGTCTCCTGCAAGACGGACAGAGGCGAGTCGGTTTCCTCCTTGTAGGGAAGGTAGGCGACGACGATCGACGGGCCGTCGAACTTGTCGGCCTCGATGAAGGCCTGCAGTGCCTGCGAGTAGGACGAGTAGACAGCGACGGAAGCGACGTACGAGTTTCCGTAGTTCATGGCGTAGAGACCGATATCTTTCTTTCTGCGCGAAGCATCGGCCGCCGCACGAGCGGTAAAGGGCTCGGACTCGATGATGAGCATGTTGACGTTCTTGCCCGAGGCAATGACGTGGTGAACACCCGAAGAGCCAAGGTCAAAGGCCCAGGCATCAGATCCAATGATCCACGAGCTGCTGGGCGAAAGCAGAGCCTTGTCCTTGAGCAGGTCGGCAGCGACCTCAGAGGACTCCGACTCGAGCTGGGCAATGAGCTTTGTCGTGGTCTCGGCGATCTTGGGAGAGCTCTCCGAGTTAAGAAGCAGCCAGCGCGAGACGAGCTCGGAGGTTTCGGCAGAGAGGACGCCCTCCTTGACGGCAGAGGTGAGCTTGGCGATGTAAGCCTTGAGCTCCTCCTCGCGGGCGAGGTAGGCACCAAAGCCGTATTCGGGGTTACCGCTGATGGTCTTTGCGATTCCGGCGTCCTCCTTGTCGAGGGCGTTGAGGACGGAGAGCTTGTCGCCAAAGACGTTGTAGAGCATTTTTGAGTAAGCGGTCTCGAGCTCGGGGAGCTTGAGGGCGAAGGCCGAATCAACGGAATGCGAGGGCTGGCTGCCAACGAGGAGGTTCTGGATGGGAGCCTCGGACTGGATGTTTTGGATTATACCGCGCAGAGCCTGGACGATAGTCTTCTCGTCAAGGAAGCCGAGAGTGTAGCCGACGACGACGGGGATGGGCGAGGGCTTAGTAAGGTCCTGGTTGAGGGAGGAGATGACGTCGAGCAGGACGGGACCCCATTTTGTGGTCTGACGGTGAAGCTGCTCGAGAACGCCGAGGCGCTTGACGGACTTCGGCAAGACGGAGAGCAAGCGCGAGCCAGACCACGGGCGGTAGACGCGGACTGTGACGACGCCGACCTTTGAGTAGACCTCTCCCCATCCGGCGGAGGCGATGGTGGAGATGAATTGCTGCGCAGAGGAGCCAAAGATAAGGAGGGCGGTGTCTGCGTTTCCGGCGCCGTGGTAGTCGAAGGCCTTGTATGAGCGGCCGGTGGCAGTGCGGACAAGCTCGAAGGTTGTCTCGGTCTCGCGGACGAGGTCGTCGGCGGTGGGCAGGGTTGTCTCTGCGGTGCCGGACTTTGCGTCGAAGGGGACACCGGCGGCGTCGTTCCAGTAGATGTTGCGGCCGACGGGGTTGCCGGAGTGGTCGGGACGGATGAGGGAGTTGCGGTCAAAGACGCGCTCGATGACGGAGACGTCCTCGACGGGGACGGGGGACTCCTCGGGCGCGGCGGGGTTCTGGTGGAAGAAGTGGAGAACGGCCTTGCCGGTGCGGATGGCGAGGATGTGGGCGGCGATGGCCATATCCTGGGCCTCGACGAGAGAGAAGGACTGCAGGACGGTGAAGCCGAGTTGGCGGAGGGCGGTAATCTCAGCGTAGTCGGGGAACGCGCGGCTCATGGAGACATGGATGACGACGGGGAAGCGCGCGAGCTTGGCGAGGAGGGGGACGGCCGCGGGGACGGAGACGGAGGGAGCGGTGATTGAGACGAAGGTGTTTGAGGCGAGTTCGTCGAGGGCCGCGGCGAAGGGGTCGGCGTTGTAGCGCAGGCTGCGGACCTGGGGAGAGTTAGATAGGTGTGGTGAGAGGTGGGGAGGAGAGAAGAGAGAAGGAGGAAGCAGGAAGACGTACGGTAGGGAAGGTGCCGCGGCGAGCAACAAGACCACGCTGCTTCTGGCGGACCATGCGAGAGAGAGAAGCATTGAAGCCCAGCTCTGTCGACTGGAGGGAGGGTTGGACGGAGAGGACGATGTCGGAGAAGAGGAAAGCCACGCGGGCGGCTGGAGGAGTTAGAGGCGGAAGAAGGAGATGAAGATGAGGGACATACCGGCATCCTCGCGGGTAGAGACGTATCCAGCAGGAGGAGCCATTGCAGCTTGGAGAGGGACGGGGATGGGGAGGAGGAGAGAAGGTGGTGAAGAGAAGAAGAGGAGCAGCGGGGAAGAAAAACAAAATTTGGCAAAGCCTGAAAACTTTTGAGGCGCGCACAAACCCTAAAAGCGTACCAGCCACGCACAAGCCACTATTGCGTGCTTGCACGCCACATTTGATGGGGGCAGCAGCCAACCAGAGGGCGGCAGATAGGAGATTATGTAATGAGGAGAGGAGGAGTGCCGTGGCTGCAGTTGAGGTAGAGAGAAGGGGAAAAGGAGGATATAGTGAGAAGAATAGGAGATAATCAACACTACAGAATCTCTATTATATTTCTGCAAAACTGCAACTATTACAGCAACATCTACAAACCCGCTGTGGCTTGCGTGTTGGCGAAGCAAATGGTGCAAGAGAACGGTCGCCACCACCGCCGAACGCCGCACGATGCTGATGTAATCCCGACTATTGTAAGCCACCCGCTGCTCAGCCCGCTCAGCCTGCTTCAGCCTGCTTCAGCCCGCAATGCGCCACGGGTCGATGAGATGAGTTAAGAGAGGAAGTAAGTGAGAGTTGATGGGTTGTGGTCATTAGGGCCTGTAGTCAAGCATTCAAGCAAGATCATTGTATTGTATCTACCATCCAGCAGCTCTAAGTGTCTCTATAAGACATTATCATCACCGTCATCATCCTCACCTCACAGCAAACCACCAGCTCACGCAATACTCGACTTGTGCGCCTGCACATCCAGAAAGTCGTAGTTGCCCGCCTCTGCATCTCCTGTTAGCATCGCCACAAACATAGACCATCCCAGATAAGAAGAAAGACTCACCGAAATCCCAGTGTCGCTCCTCGCCCTGGCTCAGATGTCCCGCATCGCCATTGCGCACACACGTCCACTTCCCGACCCCATTCCCATCATCCCCCTTCGCCGCATACTCGCCCACCGAACTGACGCCCGTCCGCACCTCGAACCCGGAGTTTCCCGTCAGTGCGCGGCCGATGGCAATCAGAGTCGCGGCGTGCGAGCAGATCAGCAGCGCGCGGATCCCGTCTTTGTTTGCGCGCTCGATTATCTGTCGCAGTGCCTCTGCTGCTCGCGCGTGAAGCTCGTCTTTGGTCTCGCCGTTCGATGACGGCACAATCATTGGCGTGTACTCTTTATCCACCAGGGGAAAGAATTTGTGCAGAGTCTCGACCGTCGCGGCTACACAAAACCAGTCAGCTCCTTCCTTTTCTTCCCTACCTTCTTCCCAAACCTCATGAAAACCACGCGGAATCACATACGAACCGGGTGGGTAGCTCTAGTCACCCCATACCACTCCCTACACCAGTTAGTATCCACCAAACAAAACAAACAAACAAACAAACCAAAAAAATAAAAGAGAGCACACACCCTACACCATTCTCCGGCCAAATCGGCACATCCAATCGCTTAGCCAACTCATCCACCGTCTGCAAGCACCGATAAAACGGCGAGCAATATATCCTCTCAATCTTCGGCTCAACTGTCGCTAGGTAATCAGCCAGCTCGATAGCTTGTTCCTCGCCGTGCGCCGAAAGAACAAAGTCGCCGTCGATTCCCGTCGGCGGAGGCGGGATTGGCACGTCTTCGATCCAGTTTGAACGGTATCCGTGCTGTTTGTTCATCAATTGTTAGTAAGTATCTTGCCATCTAGTCTGGTAAATCATACGTACTCTTGTTATGTATATACGTTCCAACGACATTGTTGCTGTTTCCGCAGTTTTATCGTGTATATGGAACCCGGCCGCGCAAGAAAAACAGCAACCTGCTGGCCGGAACAGAAACTTTAACGACCCTACACCAGTCCAGGCCCTCCTCACCCACGACACCTTCCTAAATTTAGGATACAGACCTCACATACACATCTTGACGATAAGTCTTTAGAATTCACTATAAATACTGTTCAGTTAAAATAAATAAAACATGACGAATATCATGATCCAGGCATAAACACAGGTTGTAAGTCCATAAAATTGAGTTCTCCAGTGCGGCTCGCCAACCCCACAGATCCCTCTCGCACCCGCCCTTTCGACTGCCTTTAAACGACTCATTCAACTGTTTCTATACTTTGCTTGTCAATGTCCAGTTCATCTTTGCTCTAGAGTGTTATGTTAATATATAATCTACAAAAGTTTCAAAATCCCAGATCTCTTGGTTATCATTCTATAATTTGTGTAGGGTTTGTAGGGCTTTGCTGTACTTCCTTCTGTATCCATCCGATACTTCTTGCGACGCTTGTTTATTTCTAGCCAAGCCCTCTATCATACATCAGACCCCTATTTAAAGAGGTTGTACTATATATGGCGTTTCTGTATGGAAGTGCTATAGGAGGTGCTCTTCTAAATTTGCTGCAGACGTCACAGCTCTTGCATGTTCTCCCTGCCTTTTATGTTGAAGAGGGAACAACCTACTCAACATTTCGTACAGAGAGATTATGATAGCTACTGAACTCACAAATAAACCTGCTCAAACACCTCACCACTCATAAAACGCAATCGCAAACACAAAGGCATGCGCGTCGACATTACAAGCTTCACCCGTTAGCATCGAAGCTGAACAATGTATATGCTACAATAGTCCCCAGCATTATCTACAAAGCTCTTGCCGGTCATGGTTCAAAAGAAATTCGTCATTGTGTACAAGATTCCTGGCAGTATCTGCTCGGCTTTCGTGTTTTGAAAATCTGGAAATCTCCTGATGCACGTCGTCCGTGTGCAGTACGTCAATAAATCACTTGAACCAGACATTTGCTTTAAACTGCAAGCCAAATAAGCTGAGTGTCAAGAAAAAGTAGAATTCCAAGAGTAGTCATAGTTACAAGTACATGAACCCATCAATACCACACACCATTACAAAAGTAAAATATCGTAAAGAGAAACTCCAGAAGGAAGAGGCGAAACAGACAATAGCTTTTTTTTCAAACTATCTAAAATTACTGCTTCGGCCCGAAAAACATGCTAATCAGCTGCAGCACGATTCCGCCCGCAATCAGGAATCCAAAGAGATCTAGATGTCCAGGTTAGCCCATACACTCACACTCGCTCTCTCTCTCGCTAAATTGCCACAGCAGAAGAAAACACGTACAAACCCATCCCCACGATACAGGAGGTTTCTCAGCCGCCGCGTTCTTCTTGCGATACGCGGATTCTGGCTTTCCTTTCTTTCGCTCCTCGCGCTTTGCGTATTTCTGGTTCGCTATCCTTTGCGTTGGCGTTTGCACCTTTCGATCCAGCTCGTTAGCCTCTAGCTCTCTTCTCAATCAGTAGCAGCAAACGTGAGTGTATACCATTGTGTTCTCTTGTAGGTCAGGTACTGTTGAATTGACAAGACGATGACTGTGTGAATCAGGACGTGGGATGATCTAAATGAGGAAGACGCGACGAGAGGCCACATATGTGTCTACTCTAAACTTTATTTGCCTGCGTCATCGCCTCGCATTTAGAGTTTAAAGCTTTTACTGTCTGATATTTCCATATTCTCTAATTATCTCGAATATTACTTTTCCAGGACCTTTTGGATCGGAGTAGCGCTCTATAAACCATCATTAGTCTCATAATCAATATAACTAAAAACCAGTAATGAAGCAATACCTCGATAAACCTGCTCAGCTGGGCATCCAAATTCTCCAAATCATTCTTCCGCTTCGAGTTTTCCTTTGTCAGGTCGGATTTCCGCGCTATCAGCGCTTTCTTCCGCTCTTCCAGCAGTAGTCGACGCGCGCGTTCGTCTTCTAGTCTGGCGATAATCAGCTCGTGCTCGGATAGCGCGCGTGGAGCGGTGGCGGTCGGGGGAGATGGTGTGGTGGTTGTAGTTGGGGGATCCTCCGTGGCGGCGGGGGTTTCGGGCGTGCTGTCTTCCATTTCAATGTCGGATTGCGCTGCGGTGCTGGAGTCGGAAGACATTGTGTACTCCGGATGGTCTGTGAGAAACTCCTCGATCGGCACAAAGTCAATGTCCAAATGCGACGATCTAAATATCAATTAGCCATGCCCAGCTTCACCAAGTCACTACACCATTACAACCCACCGAAAGTCCATGCAGAGCTCAATCTCCTTCTTCAAATACCGCTGCCGATAATACGAGTTCTGCAACTCCAGCTGCAACCGATCGACCTCCTCGCGCCGCTGCGCGATCTTGCCCTTTGCGTTCTGCAGCGCGAGCAAATGCGCTCTGCTCACTTGTCTGGTGCGGATCGTTTTCGCAAGCAGGGGTTTATACAGCGATGCGAATTCACATTCGAGCGCGTGCGTGTGCGGGTCTGCTGGTGGTGGTGGTGTCATAGAAGCGTCGACTTCCATCTGTGTCTCTTGTCCTTCCTCCTCTTTCACCTCTTTCTTGACTTCCTCATTCTCTCCCTGCTCATCATGAACATCAGCTTCCGGCGACGGAAGTGCGGCGGCCGCAGCTTGTGATGCGTGGGATAGCTCTCCTAAAAGCTCGAACGCTCGTGAACTTAGGTCGCGGATTGAACTGATCAACGCAAGGGAGTCGCAGAGTAAGGGATCTTGGATCTGTAAGTCCATCTTGTCCTGTATGAATTGTTTTGTTATCGTCCGTGTTTGACAATCACTTTACAGACTGTCGATGCGAAATCTATAAGTTTTGCAATGCCGATGAATTCTGCTGCTGATGATGATGTGAGTGAATGAATCCAAATCGCAGCTTAATCAAAACCTGCACTCAACAACGTCAAACTATCTTTTTATGTGTTATGTAAGTACTTAGTAACAATATACTTGCCCTCTCGTTTAAGCCTATATACCCCACCACGCGTGTATACATGTCTCATTTAAATACACTCGCTATCAAAGAGCTTATATAAATAGTTCTCAATCAATTGAGTGTTTTGTACAGGAATTGGTAAATCGCTGTAGTGGGCAAGACTGGATCAGATAACTACACCAAACTGGGAGCAAACACCTCGACTTCCTCCCCGCCTTCAACCCACCTTTTCTTCGACACCACTTCACCGACTGCAAACCACCAGAATGCCAGGTACGAACTGTCCTTCTTCTTCTTTTTCTATATTTGTCTAGTGCTTATGTTTTGCGCCACAGCAACGATAGGTAATAACTCCTCCGACGATCTAGGTCTCTCTCTCTGGCTCTCCCCGCCCGCGGGCTCCTCCATCGAATCCATCCTCACCGACCTAATATCCTCTCTCTCCGACTCCGTCGTCGCCATCGCGCCCGCTCCTTCCGACTCCTCAGTCCCAATCACCCCCCCGCATTTCAAACCCCACATCACAATCACCAGCAACATCCCCACCACCACAGACCCCGACTCCGTCGTCGCCTACGCCGCCTCGCTATTCTCCCCCTCCTCCTCATCCCCATCATCACCCCGGCTGAGAATCGAAGTTACCGGCGTGGACTTTGGCCCCGCTTACTTCAAGAAAATCTTCCTCCGCATCCTCAAAGCGCCCGACCTCGTCCTTCTCGCGCGCTCGGTCCGCGAACGCTTCGTGTGTCCCTACCAGACCGACCCGCGCGCGGTCGCGCGCCCGGATCAAGTCGCCGCCGAATGGGCCGAGCAGGAGTATGACCCGCACATCAGCCTCGCGTATATCGATCAGTGGCCGCTTACCGACAAGCAGATCGAGCTGAGCGAGAAGTTGGTCGCGGAGGCGGTGAAGGAGAAGGTGTGGCATGGTGGCAGGATCGCGTTGTATGAGACGCAGGGGCCGGCTGAGCAGTGGAAGATGTTGGCGTTTAGAGATGTGTAGAGAATGAGTTATGCCTAATGTGATGTGAAATCGGAAATTTATACAAGTTGTATATGACAGTTTTTAGAAGAAATGAGTACGTGACAAAAACAAACGACACTGGACAATAAAGAGGACGGCACAAACACTAGAGCATCACACAGAAATGCAACCAAGTATACTCTTACAGCTTTACTTACAACTCCGTATCAGTCTCATAGTCAAACTCCTCCGGCACCGGCGCCTCCTCGTCCTCGCCCTGCTCGTCCGGCGGCAGATTCCTCTCCCGGATAGTCTTGATGAACTCCGTCTTCGCGCGCAGGCCCTTGCCGTCCTTCACCACAAGAATGCCGCCTGACGACCGGAACTTCTTGACGGGCGTGAAGCGCTCGTCGCGCGAGAAGGAGATGTACTTGAGCTGCGCGGGGAGAACGCGCGACATGTTGCTGATCTTGTAGCCCTTGATGTCTTTCTTGTCCTCGACTTCCTCGTTCGCAACTGCCTCGTCAAACTCCTCCTCTTCCTCCTCCTCCTCTTCTTCTTCCGCATCTTCCTCTTCCGCGTCGACCTCCATCTTGTCCTCGCCGCTCGCCGCAGGGGTCGACGCAGCAGCCGCCGCCGCCGCCTCGCCGCCGTCGATCTTCATCTCCGCCTCAGCCTTCTCCTTCTCAGACTTCTTCGCCCGCGCCTTGGCCCGCGCAGTCGTCGAAAGAACCGCAGTCTCCACCTTCTCGGGCGCCTTGCTCGTCGCCTCCTCCGTCTTGGGCGGGTAGTCGAACCTGCTCGGCTTGGCGTTGCAGAAAAACGAAAACTCGGGGATCTTGAGATCAGACCGGACGCCCACGATCGCCGTCGGCGTGAACGACAGCGACAGGAAACACGTCAGCGGGAACCAGTACCAGAACTGCAAGAAAACCGCCAGTCCGACGATCGCCTTCATGTTCAAAGTCCCCGTCTGCCGGTTCTCAAGACTGATGGACACGTTTCGGCCGCCGGCATCGATGATTCCCTGCGCAAGCGCCGCACCAAACTTGGCCATCGCGTCCTCGTGCTTCTCCGAAATAACCTTGGCAAACGCCTTGCGCGCAGACTCAACCTTTGGCGATGTCTTTTCGTTTTGCTGGATGAAAATCATCGCCAACGAGATTAGCGCACCCTGGCGCACGAAATCGGTAGGGTCCTTAAGCATGGGTTCGAGCAGATCGATTGCCTCCGTCAGTCCAGTGCCCGCGCACGAGATGCCGAGCGCGAACGCGGCACCGTACCGCACATGCGGGTTGTAGCTCTCGGCGAGCAACTCGACCATCCGGGGAACGGCGGTCGGGTTTCGGAAGAGGATGAATCCAAGAGACATAACCGCCGCTCGGCGAACGTCGTCGTTCACATCCGAAACCGCGAGATGCAAAAGTCTCTTGATGGCAACGTTGTTGCCCGTGCCGCAGTACGCGAGCGCGATCGTGAACACACCACCGTATCTCAGAATGGGATCGCCTTCTTTGAGAAGCTGGTCGATCAAGCCATCGGCTGCTTCCTCACGGCCATACATCAGTAGCGCAACTCCGACAGCCAGTCCACGGATAATCTTCTCGTGCTGAGTCTCGTGCGCATACTGAATCATCTCCTCGAGCGCCTTCTCGTCGCCCGAACCGAGCATGACAAGACCCATAGCAAGTCCTGCCGCTTCTCCAGCGATGGCCGAGTCGGAAAACAAAATGTTTTTCAGGTCCTCGTAGATATCCTCGTCGCAGGTTGCCATTCCAGCAACACCGACACCGAGCGCTGCACCATGCTGCACAACCTCACCTTCCTGACCGCCGCTACTACTTCCGTCACGAATATTCTTGCGCAAAAACTCGAGCACGTCCTTACCGTGGCCGGCAAAGACAAGACCGAGGGCATAAAGCGATCCACCCTGCGAGTACTTTGAGTTTGCGGGTGACGACGCAGCGGCCTCGCCAGGGAGATACGGCTTGAGGAGGTTCATGCCCTGGGAGAGGTTTCCGCGGTGGATCACACCAAGCGCTGCGGTAGCTGAAAACTTGCTCCAGTTAGACGCCTTCGAGACAAAGTCCAGGTTCTCTCTGAAAAAGGCGTCGACGGCGGTGCCAGAGTGCAGGAACGCATTCTCGAGCGAAACGGCGTTGTGGAACATCGAGCTTCGGCCGTCGAGGGTCTCCTTGGTTTTGTTGAGAATCAGCAGATCTGTTTTGTTGTTGTCATGCAAGAAGGTGAGCTCGATATCGAGCGTCGGAACACCGCTCAGGATCTTGAGTGTCTGGGCCGCGCCGGGGGCGTTTGAGGCCTGGACAGTCTGCACTACCTTTGAGAGGAACTGCTGCGACGTCGACGATACGAGATCAAAGGCGATCTGGTAGGCTATCAGGAGCGAAGATTCGGTGTTTTCAACCAGAAGCTTGACGAGAAGCTCACCGGCCTTGTCAGCGTCATTGAGATGCACGAGAATCTTTGTGATTGTAAAGTAGTCGGGGTTTTGAAGCTTCGTGACCAAAAGGACCATTCGGTTGAGGACCTAGAATGTCAAAGATTAGCTACTGCAAATGAGATAGGTAAACAAGTAGGTAGATCACGTACGACATCGCGCCAGCGCTTGTTTGAAACAAGCGACATGGAGGCTTCGAAGACGTAATTTATCAGCTCGGCTCCCGCAGCCTCGGCCTGTTTCGAATCATCAGTAAGACCGTTGGAGCCGTCGGCCTTGGATCCCTTTGCACCGCCTTGGAAAGCGCTGTTGATGCAAGCTTCGATAGTGTCGAGTCGTCGAGCTTCCAAAGCAACGCCGATGGCCTATGAGGAAGTCAGCATGTAGAGTAATTGAGGGAAATTGAGGGGAAAGCGGGGTTTCGTACGTGTTTGTATTCGCCCTCTTCGATGCATCTAGAGAACATTCGCTCGACGACGTCGACGAGGTTTGGATCGACGGGGCTGACGTCCTTTGCGCCCTTCTGCTGAGAATCGAAAGCAACTTGTGAGCTTCGAATGTAAGAGTCGATGCATTTCGCTGTGATTGGATTAATAAGAGTCAATGAGATAGAGAGTCGGAGATGAGGGATGGCGACGTACAGACTATGGTTTCGACGTATTCGTTCTTGACAGACAAGTCAAAGAGATCGCCCGCGGCAAGAGCGAACTGCATTGACTGCACGAATTCGCCGAGGTTATAGTAGACCTGGTAAGTGTTAGGAAGAATGCTACCAGAGCGGAGTGCAAAGATAAAGTCAAACCTTTGAGGCGACTAGGGCAGCCAGTTTTCGCTGCGGAAACCGTTCGTTTTCATATAGCTCCTCACTATTGAGATGTGTAAGCGAAGGGTTCAATCAACAAAGATGACAATGCGGTGTAGATCAACAGGAGATCAACAGCATGAATCAAAAGCACATAACAGCGACAGAGGGGCATTCACATTCTAGAGACCTGATCGGTGATTTCCGCCCAGAATTCGGCGACGATGGCGTTGAGCTGTTCGAGCGCGTATACCTGGAGAGACTGATCCGGCTCGTCGAGCAGCGCCAGGAGGGACGCTGCTGATGTTAGGGCGACCATTGCAGGTGAAGGAGGGGTGATTGGATGGAGAAGGGGATAATTGATGGGATGAGCAGTTACTGGGGGGAGGGGGATTGGATAGGATGGGATAACTGTGGAGGAGTAGGAGCAAGTGAGGTGGAGGCGAGTGATAGAAAGAAGTCAGAGGAAGGCGCGTGAGCGAGCGATTCCCGTGACTCGCCGCTCACACAAACCCCCTTCCTCCTTACCATCTGCTTCTGCTCTGCTTCTGCTGCTACGCGATTACACGGCTCTTTGGGTTCTATTGTAAATGGAGATGGCATGGATGAAGAGATATCGGTAGTGGTATCTGTTAAATATGATCGCCGTGGTGCTGGCGGTGATCAGTACTCTGGGACCGGAGCCTAGTCGAGAGCCACTCTGGCGGGTCGTTGGTATGCTTTCTATGCAAGCAATCGCGAACCTCGGGCTTCCTAGTGGAGAGCAGTCAAGGGGACGAGTGGATCTCTGCGGCTAGCTCGCGAGTGGCGAGTCAGATCTCGGTGCGAAGACGTAGAATAGCCTGCGGACGGGAAACAGGAGAGTGCGGACGGGAGATATAGGATATAGTGCGTCTGCGCGCATACGATACTAAATAGATGAGTTACGTGGATAACAAGGCAGCGAATACGTGAAGAAGACTCAGATGGATGTCTCCCCTGCGCTGCGATCAGAGGACAGCTGCGATGCTGAGACCTCGAATCCAGTTAGTCCATTCAGACTAATACGTGGACTATCGAGATCACTGAACGTCAGCAGAGCGCAGTGACGTGACGTCGACGCAAGGGGGTCTCGATTACTCGGGTCCCAGACAGTCCACTAATCGTCACAGTGGTCAATCTACTCGGTCGTCCTAATCCTGTTTAAATAGATTCATTATCGCACGCACCGTCTGGGTACTTGGCCTGTACCTGCTACCGGCCCAGATACCGTCGGATCAGCGCTGTGCTGGCTATCTCTTATATCGCGTCCTATTTACAGAAACCCCGCCCCCGCGCCCCATCCATGATGTAATTCCACCTATATTTACACCGCGGTATAATATCCGTAGATCAGCTATACAAACCAGCTCGTCTGCAAACGCTTCTTTGCTCGCTACCGTAAACCGTAGACGTCGTCGTTGTCTGCTCTGCTCTTCACTTTCTCTTCTCGGCTCGGCACCGTTGGGAGTTTGCAAAGTTGCTGCAACCAAAATGTCCGAATGACAGAAAACTGCAAACCGCATTCCTTCCTCCACAAACCGTTCTGATATCTCTTTCTGATTTCTTTCTCTTCTTTCCTCTGTATTGCTCTTATCATACCTGCTCGTAAACCAAATTATGACAGTCCGGGAATCATGCGGCCGTTAGCTATGTCTCCCCCCGCGCTGTTCGCGCTACTGCTGCTCCTGCTGCCGCACTCTGTTCGCGCTGACCTCTCGCGCCTGCTGCAGACCCAGCTTTTGTCAGATTCGGATACAGTCGACGCCGTCACCGGCAATTCATCCTATGACACACACTCATGGACATTGTCCACCTCGCGGTTTGCCGAAAACCGCTACCAGATCCAGCCCTATGTCTCGAATGGCTACATCGGCATCCGGCTTCCTGTCGAGGGAACCGGCTTCATCGCCGACTCGGCCGCCTCAAAGTCAGACTCTGATGACGACGGAAGCGAGACGAACGGGTGGCCGCTTTTCCAGCCCCGGTTTACTGGAGCTTACGTCGCGGGGTTCTACGATTTACAGGAAAATACGACGGCGACAAACTACCCGGAACTGCTCGCGCGCGGAGGCGAGTCTGTGATCTCGACAGTGCCGGTCTGGTCCTCGCTTTTTGTCTCTGCGCACGGTGATCTCTATTCGCCAGGATCAGTCGACTCGTCGCGGGTGAAAAATTATACACAGTCGATGAGTCTGAAAGATGGTGTCGTAACCACGCGGCTTAAATGGCTTCCGCGGGCAAACGAGTCGCTCGCTATATGGCTCGAGTACGAGGTTATCGCACACCGAGAGATTCCGACGCTGGGAATGGTGCAATTGAAGATGAGCTCTGTTGTCGCGACCGATGTGGTCGTGGTCGATGCGCTCGATGCCTCTGGATCGTTCCGCACCATCCATCTCGAGTCGAATTTCTCGTCTGTCGACGGGACCGGCATGTGGACCGGCGTGAGACCGTATGGACTTAAATCTGTTTCGGCATACGAGTACTCGCATCTCGAATTCAGCGACGAGAACCGTGTGAATTTTTCAACGCGCGCGACGAGTAATGGGTATCATTCGATCAAAGACTACCCGGGCACCGTATCGCAGCAATTCCGCATCAGCCTTGATCCAGGCGAGACGTTCACCGTGCACAAGTATGTTGGAATTGCCTCGTCAGACGCATATCGCAGTCCCAAGCGCGCGGCAGCTTATACGGCACGTGTGGCGGCTACGATCGGATGGCGACTGGCAAAGGCGGATCATAGTCTGGGATGGAAACGGCTGTGGGACGACAGCGATATAGTGCTCCACGACGAGGACCAGGAAGAGTTGCAGATTGGTGTGCGTGCTTCGCTTTTTCATTTGTTGAGCGCGGTCAGAGACGGGAGTGAACCTGGCGGGCGGGGGGATAATTCGGTTACTGTTTCGGGGTTGTCTTCTGATTCGTATGGCGGCATGGTTGTAAGTAGTCTGTTTGTTTCTGCTGTTTTGATGATGCTAATTAGTGTGAAGTTCTGGGATGCCGATACGTGGATGTTCCCGTCTTTGAGTGTTCTGCACCCTTCCCACGCCAGCTCGATTACAAATTACCGCCAAAAAATTCACAACATGTCGGTCGTCAACGCAGAGTCTTACTCTCTCCCGGGCGCACTATACTCATGGACCTCGGGTCGTTTCGGCAACTGCACCGCCACTGGACCCTGCGTTGACTATGAATATCACATCAATGTCGACGTAGCCCAGGCGCAGTGGACGCAGTTCCTACTCAGCAACAGCACGGACTGGCTGAGAAGTAAAGGGTGGCCGATCATCCGCGACGCTGCAGATATGTTTGCGGGGCTCGTGGTGGCTAATGGGAACAGCAGTGCGTACTACTTAAACAACATCACTGATCCGGACGAGTACGCAAACCAGGTCGACAACGGTGCGTTCACGAACGCGGGAATAGCAAAGCTCATGAACTGGGCTCGGCGCGCGGCGTCGGTCCTTGGCGAGGACGCGAACGAAAAGTGGGCGGACGTCGAGGAGAAGATATACATCCCTGTCGATCGGAGCGCGGACATCGTGCTCGAGTTTTCGGGCATGAACGGGTCGGCGGAGGTTAAGCAGGCTGACGTGGTTATGCTGGATTATCCGCTGGAGTATAGTAGTACTTTTCAGCAGAGCTTGAATAATCTTGATTTTTACGCCATGGCGCAAAGTCCGGACGGCCCAGCGATGGTGAGATTTTTATGCGCTTTAATCTGCTTTAATTGGAGCTGACTATAGTGATTGTGTTTAGACGTGGGCTATTTTTGCTATCAACGCAGCCGAGCTATCGCCCTCCGGCTGCGCATCCTACACCTACCTTCTATCGAGCTCGCAGCCATACCTGCGCGCACCGTATTACCAGTTCTCCGAGCAGCAAGCAGACGACATCAGAGAGAACGGGGGCACGCATCCGGCGTTTCCGTTCTTGACCGGGCATGGCGGGTTCTTGCAGGTGTTTACGCATGGGTTTACAGGGTTTAGAGCGCGCGAGGAGGCTTTTCATCTCGATCCGAGCTTGCCGCCGCAATTGGGTGAGGGCGGATATACAGTCTCGGGGATGAAGTGGAGGGGCAATGTTTTTGACGTCACGGTCGCGCTGAACGAGACGACTGTTGTATTACGGAATAGCAGCGAGAGCAGCACAGCCGCGATAGAGATCGGGTCCGGGGAGATGAAGGGCCGCTACGAGATCTCGGCAGGCGAGTCGCTAACGGTGCCAACGCGGCGGGCAGATCAGAACGGCACACTTGTGGCTGGGAACCTTGCGCAGTGCCAGCCCGTGCAGGCGAATAGTACGTGGGTGAAGGGCCATTTCCCGGTGTCGGCGGTCGACGGTTCGATTTCGACGTCGTGGCGGCCGGCGACGCGCAAGCCGAGCGCGCTGGTGATTGACTTGGGAGAGGATAGGCAGGCGACGAACGTGAGCGCGGTGGAGTTTAATTGGGGACGCGTGCCGCCTGCGAAAGTGAGCGTGCGCACGTATGGTGCTGGGGACTGGCAGGGTACGATAGACGAGGACGACGGTAGTGCGTACCAGGTGTTCAACGTGACGGTGTCGGCGCCGTACAGCGAGGCCGAGGCGCAGAGGGTTGGGTTGCGGGTGGGCAACACGACGCGGGCAGAGCTGGAGGAAGCGCGGCCTGCGCGGTGGGTGGTTGTCGTGGTGGAGGGCAGTCTCGAGGCCGAGGACTTGTCTGGCTCGGGGCCCGGGGCGACAGTTGCTGAGGTAGCAATTACGTAAACTGACGGCCGCAGCCACTCAGGCACGGCTTAGGTACCGGCTTGCGAGCGTACCGGGTACTGGCTGAGGCAGCGCCACGAGCCCCCGTCTTTTGCGTTGTCAGCAGGAAGCTTCCTGGGTTTTAATAATAAATCGCTTCTGTCCACTTGGCCGCGCCGCGTCCTCCTTTCCTCCCTTCACTTCTTCTTCCCCTTCCTCTCCTCTCCTCCCTCCTCACCATCACCGCCCTCCTCTCCTCCCCTTATCCTCCCTCATCCACCTTCGCTTTCTCTCGCCTCTTCTTCAGCGCGCTCTGCGGGATCCTTCTTCTCTTCCTCTTCTCGCTCCCGTGCTCCCCTTTTCTACCTCGCTCCTCCCTCCATTATCCACCATTTCACTTCCAACCACGCACACGCCAGCCATGCGCCAGGCCCGGCTCCGAAGATGCTTCACCCGGCATAACCTCGCGCTAACCGCTGCCGTCCTCCTCTTCTTTTGGGCCCTGCTCTCCCTCGGCTCCTCGTCCTCGTCCTCCTCGCCATACTACGCCGCCCCTGACCCGGCCGACGCGATCCTGCGGCACGACCTCTCCAAAATCGCTCACGAAGCCAACGCAAAGTCGTCCTCGTCCTCCCGCAAGGGTGTCGCTCCCGGCCACCACAAGAGCTCAGCCGATCTCGCCGAAATCGCGTACCGCGGCGCATCACACGACTTTCCTATCCCGGACCCGCATGCGCGTGCGCGCGACATGATTGACGCGTTTGCGGGGTACGCCAACCGGGACCAGTGCCCGGTCTCGTCGCTGCAGCTTCACAGACCGTTCGAGCCTCTTTGTCGCACCAAGGCCGAGCTGCTCACTGCCATGTCGGACGGTGGCCGAATCGGCATGGACGCGCCTTACATGCCGCGAGGCTGTGACATGCGCTGGTTCGACCGTGGCGAGATTTGCGAGATTCTCTCGCGCTACGACAAGGTGCTCTTTGTCGGCGACTCGATGATGCGGCACGCCGTTGGTGCGTTACACGTCTTGATGCGCGAGGACCTCGGCTTTGGTGGTGTCACGCAGTGGAATTTCCGACTGGACGAAAAGGAGGCGTGCTTCTGCGACGGACAGTTTGATACGCTCAAGTGCGGTCTGCAGGGAATTTTCAACTCGGACGACGTCGCGAAATTCGATCTGCAGTCTCTCAAGTGCGACGCGCGCAAGTTGAATGTGCAGAACCATGTCATGACCACCTACCCGCCTTCGTCCGCCGAACTCGCCGGTCTTGGCGACGCGCTCGCGCAGCAGTCCTCCGGCCGACCCGTGGCGCTCATCTACAGTCAAGGGCACCACAACGACTTGGACGTTTCAGCAACCTCGGGCTGGATCACGTCGATCCAGCGCACGATTTCTGAGCGAATGAAGCGCGGCGTTGGGCGCGCGCAGCTGTTTGTCACGCCCGGTGCTTCAGGGCCGCAGATGATTGACCGAGATCTGATCAAGCACGGTGTGCAAGCTCTACAGAAATTCGAGATCGGAATGCGCGAGATCGGGCACAGCAAGGACCTCGACGTGCTCGGGACGTGGAACGCTACGGTGCAGTCTACGTTGATTGACGGCAAGCACTCTGGAATCAAGGGAAACTTGCTGAAGATCATGATGGTGCTTAATTGGCTAGACAAGGTCACGCCGGTTGAAGCATCAGCTACGAAGTTTGTGCTTGACGAGTCGCAGCTGCCGCGCCAGGATCAAACCGACGTGGTTGCGGACGACACTCTTGGTGGAGTTAATGCGCCGATCCAAGCTCTTGTGCCGCCAAAGGGAAAGGCGGCGAGCAGCGAGCCGCCAGCGCCGCCTGGTCCACTTTCCGAAGCAGCAGCTGCAGCACCAGCAGCGCCAGAGACTAAGCCAGAACATGCAGGTCCGGACGAGTCCGACATTATGATTGCAAAGACCGAAGAGCAGAAATTGAACAGCCACATCGACATTGCAGCTGACGCCGAGCACGCCGGCAGCGGAGCGGTGCCAGCTCAGGAGACGATCGAGAAAGCAAAGGAGCAGGCACACGACGGGTCGTCATCACCAGTGGCTGGGAAGGCGTCCGAGAGTAAGATTGACGCAGCAGCAGCGGTTGCAGCTGCTGCTGGTGGCGCATCACCCGAGGACACTGTGAAGCAGGCCGGAAGTGCGAGTGCGGCGGCACCAAAGGCTGCAAGTGCAAAGAATGGGGAAGAAAGCACGGGCGGCTCAGCGAGTGACAAAAGCAGCAGCAGCAGCAGCAGCGACAGCAGTCGAGCCAACGCAGCGGGAATTGCACAATCAGCACCACAGTCTGGATCCAGAGAAGCAGCAGCAGCAGGACAAGCGGCAGGATCGACTTCGAAAACTACGACAAGTGACGATGCAGCAGCAGCAGCAGCAGCGGGCGTGGGCGCTCCTCCGTCTGCCAAAAAGGAAGGTGCGGCTGAGGCAGCAGCAGCGGCGGCCGCGCAACCACCCGTGAAACCACAACCTTGATCCGGGCTTTCCTTATTTTCTTTGACGACAACCACCCTTGTGGGGAAAAGCATTTTTCTTTTTATCTTGTAATATTTTGTTACTGCCTCGCACTCTCATTTTTTTATCTGTGATTCTGTGATGCCCGTCGCGCAACATCTATATGGTTGTCTTTTTTTTCATTTGTGTTTAAGGGCATCTGGAATTTTTAATTGCTCCTCATGCGTTAGAGGAGCGCTGATGTCAAGTCATGTGTGTGTTATTTGAGTTTTGCTTCTCGTCATTTCTTTCCGCTCTAGTGATTTTTATCTTTTGTTTTTTGTGAGTCGACGAAGTTCTGCTCATATTGCACTGCACTATTGGGGTTTTTCTACTTTTTTCGATTAATACCGCCCTGATTTTCCTTTTCTTTTCATTATTTCTCTATATTTGCGATTGTGCTTGTTCTTTCATGCTGGTTTCTTTCTCCTTTTTTCTCATCATCTTATCCTTTGTTTGGTTTATGTCGAACGATTTTTGTTTGCAGGAGTTTGCTGTATTCTTTCTTCCTCTTTGCTATGAACTATTCTAATCTCGCCAAATTTTTTTCATTTTTAATTGTTTATCGGAAATTTGCTCGAGAGTCGTCGACCTGGTTTGTAACATTTGTATGTATACTATTATTATTATTACTATCACTATAACCATCGCTATTCCTAGCAGTGTTTGATATTATTTGCGATGTAAGAGCAGCTAATGACACATGCCCAAAGCAGTCCCAATGGCCGGGAATTAAAGCTATGGAGGCAAGATGGGCGCACTAGAAGAGAGGTTCAGGCGGGACTAAAGTTTGGGGGTTTAAGGTACGGTACGGGGTACCACCGTTGTGGCCCGGGAGCTTGCTCGCTAACTTCGTATGTGATAACGGCACGAATGAACATAGCTGAGCGGGCGCGCGGGAGAGAGAAGAGCGGGAGGGGGGCGTGCTGGGCGGCGGTGGTTTATTAACAAAGAGACAGGAGGACTGAATGAAGTCCGGCCCGGCGATCATCAAGGACCTGTGCAGGACAGCTGACAAGGGCCGACAGCAGGCAGCAGAAGTTCGTGAAGGAGGAGCGCGCAGACACCAAAGAGGCAAGAAGCAGGCCGTCGTTATAAGCGCCAGGCTAGCGTGCTCGTTAAACAACAGGAAGGGACGCATGCATGCCTGCAGCAGCACGAGTGCCGGCGCGCGGACGGGCTGCGTATTGCTGCCGTCAGAGTGGAATAGAAATCCGGGACGGTGGATCCAAGTTTGATTGATCTCGTCGCTCGTCGCTCGTCGCTCGACTGGGCGCTGCCCTGTCCGGATTTGGCAGGCGCCGACGCCGCTCCCGCCATGCTGCTCGCTGCTGCTGCTGCCGCGCTGCTGCCGCACTCTCTCGCTCGCCCGGGCAGACTGTTGTCTCTGATCTGTGATTATTGGTATTCGTCGATGGCTGCTCGATTTAGCCCGCCTCGCTATGTTTACGTTCGCCCTCCTGTTCGCGGCAGATCTGGTTCTCGTGGCATCGCGTGTCGGTGTGGCTTGACCGGTCCTGCTGCTTTTTAACTGCCACTGGCATTCTACGTACTCAGCTAGTTGCCTCTGTCTCGGGGGCGCGTCCACTAGCCCGCTCTCATCCTGTCTGAATCTTGGATCTCACTCGCCTCTCACGTGTCGGTCTACCGGCTTCTTGTTTTTCGGGTGAACGAGGGAGAGATGCCCTTCCTTTTACCTCGCTGCTTCGCTGCTCCATGCGTTCGCTACTTTCTTTGTTCCAGACGGCCGGGTACTCTTCATTCATTACATCTCACCTCCTCCATCGTCATCATCTCTAACAGCACCATCAAGCGGCTTAACCGTAGCGTACCCTCCCTCGCACTTTTCGGTATTTACGGTTAAGAAGCGCGCATCACCAACCCGCGTTCTCTACGCTCGCAAGCCTCTGTTGTTCCTTACCTTTCCTCTTCCGCACACGCGCGTACTTATGCACTCAATTTGGCTTTCGTCGGGTTTTCTTCTGGAATCGTGCAACGTCGGCGAGCTTTTATGAAACCTTTTTCGTGCCCACCGTCTACTTAAGTTATCCTGTCTTGTTCCGCAATGTCGTCACCTTTCTTAATACGAACAAAGCTCGAGCGAGCGTGTGGCAGGCAGGGTGCTGAGCTGATCGGGGCTCTCGTCGGAGAAAGGGGTTGGATGTCATCTCCACGAACCCTTCCTTGGCCGACCGTGGATTTTGAGTTGTTCAGGCACGCGCTAGCTTCTAGTCGAGTTGCGACTGCTCTTTGGGTTCCAGTTTGCTGGGAAGGGGAAATGACGGTTATTACCACCAACCAAAACTAACGGGTAATAACCGTTGTCGTGCGTATTCCCCGCTACGGAACAATAGTCAACTACTTTTCTGTCAAAAAAACGCCTAGTTTAATCTCATTCTTGATGGTATATACATATTCGATATCGGCGGACGTCCCCTAGATCTCTCGTGTTCATCGGGTATTTACAAACTACCTCGTTCAGCCCTTGGCGACGGTCACGATGTGCTCCTGCTCCACTTCCTCTCCGTCCTCCTCCTCTTCATCCTCGGCTGCACCTAGCGCCTCCTGCAGATAATCGTAGACCCCCTGCCAAAAGCCCGCCTTGTGCACCATCGCAAGCACAAGCACCGCCGGCAACTGCATGATACTCGCCCAAAACAGTTTCCGCGCACTCGCACTAGCCGCTGCACCGCCTCGCCCGCCAGGCCTGCATTCCTTCCAGAACGAGACCGCACAGGCAACAAGCCATGCGTTAGCGGCCGTGCTGTCAATCACGAACCCTGCGTCCGTCACGCCAAAGTACCACAGGCCCACGCAGAGCGGGATCATCGCGACCGAATACCGCAGCGACACGCGCGCGTTCAGCGCAGGGTTGACCCACGCCGCCATGCGGTAGCCCGCGTTGCGGTACTCCTCGCGGATATTGTACGACAACGCGTTGAAGTGCGGGAACTGCCACGCGTAGAGCAGGCCCGCGAGACACCACGCGCCGGGGTCGAGGAGCGAGCCGCCGGCGGCGCTCCAGCCCATGAGAGGCGGGATGGCGCCGACGACGGCGCCGACCCAGGTGTTGAGGATCGAGGTGCGCTTCATGGACGTGTAGAGGCCTGCGTAGAGCGCGATGTTTGCGACCGCGAGCAGCGCGACTTGTTCGTTGACGCCGTACAGCAGCATGCCTGTGCCGACCGCGCCGGTTGCAATCGCGAAATAAACCGCCTGTAGAGGCGAGACAAAACCACGCACGATCGGCCGCGTGCGCGTCCGAGACATCATCCCGTCATATTCCGGCTCGCGCGCCATATTGAGCGCGTTGGCGGCCGCGGAGGTCAGCGTGGTGCCGACGGTGAGGAAGAAGAGGGTCGAGAGCGACGAGAGCGGAAAGTGCGACATGTTGGAGATGATTGCCGACTCAGGCGTGATTGCGTAGGCCGACATCGTGCTGAGGACGATGAGTGCTGTCAGCCGCGGCTTTGCGAGCTGGAAGTAGCTTGAGTAGATTGATGGCGGGCGGCGTGGGGAAATTGGCGGCGGGGGAGGGTGGCAGAGAGCAGCGGGCGTGAACGGTGCGGACTATACAAGTTAGCAATTTTTCTTCAGTGATCAGGGTGAGCTTCAAATCAAAGTAGCATACTCTTGCACTGTAATTCCTCGTATTGCTGGCGAGTTCTCCATTTGACCGGAAAAACTCAGATATACGTTGACTACTGCTGCTGCTACTGAGAGGTATCGAGGCAGACACGGCAGCAGCAGCGGGCGGTGCGGTAGCATACCTCCGTTTCGCAAACAGTCGGAAGAGAAACACGTCGCAGCGGCTAGGTAGAATCTCTATACTTTTTGTCGGCGCGCAAGTGAGCACTAATAGTGACGATGATGCTGACGGCCGTAGGCTCCGCATGTTGTGTATGCATGATCTCTGGAAGTGAGACCGTGACATTATGATGCTTGGGTTAGGAGTGCGTCGCGTGCTCCAGAGTAGCGATGTTGATGACGAAAAACCAGTAGCAAGTCGATTGGTTGCTGATTGTCGATGATGATGTAGTTGACGACCAACTCTGACACTGAAGGGAAAAATAGTGTATCGGGACGGTGAGCAATGCCTTCGAGAAGCTGCAGATAATCAACACAAAGCAGACTGGTATATCTCTGCTTCCTTGTCTGCTCGTATTATCCTCTCAAAAACTCCCGAGACGTTGTCTGCTCAACCCAGAAGACGACGGGTCGACAAAAATCCCGGTCGGAACGAGATAATCCCCAGAGCCGAGTACGCGACCAAAACTTCTGAGCGCGGTTCTCTCTGCGCTCTTCCTATTCAACTCTTTCTTTATCAACCGCTCTACTCTTTCTTTCTTCTCACTTCTTTCCTCTTGGATTCACTTCTGATGCTCCTTTGCTGCCGACGAGCTCTCAACGCGCAAAAACCATCGAATCGCAGGCTTCCTAAAACTCATTTTTCTGCCGGTTAGGCTTTTAAGGTTTGCTCGTCAGCTTTTGAGGTGTTTGTGTCTTGCGGCTCAAAATATTTCTGCGACTCTTTTTCTTCGTGAAGTCTTGAATCGTCTCTTTTCTGCTTATTGACAAAGAGAAGTGAAGAAGAGTGCAGATATGGCGTCAGTAGCTCCAGCGTTATCGACAGAGCCAGAGTACTTCAAAGTCACAGCGCGCCCAGAGTCCGAGGCCCCGCCGCGCGACAAAGTCACCGCGCAGTACCATCTCCCGCAGCTGGCGAAGACTATCAGCAGATGTCGCTACAAGCGGGTTGCGCTGCAGTTCCCGGATCGGCTGCTGCCGCACTCTACTGTTGTTGCGCGGGTGCTTGCTGAGGAGCTTGAAGCGGTGGCGGACGGAGCAGAGCAGGTGGCGGAGGTGTTTGTGTTGGGAGATACGAGCTATTCAGAGTGTTGCGTGGATGAGATTGCTGCGCAGCATGTGAATGCTGATGTTGTCGTTCATGTCGGAGTTGCTTGTCTCAGTCCGTAAGTATTCCTGCTGTCTTTTATGAGTTGTGGTTGTTGACAGGTTGTAGGGTCGTCTCGACGCCGGTCATCTATCTCTTTGGCGAAGAAGATCTCGACATTGAAACCGTCGCCAGTTCATTCAGGGCCGAGATCGAAGACAAGTCAGCACATGTCCTTATCGTTGCTGAAACACCGTACCAGGCACATGTCGATCGCTTGCATTCATTGCTCAGCGCTGAGTACCCCAACATTCTCACCACTATACCCGCCTTCTCCGAATCCGCACCGCGGTCGCTCGATCTCGAGGACTCTTCCTCGGCTGCTGCGACGCCGTCTGAGATCATCATCCCGCCATTGCTAACCGCAGCCGGCAAGACAACACACACCGTCCGCTCGGACGTTCCAAATCGGTCGCATCCACCGCTCGCTGCACCGCTTCAAGACTACACTCTCTTCCACATCGGCACGCTTCCTCCCGCCGCGCACTTGCATCTCTCGACCCTGCTCTCGCAAAAACCGATAATCATCGACCCCGCCACCGCGAAACCAATCACTTCGCCGCTAATGCCGCTCGCGCGACGGTACCAGACGATGATGACCGCGCGCGCGGCGTCGACGATCGGGATCCTAGTCAACACGCTCTCGCTGCGAAACTCTGCTGCGCTGATCGACGCGCTGAAGGAGTCGATCCGCAGCGCGGGCAAGAAGCATTACGTGATTGCGGTGGGTAAGCCTAATGTGGCGAAGTTGGCGAATTTTGATGTCGTGGATGTCTGGGTTATCGTGGGATGTGCGCGCGGAGGCGTGATCTTGGATAGACATGGCGAGTACTATAAGCCGATTGTTACGCCGTATGAGTTGAAGCTTGCGTTGAAGCGAGAGGTGGAGTGGGGTGGTGGAGAGTGGGTGTTGGAGTTTGAGAAGATTCTGGCGCTGGGTGATGATGCTGAGGACGAGGACGAGGACGGAGAGGATGGTGACGAAGGCGACGACGATGAGGATGCGCCTCCTGAATTCGACCCCGTCACCGGCCGCTACGTGTCTTCCCGTCCCCTGCTAGCAAACACACGACAAAAGCGGACCGCAAAGCATGTACAAGTCGAACTCGAGAGCAATGACAGCAAGACAATAGGTTCATCAGCCGACAAGCCATCATCAAGCTTGATCTCGACAAAGGGAAACGCAGGACAACTCGCGACCCGCGGCTCGCAGCATTACTCTACTGCGGCAGCGTATCTACAGAACCGCTCGTTCTGGAAAGGCCTCGGGTCTGATTTCCAGGATGAGGACGAGGACGAGGACGAGGGAGGTGAGAAGAGAGCCGGTGCGAAGTTGGAAGATGGACGGTCTGGTATTGCAAGAGGATACGTGAATCCCACTGACAACTAGATGGTTTTGTATATATTGTACATACGCCATGTGTAAATCTGCATTCTCGGAGTTTTCTGCTTTCTTTTTTTTCGCTAAAATGTTGAATATAATGAAAATAATGTAATTTTGCAAGCAAAAGCGCCATGGTCGGCTCTTCTTGGGTTAAAGTGAAATTAAAAATTTTAATTCGAATTTAATTCGGCTAAAAAAAAATTATCCAAACTCCCAGCGCTGCCACGACTTTCTCTCTTTCTTTTCGTGTTATCTACGATATCTGAAAGAATACAATAAATAGACAAAGAACAGGACATTTAAAACGAGGAATTCGTCCAGAGAAGAAAATACCAAATATGCCGTTAAAGCGGGGACCTCAGGGCTTAGCGAAATCAGCCAAACGCAAGAAAACCGAGAAAAAAGAAACACCTTCAACTTCTTCGTCTGCAACCACCTCTGCAGCTGCTGCCGGCGGCGAGGAGGAAGAGCAGGCTACGATCGAGATATCAGAGGATGTTGATCCGGATGATGAACTGGGGCAGCTGTATGCTTTGCATACGACATATCTAAAGTCGAGTCGGTGTATGTGGCTTGATCTATTTGAAGCCGGTGATCTGGGTTGCTAATTAATAGGTGTAGCAAATCCGAAATTACTCTATGCGATTGTCCATGAATGCGACAGACAGCTGCGAAATGCAAAAGAGCCGTTACCTGCGAAATTCCACAGAGTGTACGCCGAGACCCTGTCGATGCTGTCGGTCTTCGCCAAGAGCAAGAAGAAATCAAAGTCCGGCACCCGCACCACCAAGCCCGACGACGAGAAAAAACAAGAACAAATACAGCAACCGGCCTCAAGCTCTGGCGCGACCGACACACCCGAAGACTTCCTCCTCGCCGCGGTTGAGCGCGCACAGATCGGGCTGGAGACGTATCCGGAGAGTATCGACCTGGTCGCGCTGCGCTGCGAGACGCACCTGTCGATCGTGGAGCTCAAGTTGAAGCCGGCGGCGAGGTCGTCGAAAGCGGTGGCGGACTGCGTGTATGCGATCCAGTCGGCGTTTGATGACTATGATCGGACTGTGGAGCTGTTTGGTAAAATCGCAGAGCCGCCGAAGGTTGAAGCCGCAGCGAGAAAGCAACCTCTGGGGCCGGTGAATGAGTCTGAGAGCTCAGATGAGAGGTTTGAGAAGTTGAAGGAGAGGATAAAGGAGGCAGTTGAACGACCTATCGAGCGTTCCGAAAAGTCAACCACTCCGCAAAAGGAAGAAGCTACTCCTCTTTCTTCTACCTCCGGCGACGTCGAGTTAACCTGGGACCGACTACGCCAGATCCTGACGCGTATATCCAAGATCCTCGAGATCACGCTCGAGACCGGCTTTGTGTCTGCGCGGTGTCCCGAGTTTTACACATGGATCGAGGACCGGCTGGCCAAGGAAATCGAACGGTGTCCAAACTCGCAGCTGTACCGCACAATCAGCGAGTACTACCTCGTACGCGGCAACCCGTTCCTTGCGATTGCAGAGGCCGGGTTTGATAGTGATAGCGACGAGGATGATAGCGATGGCGACTCGATAGAGCGTGCAAAGTCGAATAAGGATGAGGATAAGGCGGAGTACGTGTCGGCGGTGAAGAAAGCGAAGGAGTATTTGGAGCTCGCTAGTGATTATTACTGCATGGCGGATAGCGATGATGATCCAGATTCGATTGTGACTGTGAGTTTGGTGCTTAATTTTTCCAAAACAGTTCTAGATGGCTAACAAAATCCTAGTTCGCCGAGACCTTAATCACATACGCCAACCTCCTCTCCGACGAAACGAAGCAAGGAGAGATGTACGATTTAGCAGTCCAGCAACTCGAAAAAGCACAGGCGGCCGGGATTGGCGACTATACCGAGATGATCAACGAGCTCAAGTGTATGGATGGCGAGCTTGGGAGGATGCTAATCATGAGTGACGATGACGATGACGATGAAGACGATGAGGGATTTGGGAGTGAGATTTCGGTTGATTGGGATGAGGATGAGGATGATAGTGAGGATGACGTTGTCGTCTGATTTCTCCTTCGGGTTATCTAGAGATTTGGTAATAGGACAATAAACATCTACTCTAGAGCGTGCGATAGCTATTTTATATGCGACAGCTATTTTATAAAACTACAGTACAACACAATCTCAGTCACGCATTGGTAACTATAACAAGACAACCAAACAGAACTCCGTCATTCTCGCTCTATCGTTCCTTCCTCCTCTCTTTAAACGTAGACGCAACTCCTCACGCCTATATAGAGCCTCTCTCCGTCGAATCTCTCTAACGGGTACCGTACCGACGACCAGAAGAAGTCTTCTTTTCTTCCTCGACCTCCGGCTTGGCGCGATTGAGGACCTTGAGGAACTCAGCGACTCGGAAACGCATTCGTGAGTGCATGTATGCCTTTGAGCATTTGATGTGGTAGTGGAAGTAGTCTCTGAAGATCTGGATGTGGCTGATGCAGTTTTCTCGTCGGTCGCGGGCGATATGTCGGGGGAAGAGAACTGGTTGCGAGTGTTAGTCGGATACTGCGTGCATGATAAATTTATCATAATCATCAGCTATTCGGCGAGCAAACTTACCAAAAGTGACGTAGCTGATATCGTCCTTGACGCTGACGCCGGGGACGTTGCGGATCTCGAGAGGAGGCTCCTTGTTTGAATACAACACCTGCGGCGCGTTCTGGATCGAGCGTCGTCGGGCATCCACAAACTCCTGCAAAAACACCTTTCCAAACACGCGGTCGGTGTCCTCTCTGAACAGGACCGAGAAGATGACCGTTACTCGGTCGTGCGAGGCGCGGATGTAGATCGACTCCTCCTCGCGGTAGTGGATCGCCATCACTTCCGAGCCGCTGTCCTCGGGCACAGAGAGATCGAGCGAGTTTTTGGCCGCTTCCGCGGCTAGTCTGTCGAATTCGGCAAAGGCTTTCTCGAATGGAGCGGCCATGGCGTTGCGCTTTAGTAGGGCGATTTTGAGGATGAGCGTCTCTTTTTCCTCTGAGACCATCAATCACACGTTAGCCAATAATCTTCTCCATTGCATATCCTAATCTTGAAAACAAAACAAAGGCAATTGCGCAACTCACCAGCGGTAGCAGGCAGATTCTCGAGGTCGACCTGGATCGAGAAATCATACCCCGCCTCGGGCGCAACAGCGTACTCCTCATACTCTCGCTGCAGCAACGCCGTGACCCCGTACTTCTCCAAGTCCTTGTAGCACTTAACCGACAACGATATCAGGATCTTTGTTTTTGACTCTGGCGTCGAGACGTGGTAGGTGACGTTATCGAAATCAGAGATGACCTGGTCGATGAGCGTCGGCTGCGCATCCGGCGCGAAGCGCTCCTGCAGGATCGACTGGATCAGCAGGTTGTGGTATTGAAGCAGCAGCATGGCTTTTCGGTGCTCTTTTCAAAAGGAATTGCGTCGGATTCGGTGCGGGAGGCGGTGTTCTCGAGAGCTGTTGCTGCCGCTGCTTCGAGTCGGAGTGCTGCGGAAGTACAGCCACTCACCTGACACAAGCCCCTTCGTGTTTTATGTCAGCTATTATGTAATATATACATTGAGATAATGAAGATACAGCGATAACTATGTCGCAATTATGATATTTGGTCTAATATACAAGCGTAGAAAGTAGAAACAAAGAGTTGTAGTCACTCTGCATTCAATGCACAGTAGAAATGTAGCAGCCTTACGGCATCAACGATGATGGACTCCCGACCATGCTTGCTTGAACGGTTTATAAGTTCTGATCTGCTCCTTAAACGCCGGATAATCAAGCAGTCTTCGCATGAGTGTATACATCTGCTCGTCTGCATGTTCATAGAGATCGGTATCGCTGACGAGTTCCAGCGGCGCCAGCTTGCTAGGCTGTTGTTCCGAGAGTGCGATGTATTTTTTGAAATACCGCGTGAGCAACGGCGGCTTGAGCTGGATGCCAAAGACCATGTTTCTGAAGAAATGGATGTACTGGTTGAGAACCGCCATTGTCTCTGACCGGAGATCAACGTCTTCGGATGTGTTTTTGTTGAAATCGGGGATGGTGTAGAGAAGGGTGACTTCGAGGCCGGTGAGGATCTCGTATTTGCAGGTGTCGCCGATGACGTTGAAGAGGTCGCTTGTTTTAGAAAGAATGAGCGCAAGCGTTCGCACTGCTCGTAACCGATTTAGGCGTTTTGAACTCCGCAGGAGGGTAGCGAGAGTGACTGTGAAGTCCGGGGTGTCGATTGCTCTGGCGATCAGTACATTTTGTGCCCTGGAGTAGGTTAGACCAAATGTCTGCTAAATTCAATAATCAAGACAGAAAGATAGGACAGCAAGGGACATACTGGACGCGTTGTTTGTAGCCTCCTGTTATCGAAAGCACAGTTAGATCCTTAAGTGAGGTGTCACTACCTTCTAGAGAAACCGTCAGCCCGCATTCCGGCCTAAAGCACACAATTGAAACACTCAGACATCCCACAATGAACACATACCATTGTAATCCGTGTAAGTGTCAACGTAGTTTGACCATTCCTCTGCGGACTTGAAGGCGAAATACACGGCCGCAGAAGAGAGCGAGATGAAGACTGTGAGTAGAGCTGCGCCGGATTGCAAGTAACTAGGCATGACTTTTGACAGAACCGCATTCAAATAAAGTAAATATCAAGCTATAAGTTCATCATGAATGTTTCTTCAATGCTGTAGGTTGCTGCGTTGACGGTTATGAAGAGATCAAGGTACAATAGCAGGTCAACCGCTATCGAGAAAGAGAGTTTTAATGTCCCATTTTCCATCCGCCGGTCGCGACCTTTCAATCCAGAATCATTCTCTTCCACAATCACCAACACCCAGCACAGATACATTATTCTACCATCGCTGGCTGCCATTCGTCATTCTAGGTATTGCTATTGATTCTGCGCACAGAATAAGCCATGGATCGGAAAGAATTGGAAGGAGCTGTGGCTCCGATATCGAGCGAGAGCCTGGCGCAAAACACAAAGGTACTTTACTTTCTTCCACCTACGAGCTGTGTCTGAATAAATCAATGAATCATAATCTCGTTTCTAACTGTTATCATACTTATGTGTATAGGCAGTCTACTACATCCGAAGCGTGACCTCAACAATCTTCGGCGTCGGCGCAGGCATCCTCGGTCTCGAATCATACTTTGGTTTCCTCTTCTACTTTGCCGGCACCGCCTACGTCAGCTTACTGATGTTTTTCATCCTCGCAAAGGGGAAGCCGGCTGAGTTCTTTACCTCGCCGAGTTATGTGTGGACCGGGAATGCGTTCACCGGGTTGACTAGTTTTGTGCTCACTTGGACTATGTTATACGGCTTGGTCGACGCTTGATGTCTTTCTCTCTCTTTTTTCCCGTTAGTTTGGTGATGGGTTCATGCTCTGGTTAATCTCTGAAAATGACATGGCGGATGGGCTGTGAATTAGTGTACGATATGCATATTAACAGTACTTTCAATTGAGATTTCTCCCAAGACTTTGAATCAGAGGCAAAATACGAGGTAGCCCGTCATATACAGCTCCGAAGACAGCCGTAACGCGCACACTTTTTACAAAAATCGACAAGTCTAGAATAACTGGTGTCGAAAGCTTACCCCTCAAACTCCTCGGGGTGCGCCTGGTGCCACTCATGCGGTTTCTAAGAGGCAGCCTGTCGTTAGCACTACTTTCTCAAAGAAATCATTAGAAGATAGATATACTGACCTCTTTGATAAACTTCTGCATCAGCTGGTAGCACTTCTCGTCGTTCAAGTTGATAAGCTCGATGCCTTTGGAGACCAACAGATCCTCGCCTCCCTGAACAGTTCGGTTTTCTGTAGTCGCGTTAGCGGTTAATCGTGATTGTAAGACAGAGAGAGTTTACGTACCGCCCATGACGACGCGGTTGATGCCGTAGAGAATGCAGGCGCCGCTGCACATGAAGCAGGATGCAAGGGTGGAGTACATCTATAGATTGCGATTAGCCATTGCCTTTTTACTCTTGAGCACTGACTCTTGAGCACCGCACAAATAAGAAAGAAAAACATACAGTGGCAGTCTTGTAGACTTTAGCATCGACACGGCCGGCATTGATGAGAGCTGACGTCTCGGCGTGGAGAATCGGGTTGTCCTGTCGGTAAGTCGATGTTAGGATCTCGTTCCTTCAAATTGAGGGATTGAAGCAGAAAACAGGTATACCTTCTGGATACGCTCGTTGTGTCCACGGCCAAGCACGACTCCCTCGGCTGAGACCAAGGCAGCGCCTATATATCAATCCACCAACGTTAGTACTCGAGAAAGTAGAATGGAGTTGAAGAGATAGCATGGTTGAGTACCGATTGGGATACCGCCTTCCTCGTAGCCTGTTGCAGGTTCAGTCAGCAGTGCTCGCTATATGCTACAGAAAGAGCATAGATAAAAACGACGTACTCTTAAGGGCCTCCTCGTAGGCAATTTTCATTCCAAGTTCGTCGTTCATGGTGGGTAGTGAATGATAGTCTATACGGTATTCGCGTCAGTATACTTCAAACCCAAGTTCACAAACACCATTCACTAATCAACCAGCAACAAACAACCCCCTCTCAAACTCTTACTTTAGCCTAGTAAATATCTATAGCAATTGAAGCCGGCAACAGAGATAGCAGTTATCAGATATCTGTTATCTTGCTCGCTCAAGCCGCATAGAACAGGACTGAGCCAGATCAATAATGTTACCCGGATCGAATATTCTTACCTCCCGCAGCTCTTCGCTTCACGACTTTCACTACAGTTGATCACCAGCATGTCCTCAAAAAGATTAAAGGTGTGTATCTGTATTAATAATAACTATTATGGATGTGGTTTAATGCTGTACACGAGCTGACCTTGACGATCTACCAGAACCTGCAAATATGCCGTCCGTTCATATACGGCAACATCGCGCTCCCGCTGGGCGAAGATCAACGCGGTCCCGACACATCGCCTGACCACACGCACTCCTGGACCATTTTCCTGCGGGGTGTCAACGGCGAGGATCTGTCGGATATAATCAAGCGCGTGGTGTTTAAGCTGCACGAGACGTATCCTAATTCTACGCGGTGTAAGTCCTCTCTCTTTCTCGTCGAGTCAGGTTGGTTTTCTAACCGCTCTTGCGTGTAGCTATCGAGGAACCCCCTTTCGAGGTGACTGAAACCGGATGGGGTGAATTCGAGATTTCCGTCCGCGTATACTTTGTCCCCGAGGCGAACGAGAAGAATGTAGCGATGTACCACCATCTCAAGTTACATCCCTACGGTCCTGAAGCCGAACAACAGAAAGCCGAAGGCGCCACCGTCACCAGTCTACAATATGACGAATTCGTATGCTGCCTTCTTTCTTATTATATTTGAAACACTCTGACTGACAATTTGTGCGCAGGTCTTCAACGAACCAACAGAAAACCTCTTTGAGATCCTAACGAAATCCCCCGGCGCAGTCCTGCCGCCCAAGAAAACAGCCCGCGTGCCGTTCAGCGTGCAGTCCGAGAACGAAGAACTGGACCGCTTGTCGGCTGCCATCGGCGTCATTCAGGATAACATCCAGAAGCAGCTGGAAAAGATCCAGATCTACCAAAAGGAGAAAAATGAGCTTTCTGGATGAGCGGGTTATGTAAATGATTGTATGACTAGTTGGTGATTGGTATTGGAATCGGGTTTGCTTTGTTTTGACTGTTTGAGTGTTTATGTATGATACTTGCTTGCTACTTTTAATATACAACGCGCAGTATACATGTCTATCACGTAAGAAAATCTAATACGCCCGATACAAAATGAAAACAAAACAAAGACAACTTTTATGCGGACATCTACTTTGTAACCTTCTTAGCTTTAAAGCTCTTCAACGGATCAACGCGCTTCGGCTTTGCTCTCGCACGATGCAGCGCACGCGCTTTCCGTATCCGATTCTCCGATCCCTTACGCATACTCACAAACCCGAGATCCTTCACCAAACTCTTGCGGCCCGCTTCGGGAAGCAAATAGTCCGGCACGTGTTTGAGATGGCTCTGTACTCTGACCGCGTGCAGCTCGCGGTCGTGGCGCAGCTGCTCGAGTTCTTCGGGGTTTTCTTGGAATGCTTTCTTCAGTTTCTCGCTCGCGAGGATTTCCTGCTTGAGCTCTTTCATGCGGGCTTCGCGGATCGCGGTCTTTGTGACTGCTCTGAACGCGTCTTCGGTTCTGTACTTGAACGCGTCGACCTGCTTCATGTCAAACACGTACGGCTTGATTTCCGCGCCGTGGTATTTCTGCTGCTCCTTCTCAATCCGTCGCAGGATTCGTTCGTCTTTCTTCGCCGACTCGAGAGAGGAGGCTTTGTGCGTGCCCCATTTATCGGAGGGGACGACAAAGGATAGCGCCATGCCTGAGTTTCCTGCGCGACCGGTACGGCCGATGCGGTGCGTGTATGCGCGTGCGGTGGTGGGGAGGTCAAAGTTGAGCACGCAGGAGACGTTTTTGAAGTCGATACCGCGCGAGGCGCCGTATTCACTGTCTTTCAGCTTTCGCTTTTTGGACTTTTTCGATGCGTTGGTGTCGTCGGGAACTTCTTCGGCAGCAAGCTGGTCTGCGTCGTCGGTCGCGATGAGGAGACTGTAGATGTTTTTGTTGAACTGGTCGACGACGTGGAGTCTGGAGTTGATAGGCAGGTCTGAGTTCAAGACGCAGGAGCGGATGCCGAATTGCTCGAGAAACAGCTTCAGTCTGTAGCAGCGATCAATGTCGTTGACGAAGGCGATCGTCTTGCCCTTGATCAGATCGAGCTTGAAGATGACGTACGCGAGCAGGAACTTGTCGAACTCACTGCACTTGACAATGAACTGATCCACTTTTCCGCTGTCTGCGTCGGCGGCTTCTTCCTCGTGCAGCGTCAAGATGGCAGGGTTGCGGCAAAACATGCCCTTGAGGTTGTTAACGTCGGCGGTCAGCGTCGCGCTCATGAGGAAAACTTGCAGGGTCTTGGGGAGTTGCTTTTGGATGGCTTGCAAGTCGTCTTCGTAGCCGTAAGACATGATGAGATCTGCTTCGTCGATCACGACGTGCGTGATGCCTTTGGCGGAGAGGTTGGAGTTGTTGAGATTGCTCAGGACGCGGGAGGGAGTACTGACGACTATGTCGGGGATTTCTGCCAGCAGTGATCTATACTCATATTAACATCATCCAATAATACTTTTGAAAACAGAAAGAAAAGACGCACCTCTGAATAGGCTCAGCAACGTTCTGAGCAATGTTGACGGCACGAACAAGTTTGCCCGTGAACGGAAGCAGGTTGTTGATCAGTCGCAAGCACTGATCAGCCAGCTCTCGAGTCGGCACCAGAATCAATGCTCTCACCGCTTTCTCATCCGGTTTGCTCTGCATAAAGAAAGTCAGCCACGTCACGCTCACCCCTCAAATACAGACGATAGAATATGGAGTACTCACCTCTTTGATCCTGATAATCGACTCAATCAGCGGAATAACATACGCCGCCGTCTTTCCAGATCCGGTCTTTGCCCGCGCGAGAATATCTTTTCCTTCCAATGCAAGCGGGATAGCTTTCTCCTGTACCAACGTTGGTTCGGCAAATTGCAGACGCGCGATTGCTTGTATCAGGCGCTGATCAAGGCCCATGGAGTCAAATGTCATTTTCTCTGACGACTGCGTCTCTGCTGAGGCTGCAGCAGAGGCAGCAGGAGCAGAGACAGTGTTGGAGGCAGTAGCCTCAGAACTTTTCCTCTTAGAACCCATCGTGAACAGCTCTTCTGATCTATAACAAACCACAAGTCTGAAATCCTTTGTTCACGGATTATTTTTTCTCTCGTCTTTGCTCCCAAACAGAATTTTCTAAAAACCGTGCCCCTACCCTGTCCCCAGTTGGGAGTTCTCAAACTTTAATAATTTACCCGGCCTTCAGCTTTTGTTCTGACAGAACTTCAGCCTCGAGGCCGATTACGGGGCCGAGCAGAGCAGCAGAACTAGTGGAGCTTATCGCATTCGAGGCGCTCGGTGCTCTTCTCCAGCCCATCTGCGCTCTCAGCAATCAATTCCCCCTCAGCTGCCTCTTTTTTATAGTCAGTGATAGCAGCCTGCGATGCGTTCAGTATCATCGAGCGGCATCCATCCGTCTGCGTCGCGGCCGTCGCCATGGCTCGACCCGCCGCCGGCGATGCTGGCAAACATGCGCACGACACCCAGTCTGCCCGAGACCGCGGATCTTGTGATTGTCGGCGCGGGGTTCAGCGGGGTCAGTGTCGCGTACCATGCCCTGAAGGCGTATCCGGGGATGCGGATTGTCTTGTTGGAAGCGGGGGATGTGTGTAATGGTGAGAATACTGCGGAGTCTTGTTGGTGGTTGCGAGTGGTGTTAATGTGAAATTTCTAGGAGCGACGGGTCGCAACGGCGGTCATTTACGTCCGGATTACTACACCTACACCACCGACGTTCTCTCGAAATTTGGCCCGGAGGAAGCGGTCCGGCACAACAAGTTCGAGCGCCGGAACTTCGAGGCGCTGATGGAGCTCATCGAGCAGGACGGCGTCGAGTGCGAGACCGATAAGGACGGCGAGGCGTGGCAAGTTTTTTTGTCGCCAGTAGAGTTCAGGCAGGCGCTGAATAATCTTGCGGTGATGAGAGATCTCGGAGGGGATGTGCATGATGTGCGGGTTTATATGCGTGAGGAGGCTAGACGGGTGCGTGTCTTTCTCTACCTTTTCACTCGCGGGAGAGCAAGTATGCTAATACTCTGACAGATTACGGGAATACAAGGCTGTTTTGGCGCAATAGCCTCGCCCGCGACTCCAATCTCGCCCACAAAACTGGTCTCCCACCTAGTCGAGCGCAGTCTCGCAAACGGTCTCAACCTACAGACCAACGTGCGCGCCACTAAGATCTCGCGAAACGTACTAACAGGCAGCAGCAGCGGATCCGAGTCGGCGTACGGGATCCACGCGGACTCAGACTCGGACGGGTTCGAGGAGATTGACGGGTCCACGCTGCGCATCGCACCGAAACGCTCGTCGTTCTTGTATAAAGTGCAAACCACGCGAGGCGCGATCCTCGCAAACAAGGTGGTGCATGCGACAAACGCGTATCTCGACAGTCTACTGTCAATTTCCTCGGATATAATCAGCACCACGAAATCCTCGAGCACGAACGTTCTCGTCACGCCTACCCGCGGACACGTTATCGAGATCGAACCGCTGGGCGAGGGGCGGAAATCATTGAGCTTAGACCCGAACCATAAGATCACAAACATGAGCTTCAACTACGGCGGCGAATATCTCGTGCAGAGACCGAACGGGAACTTTGTGTTGGGCGGCGGGCGCCGGTACGGCCGCGGCCAGGGATACGAAGAATTGAGTAGTACTGCAGCGTCCTCAGCCGAGGAGGAAATCGACGCGGCAGTCGACTTGCACCTGCGCGCGTTCTTCACACAAACGCTCTGCTTTGACAACGCGCGGTTTTTGAAACCCACGCTCTCGCCGATTCAAACCGCGGAGACCAACGCGACGTACAGCGAAACCTTCCGCGTCGTGAACCAGTGGACGGGAATCATGGGTTTCTCGACCGACTCGTTCCCGATCGTGGGTAAAGTGCCCTCGTTCGTGGAGCAGAGCCAGGAGTATTGTATCGCGGGATTCACAGGGCACGGGATGCCGCGGATTTTCTTAGCCGCGAAGCAGCTCGTGCGGCAGATTTTGGCGGAAGATCCGGATTTCCAGTTTGATCTCGAGTACTCGCAGAGTACAGACCACGGCGGCGGCGGCGTGACGGAGAGTTTTATGCAGAGAGAGGCGTGGGATGGGTGTGAGGAGATGCCGGAGTGTTTTGGGATCACGGAGGAGAGGTTGAGTGAGATTATCACTGCATTGCGACAGTTTTAGTTTTGGATGTGTGTTAATGTGTTTGAGAGAGGGATGGAGAGGGGGGGAGTTTTGTGTATGTTGTGCGAGATGAGATAATTGTGCATTTTCAAAAGTCTGAAAAAGTCTGAAGTCTGAAAGTCTGAAAGTCTGAAAAGCAGGAGCATTTGTATCTATCAGTACTATTTAATTGAGTAATAATTACCATACGATTATACGATTGTGAAAGTTGTAAGAATTGTGTAGAGGACCTCAGGGTCGTCCACGCCATCTAGCCTTGCAGATGAAGGTAGTTCTCCAGCAATGTTCTCTAAGCTGTGGTCTCTGTTGCGATATATATAAGCAACCGTAAATATTCACTCCAAAAAAAATAAATTATTGAATAAACCAGCCCATTTCCCCCATCAAAATCCATAAAACCCATTTCAGAGCCATACAAAATAATATAGATTATATAGCACCCAACCACACCTTTTCTCAACAAATGGGAGTGTGGCCGAGTGGTCCAAGGCGCCCGCTTCAGGTTGTTTCGACGATTGTGAATGCTGGTCTCGCAAGAGGCGTGAGTTCGAACCTCACCGCTCTCAATATTTTTTTGTTTTTTGTTTTGCTGAATTTTTTTATACTGTATTTTTTTATGCTTGATTTTTTGGTGGGGTTTTTTTTTAGCTGTGGATGGTTATTGTATGGGATTGGGTAAAGAGGAGAGGGAGAGGTATTTTATGTAGGGTTTTAGTGCTGTCTATTGTAGTAGCATAGCAGCAGATGAGATACAGATACATTAAATGATAGCAGTACTTGTCATGAATGGAGATTACTCAACAGAAAAAGTCTCCCAACCAAGCTGCTCATAAGTCCAACCAAAGACGATATCATTACCAGTCGGCCGAGTCCCGTTACCAACCTGACAAAGACGTCTGTGCATGTTTTTCTTCTTATGGAGCTCATCGATCGCTTTCTTATCCTCTGGCGCGATCTCGGGGAGCAAAGAGATGTTATTCACCAGCCGTTCTTTGTTTGTTGATTTGGGGATGACGGCGACGCCGCGGAGGACGGACCAGGAGAGGATCAGGGTTCCGATCGGGACGTTGTATTTCGCGGCGAGAGCGAGTAAGTCCGGGTCTGTGAGGAGCGGGGAGTCGAATTGGCCGAGGGGGGAGTACGCCATTGTGCGGATGCCGAGTTTGTCGAAGGCGTCGACGAGGTCGAATTGCGGGAGCATCGGGTGGAGTTCGACTTGGTTTACGGCGGGGACGATGGTCGCGACGGCGAGGAGGTCTTTGATTGTCTTTGGGGAGAAGTTGGAGACGCCGATGGAGCGGAGCTTGGTGGGGTATTTTTTGAGCAGGGATTCCATCGCAAGCCAGGTCTCGGCCGGGGTAGGATGGTCGAGCGGGTTGCGCTGGGCGTCCATGGCCATCGGCCAGTGCATGAGGTATAGATCGAGGTAGTCAAGCCCGAGGGTGTCGAGCGAGCGGAGAAACGCTTCCTCGACTTTATCGTGCATTGTATTCCAGAGCTTGGTGACGACGAAGATGTCCTCGCGGGGGACCTCGGACTCGTTTATCGCCTGGCCGACTTCTGCCTCGACCTCGTAGACGGCCGCGGTGTCGATGAAGCGGTAGCCGGTGGTGAGCGCGAACTTGATTGTCGATTTCAAGAGGGCCGAGTCGTCGGAGCCGAACTTGCCTTGCCAGGTGCCGAGACCGACGGCGGGCATTTCGTGGCCGGAGTTGAGTTTGAAGGTGGTGGTTGTTATCGTCATTTGGAGAGTTGAGTTGATTGTGCAATTGAGAGGGTGGAGTAGAGGTCAATTGTGTAGTTGAGAAGATGTGAGGAGAGGAGAAGATGGGGGCGGAGGGCTTATAACAATCTGGCTATCGAGTTCCTGATTGTTGATACGCTTCCGATCGATAACAAGGAACCCGGGAACTCTATGAACCGCACGCTAAAGTGCGCCGTAGTCAAGACATTATTTCCGGTGATTTGCCGTCTGCTTGGAGCGATGGAGCAGCGATGGGTGGTGGAGGTGCATGGAGGAGAGTGGGACCGTGATTGGGGATAAGATATGGGGGATAAGGCATTGTTTTTTGTTGAATGTGATATTTGATGTGGTGGTGGTGTTGTTGTCGTTGGAAGCGGTGGTTTGTTGCAGGTTACTTGATATCCATATCCAAGCCTGAGTCTTTCTAGACCACTACTTAACAAGTAAATATTATAATTATTCAATTATATTCAATACAATAATCACTGCCAATTGTCAATACTCAAGTTGCATAGTTAACTAGTTAAACAAATAAATTTAATAAATAGTTATCTTCATCGTTGTCCACCGACGGTGAACCTCCACGCCCTAAACCCATGCACGTCTTTATTTTCTCGTCAGTGATTCTCAATATCAATTGCTTCTCTTTACAACTATCGTCTCTTGATCTCTGCATCACCATCTCATATCGAAAAATACACATGTCACCACCACCCACAACTCACCTCTACCGCGCCCTCCAGCGCTCCATGTTAAAAGTAATCTCCCGCCGCCGCCGCGGTCCGCTCAAACACGTCGCGCGCTCACTCCTGCGCAACATGTTTCGCCCGCCCAACAATAACACCTCGGCGCAGTCGTCAAGGCTGCCGTACTCGGACTCGCGGTTTCGGAATACGCTGCAGTTCTTGGACGCGGCGGGGAGGTATACGGGACTTGAGCGGAACGTACTGTTTTCGGTTTTGCATGTTGGCTGGGCGAGGTATTTCGAGCATCGGAGGTGTGTCTTTTTCTCCTTTTCTACTTGCTTTTTCTTTCTTTATGAGAAAGATGGCTGACAGAAGACAGGGTCTCGAGACGACGACTTAACGGCGACGAAGCAAATCTGGCGGAAAACAAGTACGCGGATTTCGATCTGACGATGCAGTTATTGGGCGAGTCTATGGATATGTATCTCCCGACTACGGCGCGGGATTACCTGCCGATTTCAAATACCATCCTCGGGGAGGAGGAGATAGAGATCGATGAGGAGCAGGAGATTAAGATTGATGAGGAGGTGGAGATGAAGATCGATGAGGAGGAGAATAAGATTGCGGCAACTCTGGCTAGATTTCGCGAAGAGCGAAGGAAAGCCTTGCAGGAGTCCAAGGATAATCCTGATATAACTGTTTTGTAGCTTAGGATAAAAAATGTAATAAGAATTAAAAATAAACAAATGATCAACTTTTTTCAACATCTCCCTTCCCTCGTTCGTAAAATATAGTAATAATAAAGAAAAACAACCCCCACCGATTCGTATCTCGTCTCGAATTTTCACTCTCTTTCTCTCTCTACAGCTTGCACCAGGATCAACAACAACAACGACGACGACGACAGTATTAAACAATAGACAAAGAAGGATGGTCATTAGCTTTGAACAGAATTACCTTCACTCCAAACACAAATCAATCAAAAAGGATAAACAAGAAACAAAAAACAAAAACAAAAACAAAAACAGTCTAATCAAAACTTGAGGACATTGGAGACCGGCTCGCTCATGCCTACGTACAGACCATGCTCTTCGATATAGCGGATGACGGAATTTGGCAGAAGATACTGGACCGACATGCCGCGACGGATGAAGAGCCGCACTTTTGTGGACGAGATGTCGTTGTAGATCAACTGCTTGATGACGATGACGTTGTGCCGGTGCTGGTACATGATGTCGTGGGAGAGCAGGAACGAGCGCACGTCGGAGCCCGTGCGCTCGATGATCAGACAGCCATAGCGGCCGAGGATGTGGTGGAGGTCCTCGTCCGCCCAGACGTTGGGGTCGCCCATGGACTCGATGAGGTCGCCGCCGGCGAGGAGGAGGATCTTGACGGGCCTGCGCTCGCCGGATTTTGTCTTGACGCCGCGGCGGAGGACGTTGATTTCGTAGTTGAAGTGGTCGAGGACGACGGCGGTGCGCTGGTATGTGGGCTGGAGAGACTCCCAGGCGTCGACCATGAGCCAGGAGGAAGTGCGCTCGCAGGCGAGTTCGCACATGCGCACGCGGTGCTTGGCGGGAGCCAGTCCGGCCTTGCGGTAGTGGTCGGAGACGGGGGAGTAGTAGCCGCCGACGACTTCGTACTGGTTTGTCTCGCGGATGGTGTCGATGGCCATTTCAAACATGCGCAGGTGGAGGTATGTGATGGGGGAGAAGGAGCCGCAGGCGACGACGACGAGGGGCTGCATGGCGGAGTCCTGGAGGACTTCAGCGAGGCGGTGGGTGGGGAACTCGTAGGAGGCGAGGTCGCGGGCCTGGCGGGAGACGCCGTGGGGCACTTCTTCGAGATCGGCGGACTGGTGGGGGGTGCGGTTTGCGGAGAGCGAGTAGGGCGGGAAGGCGAGGTCGTATTCGGCGGGCGACTTGCGCTTGCCGTTTTGTATGGGCGGCGGGGCAGCTTCGGGGGGAGGGGGGCTGCGTCTGTCATGGCGGCGGGTTTTGAGGAGGAGGAGGTCGAGGAGGAGGGCGAGAGGGCGGCGGCGGCGAGGACGGAGTCGGGAGCGGGAGGTGGGGAGGGAGAGGAGGAGGAGGAGGAGGTCGAGCGAAGGACGGGCGTGAAGTTGGGAGCCAGGCTGGGGTCCATCTGCTGTGCTATTCTGGGGCGGGGTGTCGGGCGGACTGTTAGTCAATAGTCCAGAGGAAGTGAGGTGATGATGATGATGAGGAGGAGGAGGAGGTGAGGTGGTGATGATGAGGAGGAGGAGGAGGAGGAGGAGAGATCTTGTTGAGAGGAGTAGGATCTGTGTGTCTGGTGAAGAGAGGAAGAAGAGGTGGTGAAGAGGTCGGTCGAAGCACCGAAGGAGACAATGGAGAGGTAGTTGAAGTAGTGAGTGTAGTGTAGATGTTGCTGAGTAGGTAGCAGATGACTACTGAATACTCAGTAGATGATAGAATAGAACAACAGCAGCTGCACACCTCTATAAAAGAGAGACCAGTGAACAGAGTCAAGAAGTGAGGAAGCAGAGCGGTTGGCGTTGACTTCTGACAGAGCTCAGCAAAGGCGACTTCGGCTATTTCCTGACTTTGGCTGCTCTGAGTCTTGTTGCTGCTGCTCTTTTATTCTGCTTTTATGTATACTCTTGGTCTTTGTCTTTATTGCATCTACTTCTTCTTCTTCTTCTTTTCTTACTATATCTACTCTCTACTCTACTCTATTTGTATCCCCGCTCAACCGACTCAATTAGCCGCCAGTCCCCGCCTCGGCCTTCGTGACTTCACACCCACTTTACCCCCCCCGCGCTCTACAATTACTCATCGCTATCCCGGGTCCATTCCCACGCTCTGACTTTACCTCCTCCGCTCCGCCGACGCTTCTCGCTTCCTGATATCTGATACTGACAGCACTCTGATACGCAACTGCACTGCACTCTACAGCACAGCACAGATGGCGGCAAACTACTGGACCTCCTCCCAATTCAACCACTGGCGCTTCACCCGTCCCCAACTCGACAAGATCCGCGCGTCCACAGAAGCAGACACCGGCTTCCGCCAACAAGACCTCGGCGACCCGCGCCATCTGCGCATCTTCTTCCACTCCCTCATCCAGGCCCTCGGCCGCCACCTCTCTGTCCGCCAGCAGGCCCTCGCTACCGCTGAAGTCTACCTCGCCCGCTTCTACACCCGCTCGGCTGTGCAGGAGACAAACCCGTACCTGATCCTCGCGACGTGCGTATACCTCGCGTGCAAGATGGAAGAGTGTCCGCAGCACATCCGCTCGGTTGTCTCCGAAGCGAAATCCCTCTGGCCTGACTTTATAACGCACGACCCGACAAAGCTCGCCGAGTGCGAGTTCTACCTGATCGAAGAACTCGACTCGTACCTCATCATCCACCACCCCTACCGCTCGCTCGCGCAGCTCTCGAAAGCGCTCGGCGCGTCCGGGAATAACGCGGGCCTGTCCCCCGACGAAATGCAGACCGCGTGGTCGGTCGTGAACGACTCGTACGTGACCGATCTGCCGCTGCTGTACCCGCCAAACGTGATTGCGATGACGGCGATGTACATGTCTGTCGTGCTGCGCATGCCGTCCGCGGCGGCGACGCAGAACGAGAGGACGAGGGTGAGGTTGAAGAAGATTGTGGATTGGTTTGCGGGGTGTGGGATTGATTTGGAGGATGTGGTTGATTGTACGCAGGAGATGATCAGTTTGTATGAGGTGTGGGAGTCGTATAACGAGAAGACTATTAGGGATTTGATGGCCAGGCTTGTAAATAAGCGGTGATTTTCTTTTCCTTTTGAGCATTTGCATTTGAGCAATTTCGTTTGGAGTTTGGGTCATACACGGCGTTTGTACATATAATAGATCCATCATATTCATAAGGCCTCCTTGGCCTTCCTCTCCTCCCACTCTTTAGGCGTGAGCGTCTTGAGCTGCATCGCATGAATCCCACCCTCCTCCGCCATCTCCTTCTCAAACAACTGATACACAGCTCTATGCCTCATCGGCAGTCTCTACACTCATCAGCATCTCTTCATCGACCACACCAACAACCACTAAGCATAGCATAACATACCTTTCCCTCGAAAAAATCCGACACAATCTCAAGTCTAAAGTGCGTCTCGGGATTGGTGTTTCCCGCCATCGGCTTGTGGTGCGCGTGCTTGTGCGAGTCGTTGTAGAGCTGGAAGTAGACCGGGTTCATGGTCTGCTCGATTTTGGACTTTATCTTATCGGCGTAGGGCGTGCTGGTGGTCGAGGACATTCTGTGGAGGGTGGGTAGGGTGGTGAGACGGAGACGGGGGAGGGAGAGAGAGAGGTGTTTGGTGAGGTGTTTTGACATGGAGCTACTCTGAGATAGAGTAGAGTGGTAAAACAAGAAGAGAAGTAGTAGAAGTAGTAGAAGTAGTAGAAGCAGAAGTAGTAGAAGTAGAAGAAGTAGATGTTATAAGTCTGATAGGATGGGATGAAATATCCTGACCAAGAAAGCTTATTGACCCCTGAGTCCTCCTCTCTCTCATCTCTCTCTCATCCCTCTCTCACTTCCATCTCCTACTCATTTAAAACACAGACAGTATAGATGGGTCCTCCGGTTGTATATCCAGACCAGATCGAGGCAGAATACCCCTCTACCCTGCGTCTCAAACAAGTCCAGATCCTATTCAGACACGGTATGTCCCCTCTTCACCACATCTTCACAGCACACTAACAACCCAGGCGAACGAACCCCGGTCCACAGATCATCCCAGCACTGGCACAAATGGAACTTCCCCACCTTCTGGCCTCTCTGCGACTCCTCGCGCTTCTCCCTCATCAGCATCGTCAACCCTGCCGCCACGCCGCAGCCCGTCGCGGCGTTCCCGTTTGAGCGGGAGATCGAGTCGTTGACGGAGGAGGCGAGGAGTGGGAGAGGTGTTGCGGAGTTGTTTACGAATAAGGGGATGGCGGGCGTGTGCTTGGAGGGACAGTTGACGGATAAAGGGAGGTTGAGTGGGTTTCGGTTGGGGGAGCAGTTGAGGGCGTTGTATATCGATAGGTTGGGTGTGTTCTTGATCCTATTATGATTACGATATGATCTGGTGCTAATACCGCTTTTTAGGACTCCTGCCTAAAACCTTCACAGATCAAAGCGAGGTCTATCTCCGGTAAGCTCACCTCAAGTTATTTTCCCCGACACGCACACGGCTAACAGTACAAGAACAACGAGCATCGTGCGCTCCCGCGAGACACTACAACAAGTCTTCGCGGGCCTCTACCCCTTCAAAGTCGCCGCGCAACCCCCAAAGATCCACGAACGCTTCCCGTTCGAAGAAGATCTCTACCCGACCACGCACCTATGCCCGCGTCTGCGCGAGCTGCGCACGCAGTTCCTTGACGCCGCGGCTGGAAAATGGGATCCGCTGCTCGAAGGCCCCGCGAAGAAACTCGATCAGATTCTGACCGGGGAGGGCGACCAGCGCGGGATCACGGTCGGGAGGGCGAAGGGGAAGGATTCGGCGTGGGCGATTGTGGATACGTATGCGTCCGCGCTAGCGCACAATATCAAGACCCCCGCCGCTTTTTCAGACCGCGAGGCAGTCAACACGCTCGCGCGCGCGTCGATCGATTCAGAGTTTGTAGGGTACGAGCAAAACGGGGAGATGAAGCGGTTAGGGATGGGCAAGTTTTTTTACGAGGTGTTGAAGCGGATGACGGTGGGCGACGTTGTGCGCGGGCCGAACGATGCGGAGATTGCGAAGATGCTGGAGCGCGAGAGCGTGATGATTAGAAAAGTGCCGAAGATGGCGCTGTATGCCGCGCATGATTCGAGCGTGGGCGCGATGTTGGCGACGATGGGGGTGTTGGAGCGCAAGTGGATCAATTTCACGACGCATATCATCTTTGAGCTGTTTGAGTCGAAGAGCGAGGACGGCGCGAAGAAAGGGTGGTTAGGGGGACGGACGCAGGCGGAGCAGTTTGTGAGGGTGAAATATAATGGACGACCGGTTGCGCTGCCGGCGTGCGCGGGGGAGGGCGGGCATTTGGAGGGCGAGGCGACGATGTGCACGATGGGCGCGTTTAAGGAGTTTGTGAAGAGCGTGACGCCGGGGGATTATGCGGGCGAGTGTGGGATGAATTTGGGGGAGAGAGTGCCGGGCGAGCAGTTGGCAGTGCTTAACGAGTAGATACTGAATGTAGAAATAGAGAGCATATATCCTAAAGCAGCAGCATAACTGCACAAACACCGCGCACACAGCCAGCCAATCACCAGCGCCTGAGCCCAGCCAATCGCACGGAATCCATTTTGGCGACGGCGCCGCAGCACAAAGCGGCCAACGGCGAGTGCACCCGAATCAGACTCCTCGACGGCGGTTTTCTTTCTTCAGGATCTTTGCTGCTGCAGTTGCATTCACATCCACGTCTACATTCAACAGCTATATCATGTCGAGCGTTCTGAGAGAGTTCTTTGAGGCCATTGTGCCGGTCGTTAAGGCTGAGGAGCCTGAGGTGGGTTTCTTCTGTTGTGGAGTTGGGGGAAAGATGCTGTTCGGTTGCGATCTCCGGGGTGCGGTGGGTGTTGGTGAGGGTGAGAACAGAGAGAAGGGGGAGAGTGGGGGAGAGGGATGGGAATAGATGGGTAGTCTGCATTGAGACCACGGGATAGCATCGCAGAGCATAGCAGTCTCAGGCACTCAGAGCATCAGAGCATCAGAGTATCAGAACATCAGAGTATCAGAGTATCAGAGAGAGCACGTTCTCAACAAACACCAGCAACTACATACATTCTATCTTCATCAGCACTCGCGAATTACCAATCTCCCCGGCGGCCGTCGTCGGGGCTCTACATCTTGCATAGAGAAGGACACGACTACGTCCGACGGAAACTTCGGGAACAATGACGGACAATGATGGAGAATGACGGAGATCACTACTGAACAGCTAGAAACGCGCCTCGGAGAGTCAAGCTATACAGAAAACTAACTATTTCACAGGAGGAGGTCGAGGAGGAAGAGGAGGAGGAGGAAGATCCCGAGGATACCATGCCTGCCATCCAGGAGGGTACGTCTAAGCCATCCACAATCCAGTTCAACAATTTATATTATACAGCTGCTAATTGGATTTAATTTTATGTAGAGTGCGCTGAGAAGGAGTGCCACTCTGCTAAGCACCACTTTGACGAGTGCGTCGAGCGCGTTACTGCTGCTATGGAGGAGGAAGGATATGCCGAGCGTGAACACAAAGAGGGTGTGTATACCTACCTTTCTGAACTATCTAGCGACATATACTAATCATCATCATCTTATAGACTGCGTTGAAGAATTGTATGATACAGCTTGTGTTTACGACTGAGATTATGAGTTAGTACTAACCTGCGTCTAGCCTACACCTGTCCCACTGCGTCAACGACTGCGCCGCGCCCAAGATCTTTGCTACTCTGAAATAAACTCTGGAAATAAAAAATGACGGAAAATTGAGGTAGGAAGTGTGTTGAACCGACAAAGTGAAGGAGATACTAAAATGAGATTGGAACGAAAGAGGTAGAGACGGAGGACGAACAAAAGAGAATGCCAGACCACACAGCATAAATGGCACTTTTCTTTCTTTTTCCTCCTATCCTCTGCCTCTTCTTCTCCTATTCTTTCTCCGCTTTGTCTCTTCAACTGCTTCCTCTTCACGTGGACGAGGCCGCTTGTATTTAGCACTTTTTGTTATATCTATTTATATTCATGTTGTTTCTAGAGTTTTTGTCAAGGATCTTAGTTAATGAAGTATCTCACCATTACCCTTTTTTTTCTATAGATTTCTGTTTCTAAGGAGGTCTCTCGAAGAGGTCTTTGGAGGTGTTGTGGTTGGAGGATGAGCTGTTATCTGGTCACCTCCAAGGTTGCGTACATCCAATCTTGACTCAACATGTTAAGTAAAGAGATGTTTATAAGTATAGATAGTACTATATCCAGTCATAAACCACAAACAAAGACAATAAACAGCAGACAACAGAAAACAACAACAGACAATAGAAAACAACGATAGAGTAGAAAATATACCGAAATAGGCAAGCGAGTCAAGAGCCCTAAAATAGGTTTTGAGTGGTTTCAACGCGCAACTCAATTTGAAGCCCCTTCGATCAGACTTCACCTTCGCCTTCACCGCTTCACCACTTGTTCTTGTTGTTTGTTGATTAGTAGTTGTCTGGTTGTTGTCTGGTTGTTGTCTGGTTGTTGTCTGGTTGTTGATCTGACTGAGTAGTGTTTAATTGCTCTACTCTGCTCGTCGTCTAGATCTGAGCGCAGTGCTGGCCGCCTGTGCTGTGCCTTGCTCCTGGCTTGATCATCCCCATCTCATCTTCACCATCTCTCCTCTCCCCCCCTCTCTCCCTCCTCCTCTCCTCAACATCTCTCAACATGGACACAGACCGTCGCCACTCCCGCGCAAACCGCGTCTCGCTCTACGACATCTCGCCAGACTTCCTCCTCCCCAATCCGGCGCTCGTGCCAAGGCCCTCCCATCAGAGCAACATCTTCTCTTCTGCCGATAGCACATACAACGACACCGCCCTCAGCAACTCCCCCTCCCCTCCTCACTCCCACCAACAACAGCAACCGCAACCGCAACCATCCCCAGGCGGATCCCCAATCCACCCCTCCACCCGCCGCGGCCGCGCCTCCCACGCCCGCCGCCCACCCTCATTCGTCTTCCCCCCGCCGCCCGCGATCGCGCTCTCCGCCGCCGCGCCCTACAAACCAAGCATATACTCCTCCTCCAGGGACTCGCTCGAGACCACCGCGATCGACGAAAACAGCACGCAGATGAGCGAGGCCCGCGCGCCGTCGCCTATTCGCTATAGTCTACGCCCGCGCCAGCACAGCAATAATAGCGGCGAGATGCCGCTCTTCAGATCCAGCGCTGATCCGTTCTTAGATCCCGCTGCTGCTGCTGCTGAGAATGATGAGGACTCGAGTAATCCCGCGCACAGCAGACAGAGCAGCGGCGGTGCGTACATGGGGGGTAATATCACGCCTCCGGAGAGCGTGTTTGGCGGGCCCGGCGAGGAGATGAAAGCAACCACGTCCTCCTCGGGTGCAGACGGGATCCCGCTGATTGTCGGCACGCCGCCGAGGTCGTCGTCGCCTGTCAAGGTCGGTGGGCGGAAACCGTTTAATTTCCAGTCGACTGTTGCGTCTCGGTCGCCTGTTAATAAACCTGTATGTCTTGACTCTCTATTTAGTTTGACGGTGGGAGCTAACGCGTTATAGAATCAACGACGGGGGCATAAATACAAACACTCGTCGGTGTCGATGAATTTCTTTTTGGAGCCGCCGCCGCGGCCACCTCCTGTTCTTCCCTCGCATTTCCCGGTTCCTACTGTATGTCTTTTTTTGAGTTTGTGTATAAGAATTTAGTGCTGACTCTGTGTTTAGTACAAAGAGACGATCCACAGCATGTCTCACGACCAGAAAATACAGCTGATCTGGTGCGGAGTACATTTCATAATAGGCCTGCAACTCTGGCTGATCAGCTACGAATCGACAGTGCTGATGGCGCTCTCGCACGTCATCTGCTACGACGCCTTTTCCGCGACCGTCTCGGTCCTCGTCGACGTGCTCTCGAACTTTGACGTGTGGAAAACGAGCAGCGTGCGGCACCCGTTTGGGCTGCAACGGACCGAGATCCTGGCGGGCTTTGCGAGTACGGTCGGGTTGCTGTTTATGGGGATCGACATTGGCTCGCATCTGTGCGAGAACTTTGTCAAGAACGTGATCACAGAGTCTGTGCCGCACGACCACGAGGCCGAGCAGTTCTTTGCGCGGGGCAGCGCGCTGGCGATTATTCTGTCGCTGGTGGCGACGGTGGTGTCGTCGATAGTGTTTAAGAACCACGAGCGGGTAGGGACGGCGGTGCAGTTTACGTATATCCGGAAACTTCCGTACGGGCTCAACAACCCTCTCTACCTGACCACGATCCTCTCGTTTCTCGTGATGCTGACCCTGCCGTCGTGGGCGTCGCAGGCGTATTTCGGCAAGATCGACGCGGTGCTGTCGGTCGGGATCGCGGGCGTGATGTGTTTTGTCGGGTGGATGACTGCGCTTACGCTAGGCCGGATGCTGCTGATGGGGTTCAACCCGCAAAGCCACCAGATGATTGCGAAGAAGATCCAGGCGGAGGCGGACGTGTCGTCGATCGAGGAGATCAGGATGTGGCAGGTGCATTACGGCTTGTGTATAATCAACATCCGACTACGCGTGCGCGGAGGGACCGCGAACGAGGCGCAGATCAGGGCGAATGTGAATGCGATCGTGGGAGAGGTGTTGAAAGCAAACATGGGCGCGGCCGCGCAGAGCAGTAATTACGACGCGCAGCAGATCAGCGGAGGCGGCGAGGGAGGTGGAGCAGGAGGAGGAGGAGGTGGAGCGGGCGCGGAGGGGAAAGGAAAAGGATTCACGACGAGCGTGGATGGAAGCGCGACGGTGAACGCGGTGCGGTTTCATGATCGGACGGGGATTCAGTGGGAGAGTACGATTGACATTGAGCGCGCGTGAATATAGAGTGAGTGTTGTAACTAGTTGTTGTGTTTATAAATTGCATCAGGATACAGTTATTGTAGAAATTACTAAAGAAGGAAAGAGGGAAAGTCGGCAGGTGCGGCTGGAGCGATGACGTCGTTCTCGGTTGTCGCGGTCCTTGCGCTTCTCCAGTTGAACTTCTCAACTGTAGTTGAAGCAGTTCTTTCAACAGTAGTTCACCGACTAGTCAGAGAAGAGATGGACAGTGCAGGAAGGAGAATCATTCTCTGGACCGGCGCGACTTCCGGCATCAGCTCCATCGCGCTCGAGCAGCTCCTCCTTTCTGCTGCTCATAACCACAGCGTGTATTCCTCGCTCCGGGATCATGCACCACCACAGCACCAGCACCAGCAGCAGCATAGGCTGAGTGTCGGGAGTCCGTCAGCTGGAGGATCGCTTGCTGCGTACATGCGCGACTCGTCTCCCGCGTCCTCTGACCGCCGGCGGTCATCAGGCGACTATGCGCGGTCGATCTCCCGCGAGCGCAGCGGTGAACGCAGAGGCTCGGTGTCGTCGACGCATAGTACCACAGGGCAGCTCCTCCCTCCGATCGCAGAGACGCCGCGGTTGCATCTGATTCTCGCGCTGCGGGATCGCGAGAGCGAGAATACGCTCGAAGTGCTCGAGCATTTCGAGACTCTGGCGGCGATGAGTGATTCTGTGATTGACAGTTATGAATGCGACCTGTCGTCGTTCAAATCCGTGCGGGAGTTTGCGAGCACGGTGACGACTGCGTACGAGGGTATTTCGACTGTCGTGCTGGGCGCGGAGATTACGTGTTTCGGACCGCCTTCGTATACGGAGTTTGATCGGACGGAGATGGGGCTTACGGTGAATCATCTCGCGCAGTGGTTGCTGGTCGCGCAGTTGGCGGCCGTGGTGCGGTATCGTGTTGTTTTTGTGGGGAGCAGTGCGTTTAAGAATGCGGGTGAGTAAAAAAAGTGTTGGTGGTGGAGAGAGAAGGGTGAGAGAGATGAGCTAACTGGAGATGCGATTGCAGATCTGACAAATATGATCCCGATCGCTCGTCGGAAAGGGCCGGTGATTGCAGGCGAATGCATTCCATATCCGACCACGAAAGCGATCCAGGCGCTCTGTTTCGACGGCTGGGTCAAGTTCTTTAAACACAACACTGGGAGGTCTTCAGGGTCTGTGGACGTGCTGCTTTGTACGCCGGGAAGTATAGCGCCAGAACATGCGCAGCGGCGGAGGACGTCGTCGTTTGTGTCGAGTATAGCGGGAAAGGTGGGGATTAAGAATACGCCAGAGTCATGTATGTCTTCCTCACTCTCTGCAACGTTGAAAGTGAGCATGCTAACGCGATGTGAACTACAGCCGCCGACGTGATTGCGCACGTCGCGATCTCGTCCTCGTTCGAAGGCATGTCAGGATCCTGCATCAACAAACACCTCAAGCCCGAGAAACTCAACTTCAGCAACCTGCACGCCGACCCCGCCGACGTCATGAAAATCGAGACCCAAGTGCGAAAACTGCTCCACCCGTCCTCCCAAGCCGACCCACGCCAAGCACTCCCATCCCACCACCACCGGCACGACGACGTCGACGATCTGGGACTCAACGGCGGCGGAGCGGGCGCAGTGCCGATGCTGCTGAGCGATACGGTGCAGTTCTGGAAACAGGTCGAGCAGTCGACGCCTGAGAGCAGGGAGCGCGACCGCGTCGCGTACTGGAATTGGACGTGTATCGTGACCAAGCAGTTTGAGCTTATGGTTGATCCTGAGCGGGTTTTATAAAATTTTAGTTTACTTGTATGATGTGTATGTATGTATGTATGTGTGTATGTTATGAGGTGTCTATGTACAATTCCCACCGTTAAATGCACCTGTTTCTAATCAAATCAAATCAACTCAACTCAAACAAATCGAATCTAAATCGAATTCCGTATGCGATCCCGCCAATACCCAGACGGAACAAACTCCTCAATCTCCTCAGCTCTGTACATCTTCCCGACCATCTCGTCCGCGACCACCTCAGATTCCGGAAGCGTGCTGTCGACGGCAAGGATCGTGCCTTCTTTCACCGCGAACGTGAGTGCCGGCGGCCCGTCCTTTTCGAGAAGGAATTTGTGCGTGAATTTGGGGGTTGAGCCAAAAGTCCATTTCCAGCTCTGGGGTTATATGAGGTGTTAGTGTGTTGGTGGTTTGGTGAAGGGTGGGGGGTGAGATACCTGTAACTCGTCCACACGCTTGAGGACTTCGTCCTGCTCATCAGGCAACAAACTCTTCTCGTCCAAAAACCGAACACTAAAGCTCCCATCACCACCATCTGTATACCGCTCTCTAAACAACTTCACAACAGCCTCGACAAACGCCTCACTCTCAACGCCGACGTTCGCAACCGGCGACTTGACGCTCTGCACGCCCGCGCCCTCGACCTGCTGCAGCGAGGTGTACTCGGACGAGGAGTGCAGGACTTCGGATAATATGTGCAGCTTGCTGTTTAGCAGCATCGTGCCGTGGTGGTATGCTTTCCCGCGCTGCAATTTGTATGCCGAACCACTGACTTTCTTACCGTCGCAATCAACGATATCATGTCTCTCATTAACCTCCAACCTAACTCCTCCTCCCTCCTCCCCCTTCCCTCCAATCCGCGCCACAGCATCGCAAATCGCAAGCGCGTGCTCATCCCGATCAAAATCCCCGTTCGGCATCATCACGCAGTAATTCACGTTCCCAAGATCGTGAAACACAGCGCCGCCGCCAGACTTGCGACGCACGAGCGGGATGCCGTGCGTGCGCAGGGCTGCCACCGCAGTCTCGCGGTGCGGGTTTTGGTTGCGGCCGATGATCACGCAGGGCGTGTTTGTGTAGAGGAGAAGGTATTTTGCGGGGATGCTGCTAGGGGAGGAGGAGGGCGGGTATTTCTGGAAGAGGTAGTCTTCGAAGGAGAGGTTGAAGTGCGGAGACTTGGAGTTTGAGATGAACACGCTGAGATTGTATTTTCTCCCCGCAGCCGTCGTCAGAAGTCTCTTTGCCGCCGTCCATTTCACATCCGCCGGTATCCCTCGTCTGAACAGATACAAGCACGAACCAGCCATAATGCTCCCTCTTCCTTCCTCCTCGTCCTCTTTGAGAGAAGTAGTTGTTGCTCTTCGCTGCAATTAAGGTTGGGAGGTTTTATCCGTCAAACTGTTTTTGGCATAATTTTAAGGTTTATCGATTAATGATTTTTTTCTGGTCGTCGGTCGACCTGCTCTTCTTCCTCTCTCCTCCTCCAACTCATTTAAGTGAACGAAAGAAGAGGACGAGCTACAGACAATGTCAAACATCACGCCGAAATCATACGAGTCGCGGATGGCGACGCACCCGTCGCCGCTTGCGCGCAGACTGTTCAAGATCATGGTCGAGAAGCAGACGAACCTGTGCGTGTCGCTCGACGTGTACAGCAAAGCCGAGCTTCTGCAGCTCGTGGACACGCTCGGTCCGTACGTGTGCGTGTTCAAGACGCACGTCGACATCGTCGACGACTTCAGCTACGAGTCCGTGGTCGAGCCGCTGGTCGCGCTGTCGAAGAAGCATAACTTTCTGATCTTTGAGGACCGCAAGTTTGCGGATATCGGGTCGACTGTCAAGTCGCAGTACACGTCGGGGATTTATAAGATTGTGCGGTGGTCGCACATCACGAACGCGCACGCGCTGCCGGGGCCGGGGATTATCGACGGCTTGTACGCGGGCGCGAAAGAGGTGACTGACGACGAGCGCGGGCTGCTGCTGCTCGCGGAGATGTCGTCCAAGGGCTCGCTCGCGACGGGCGAGTACACCGACAAGACGGTCGCGCTGGCGCGCGGCAACACCGAGTTTACGTTTGGGTTTATCGCGCAAAACAGGCTCGGCGAGCCGGACGAGGATTTCGTCATTATGACACCCGGCGTAGGGTTGGACGCCAAGAGCGATGGCTTGGGACAGCAGTACAGGACCGTGGACGAGGCTGTTAGTGGGGGGTCTGATATCGTGATTGTTGGGAGAGGGATTATTGGCAAGGGAAGAGATCCGATCGCGGAGGCGAAGCGGTACAGGGACGCGGGATGGGCCTCGTATCTTGCGCGGTTGAAGTAGGATGACTATTGTGCTTAATATACGGAGAAATAAACAAACATTATCATTAATCTAAAATACAGTCTAGATAAGGCTTTACAAACTAGCCTCCCTCTCTCTGCGCAGGTTTCCGATATAGTTGATTGCGCTTCCGGCCTTGAAGAAATCAATCTGATCCTTGCTCATCGTATGCTTAGCCTTGAAAACATACTCTGACCCATCGCGATGCGTAGCCTTGAGCGTGATCAACCCCGATCCCTTGCCCTCGTTCTCGAGCATCTCCAAAAGATCGAGCGTCTCGAGCGCGTCGCAGCTCTTGATCTTGTCATAATCCGCCTCGTCCGCGAACGTGAGCGGGAGCACGCCCTGCTTCTTGAGATTTGTCTCGTGGATGCGCGCAAAGGACTTGCAGAGAATCATGCGGCCGTTGAGAAAGCGCGGGCTGAGCGCGGCGTGCTCGCGCGCGCTGCCTTCGCCGTAGTTGTGCTCGGCCAGGACGACCCACGGCCGGCCCTCGTCCTTCCACTTGATCATCAGCTCGGGGATGCCGTACCCGGTGCCGTCAAAGTCGTACGCTTTGTTGACTTCGCCGGTTTCTTCGTTCATCGCGCCGATCAGCGTGTTGTTTGAGATGTTTTCCAGATGGCCCTTGTATTTCAGCCACGCGCCCGCAGCGGAGATGTGGTCAGTCGTGCACTTGCCCTTGACCTTCATCAGCACGTTCAGCTTCATCTCCTTGCCGTCGAAAGCCTCGAACGGCTCGAGCAGCGCGAGACGGTCAGAGGTAGGCGAGACAGCGACCTGCGTAGATATAATCGGCGCAGGGTCGATCTCGGGCAGGTAGCTGAGATCTCCCTGCTTGAATCCGCTCTTGGGCAGCTCATCACCGGTGGGGGGCTCAAACAAAAACTCGTTGCCGTTGGCGTCGCGCAGCTTGTCGGTGATGGGGTTGAACGCCATGTCGCCAGAGTAGATCATCGCGGTAACAATCTCAGGACTGGTCAAGAAGTTCATCGTATCCGGGTTCCCGTCGTTTCGCGCGCGGAAGTTGCGGTTAAAACTCGTCAGGATCGCGTTCGGCTCGCCCTTGGAGACGTCGTCGCGCGCCCACTGGCCGATGCACGGGCCGCAGGCGTTGGCGAGCACTTTTGCGCCGGCGTCGACAAAGACGTCTGTGAATCCGTCGTTCTCGATCGTCGCGCGAATTTGCTCGCTGCCGGGGGTGATGAAGAACGGGACCTTGGGCTGCACGCCCTTCTCCTTTGCCTGCTTGACGATCGAGGCCACGCGCGACATGTCCTGGTAGGACGAGTTCGTGCAGCTGCCGATCAAGCCGGCCGAGACTTTCTCCGGCCAGTTGTTTTCCTTGACGGTCTCGCCGAACGAGCTGAGCGGGGTGCTCAAGTCGGGGGTGAACGGGCCGTTGATGTGCGGCTCGAGGGTCGAGAGGTCGATCTCGACGATCTCGTCGTAGTGCGCGCCTTCGTCGGCTTGGAGGAACCCGTGCATCTTGTTGACGGCGGTGGCAGCGTTCGCGATCGGCTCGCGGCGCGTCGCAATCAGGTACCGCTTCATCGAGTCCGTGTAGGGGAAGGTCGAGGTTGTGGCGCCGACTTCGGCGCCCATGTTGCAGATCGTGGCCATGCCGGTGCAGGAGAGCGCTTCCACGCCTTCGCCAAAGTACTCGATGATGAATCCAGTGCCGCCCTGCGCTGTGTTAACATGCTTCTTCCTAAAAGTGTCAGTGGAGAACTTACTCGGACGGTCAAAAGGCCAGCGAGATGGGTGATGACATCCTTAGGAGCCGACCAGCCGCTGAGTTTGCCGGTGAGCTTGACGCCCATGATCTTGGGAGCCTTGAGTTCCCACGGCGTGCCCGTGAGCGCGTCGACGGCGTCCGCGCCACCGACACCGATAGCGATAGCTCCCAGCCCGCCGGCGTTGGGGGTATGCGAGTCGGTTCCGAGCATCATGAGTCCCGGGACGGAGAAATTCTCGAGCACGATCTGGTGAATGATTCCGGATCCAGGGCCCCAGAACTGGATGCCGTACTTGAGCGCGCAGCTCTGGAGAAAGTCAAAGACCTCTTTGTTTGTCGCGATCGAGGCCTTGAGATCCGCCGCGGCGCCGTCGTGGCCGACGATCAGATGGTCGCAGTGGATCGAGGCGGGCACGGCGGTGTTGCTCATGCCGCAGGTCATGAACTGCAAAAGCGCCATCTGCGCGCTCGCGTCCTGCATCGCGACGCGGTCGGGGTTGAGCTTGAGATAGACCTCACCCCGGATATTACCGTTCTTGCCCGCAAAGGCTTCTTCAGGGTCGACGACGTGCGAGTAGAGAATTTTCTCGGCGAGCGTAAACGGCCGGTCGAGGATCTTGCGCGCCTGCTCGAGACGGCCGAGAAGAGCGGCGTAGGGCGGTGTTCGCGACTTGAACTCTGGCGGCACGCCGAGGTCAAACGACTCGTTCGAGTGCGACGCGAACCCGCGGCGCGCCGCGACAAGCGTAGCGGCCCGCTGTCTGAGCACAGATGTCTTTCTTGCTGATATACTCCTTGCGCGCAGCAGCATTGTTGTTTCTGCTTTTTATGTGTGTTAATTGCGGGAAAACGCACAGCAGCGGAACAAAACCTCGCGAATATCAAAAATTTTCTTAGCGCAGTGCGGGAGTGCACGTGACCTGGAGTTTAAACCTTAAAAGAGAGTCAGGGGGCAGGATTTGGGGGTGTAATGCGGGAGCTGCGATTGGCTGGGTGTGTTTTTGTTATTGAGCGGTGGAGGGTGAATGAGGAGGAGGAAGAGAGAGAAGGAGATTAGGAGATAAAGAGGAGTTGGAGGTGGGGATATTGGCTGCTGGAGCTGTTGAGGTAGGAAGTGGATTGTGATGGTGGAGGTGGGTAGTTTTTGTAGGGTTTTCTTCAAGCCAGCTGCTGTTCTTGATTGCAAAGTATAGGAAGATAATGAGGAGAGGATGATGAGCAGAGTAAGATGATTCTGTATTGTATTCTGTGTTGGTGGCCATAGAGACAGTTGTGGGGATGGTGGACAGAGCAGAGTCAGGAAGCAGAACGTGCTGACAGCTCTGGCGGAAGAGCCGAAGTTGGCAAACAGTCGAAGAAGATGAACAGTCGCTGATTATACAGCTGCTTCTTGTCTTTCTCTTTTGACTGCAATTGACTGCTTAATACTGCCTGCTTCAACTAGGAAAGCAACAGAGCAGAAGCAGGTGGAGTGCGCTCGGTCCGGTTATTGCCGGCTGCGGTTCTGCAGTCACCAACGCGTATGATGACAACGATACGCATCTCCATGATTCTGACTAGATTTGAGCAGAGCATCTAGAGACTCATCATAGTTCACTCTCTATCTACTCTCTATGCTCAGATACACCGAACTCGACTGGGAAAACAGCGACTACGGCGTGTACGGCTACGTCCCCTCCGCCAGCAAGAACCTCGCTGCGCTGATCGTCTTCGCGGTCGCATGGGCCGCCCACGCCGTCCTCGGCGTGTTCTACCGCCAATACTGGTTCGGCACCGCGTTCTTCATCACCGCCGGCCTCGAGACCGGCGGGTACATCGCGCGCTATCTGTCGAGCCAGAACGTGATGGAGCAGATGAATAACTTCATCGTGCAGATCGTGCTGCTTACCATCGGGCCTGCGTTCTTCATGGCCGGGATCTATTTCTTGCTTGCGGAGGTTATCGTCATCTGGGGAGTTCAGCGGTCTAGGCTTATGCCGTGGACGTACTCGCAGATTTTTATCACCATGGACGTCATCAGTCTTGTTTTGCAGGGTATTTTCTTCTTTGTTTTTGCTACTACTTTTACTTCAATAGCATACTCACAGTTCATCTAGCCGTCGGCGGAGGAATGGCAGCAGTCGCAACCGAAGACGGCGACGACAACACAACAGGAACACACATCATGGTCGCCGGCCTCGCCTTCCAAGTCGCAGCGACCACCATCTTCCTCCTCCTCTGCGCCGACTACTTCATCCGCACCGTCAACTGGTACCGTCGCCGCAATGCCGCGACATCCAGCACAGACAGAGCAAGTATCTCATCCTCCTCCTCCGACGACGCGCCCGCACAGTTTGCACATATCCGCGATTCACGCACAACGCATCTCTTCCTCCTCGCGATCCTCTTCGCCGTCATGCTCGTCTACGTCCGCTCCATCTACCGCGTCGCAGAGCTGTCGCAGGGGTGGTCCGGATACCTGATGGCGAGCGAGGGATATTTCCTGGTCCTCGACACGCTCATGGTCGCTATCGCAATGACCGTCTCCTGGCTGTTTTATCCGGCGGTCGTGCTCGGGAGGGTCAGCATCTCAAAGAACTTAAATATCGAAAAAGAAGAGACGGCAGATGATCTTGAAATGGCGTAGGGTGGTAAAATCTGGTTTGAAATATTATGTAATAGCTTAGTTGCTACAATTAAGATTTAAAGGTCAATAGCTCTGCTCATCTTCGATAAATAATTCATGTTCAGCAACTGAGCAACAATTACTCACATTGATGACACGTAGTTCTGCTGATCTACGTTCAATTATATATGAAACATAATCTGGCGGTCTTGTTACGCAGATCAATATCTAATTTACCAATTCGGTGCTCTCAAAGACGACTAATAACGACAATGGCCACCGAGAACGCAGATGCAGTCCAGCATCAATACATCGACATCGGTAGGCCTCCTCACTATCTCCTCTTATCCTCCATGACTGACTTTATCTTTTAACCAGGAGCGAATTTGACGGATCCGATGTTTAGAGGCGTATACTACGACAAGCAGAAACATGAAGGTAGGTAGTGTGTTGTTCTCTTCCTGCAGTCAAGAGCTGACAGACTGAGCGACAGATGATTTCGACGCGATCCTCGAGCGTGCGAGGAATCGCGGTGTGAAGAAGATGCTGGTGACCGGGTCGAATATCGAAGAGTCTAGGTTAGCTGTGCAGTTAGCTGAGCAACATAGTGCGCTGTCCTCTTTTTCCTTTTATAATCTGACTAGAAGAGGAGAGCTGACGAGATGTAGAGAAGTTACTGTATGCGACGGTCGGGGTGCATCCGTGCCATACGATGGACATTGAAACATCTGGCGATCCGGACAAGTACTTTGCTGAATTAGAAGCCCTTGCGCGAAAGGGGAAAGAAGACGGGACCGTGAAGGCGTTTGGGGAGATCGGGTAGGTGCTCTCCTATACATCCTACTTATCACAAGCACACTCTAACTAGATTTCAGAATGGACTACGCTCGACTACATTACGCGCCAGCAGACGTCCAGCGCAAGCACTTTACCCGCCAGCTCGACATCGCCGAGAAACTCGACCTGCCGCTCTTCCTGCACATGCGCGACTGCGCCGATGACTTCAACGCCATCCTCTACCCACGCCTCAGCACGCTCCCCCGCCGCGGCGTCGTGCACTCGTTCACCGGCACGCACGAGGAAATGACGTCCTTTGTCGCGCACGGGTTCAGCATCGGCATCAACGGTTGCTCGCTCAAGACGGAAGAGAACCTCGCGGTCGCGCGAGAAGTCCCGCTCGAGCGCATCATGCTCGAGACCGACGCGCCGTGGTGCGAGATCCGCCCTTCGCACGCATCGAGCAAGCTTCTGATTCAGGCCGGGAAACACGAGCAGGCGCTCAAGAGCGGGTTTGATAAGGTCAAGAAGGAGAAGTTTGTAAAGGGCAAGATGGTCAGTGGGCGGTGCGAGCCGTGCGCGATTTCGCAGGTCGCGGCCGTGGTCGCGGAGCTGAAGGGTATCTCTGTTGAAGAGCTGTGTGAGGTTGCGTGGGCGAACAGTGTAAAGATGTTTGGATTCGAGGAGAGTGTAGAATACAATAACTCATAATCCTCTCTTTATATCAGCAACTTCAACAGTCAAGAACAAGTCCGAGCGCATGGCTACCGCCGCAGCCGCACGAGCTGTGGTCTGTGCAATCGCTCCTCGGACCTGCTTCACCACCTTTCTGCCTTCTCTCTTCCTCTCTTTATCACTACAATGTCCTCTTCTGCGCGGAAACTCATCATCGACTGCGACCCGGGTGTATGTATCCTCTTGCTTGTATCCGTAACTGTAGCTCTAACTCACAGAAATACAGGTCGACGACACCCTCGCCCTCCTCTACGCCCTCAACTCCCCCAACTGCGACATCGCCCTGATCTCCCTCTGCTTCGGCAACGTCCCCGTCTCGACCTCGATCAGAAACGTGCTCTCCATCTTCCAAGTCCTCGAGTCCGAGCGCGCCTACCGCACCCAGTACAACCTCCCCCTGCTCGGCTACCACACCCGCACGCAGTCTCTCTCGCCAGACCACTGGCCGACCATCGCCCTCGGCTCCGACCAGCCCGTCTCCTCGCGCCGGACCACCGGCGCCGAATTCTTCCACGGCGTCGACGGTCTCGGCGGCGTGCACGAGAAAGCGCCGCAGTTCTCACCCCCGGAGACGTTTTTGCTGCCGTTCCTCGACGCAGAGAGCTTGTCGGCGGATAAACAGATCACGCGCGAGGAACTGATTGCGAGCGCAAAGGGGTATAAACCATCCAGCACGCCCTCTTGGCGCGAGATCCTGCGCGTGCTGCGCGAGGAGCCGCCGAATACAGTCACCTTAGTCGCGCTCGCGCCGCTGGCAAACATTGCGCGCGCGGCGATCGAGGATCCAATCACTTTCTCGCGCGTGAAAGAGATTGCCTGCATGGGCGGCAACATCGATCATCCGGGCAACATGTCTCCGTTCGCAGAGTACAACGTGTACGCGGACGTCGACTCCGCCGCGATCGTGTTTGCAACCACCTCGCGCACGCCCGCGAGCACGCTCCCGCCGTCGGCGAGCGCGCTGGGCTCCGCGTTTGCGAACCCGGCGTACGTGCCTACGAAACTGTACCTGTTCCCGCTCGACCTGACCTCCAAGCACCGGCTGCGCAAGCGCTGGTTCGTCGACCACTGCGAGTTCTGGCTCAACCGCGAGACAGACAATAAATCTCATCAGCTGCAGCATCCCGGCGACGCGCCGCTCGCAATGTGGATGAGCGTCTGGCTCGGGGGCGCGTTTGGGAATATGGACGACATCGTCGACTTTGAGAAACAGCACTACACGCCCACCGAGGTCGACATCGAAGACGGCGTGGTGGGCTCCTACATCGAGATGCACGACCCCCTAACCGTCTTCTTCGCCGCCTGCACCGACGCCGAGCGCGCGGCGCTGTTTGAGATCTCGCACGACGTCGACATCCGCGTCGAAACTGTCGGCCAGTTCACGTGGGGAATGTGTGCGGTAGATCGGCGAAACATGCCTAAACGCGACGCGAACGATCCCGCGCCGAGAGACGTGGGCGAGTGGTTGGCGCTCGAGAAGGGGAATCGGCTGCAGCTTGCGGTGAAGGGGCCGGGGTCGAAGGCGTTTAGTAAACAGTTGCTTGATACGGTGTTGTCTGCGTTGTGAGACTGCTACTGAGATTTGTATCGATAGATAGATTATTTGGGTGAGACTAGATAGAGCGATACATCAAACAAACGGAATGTATATAAACCATCTCAAGCATAAACATAAACAAATGGTACAGGGCGAAAGAAGCAGCCGAAAGCACTTGCGTAAACTGAATAGCACAGCTCAGCAATACAGCATATATAAACCAATTCAAATTAGAGCAGTATACACGCACGCAAAACACAAAAGCACAAGAACAAGAAGAGAAGAGAAACACAAAATGACTACTAAACATATAAAAGAGAAGATGTAGTTTGGTCGACTATTCTTACAACTTTGCTATATATATGTGTTTTAGGTGAGCGTCAGACGAGCTGCTACGCGCTCGCCTCCTCCGCCGCCGGCGCGGACTCTGGCGCTGCGACTTTCTCGTCCTCTTTCGCCGATGTCTGCGCTTCGCTTTCGTCTTCTTCTTCCTCCTCCTCCTCCTCCTCCTCGTCTGGAACGACGACTATCCTGCCTTCGCCGTCGACTTCTACTTCTTCGCCTTCTTCGTCTTCGCCTTCGTCTGAGATCTTGCGGATCAGATATTGTCCTGCAATGAACGTTAGTAAATCAGTAACCTCTCCCTCCTCCCCACAAAACACTCGACGTCTACAAAAAAACACTAAAAGCAAATACCATTGTCGAGAACAACGAGCTCATTCCCACCGCTTTCGATACGGTCAAGAAGCCCCAAAGGATCTAAAGTGATTCCGCGCGACGTTCTCTCCACACTCGGAGGTCCCTTCAACACAGCTACACACCGGAAACTCAAACATTAACAAAAAAACGACAGGTGGAAACTCATTCTTTCTTCAGAGTCGTGACTTACCAAGTTCAGGGTCGCCGACCGCGCCTTCGCCGTTGGCTACTCGTGTCGCTACCAGATCGTACCATTCCTCAGACGTCATGCCGTTCAACAGGCCCACGATCGTCACCGTCATGTTGTCGCATCCGATTCCGGCGCCGTCGCTGCTCGAGGCAAGACAGTTGTCCATCAGGTTCTCGCAGATTAGCTGCAGATCCTGTTTTTCGGCGATCCCTCGCCGGACAAACTCAACCACTTGTTGTGAGGTCAAACAGTCCCAGATTCCGTCGCACGCGAGAACGATGAACTCGTCGTCGGGACTGATATCATGCTCTATCACATCGGGGAAGGCTAATGAATAGGTATTAGCTTACCATCACTCAAAGCATCTTCAGCTATAATCTTACCAGTGACGACCTGCTCCTCAGGAGGAAGCTCGGGGCTCTTTTTAAAGTCAAAGTCACCAATGGCTCTCGAAAGCGCAAGGTTTCCTAAAGACTGTTAGTGTCCATCGTAGATCTAAAAATAATATTATCACTCACCGTTAACTCGACCGCCGTCAACGAATCCACCAGCGGCCACTATTCGAGCCTTCTCTCCTTCATTCTGCGGTTTGTGGTCGTAAGAGAGTGGTTTGGCGTGGCCCTTGACTCCGAGCACGGTTCTCGAGTCTCCAGCGTTGGCCTGAAGCTTGTTAGATAGAGCGTAGGACGGATAGAGGAGATGGACATACGACAAAAATTTTGGAATCTGTGACGAGTGCGGTCGTTGCCGTGCAACCAGACGGATCGTTTCCGAAGCTCACGTCTATGAATAAAGTCAGTTGCAGCACTTCACCAGAAAATACGAAAGACACACCTTGCAGGATGGCTCTATCGGTGCTCAGAAATCCATCCTTGAGAGCCTGCTCATAGTCCCCTTTCTCGAAAGCCGCTTGGCGCGCGACGATATTATGGAGATGCTGTCCGGCAAATATAGCGGCTTTTGAACCGCCGTGGCCGTCATAGACCGCAAAGAAGCTGATTTTTTTGTCGGGCGACAGTTTTCCGTCTTCTCTTTTCAGATCGAGCACGGCTGTGTGTGCGTCCTCCATCGAGATTCGCCAGCCTTGCATGCTGGAGGTGCCGTAGATCAGCCAGTGCTCGTCACAGCCCTTTTCGGAGGCCTGTGGGGTTGTTAGTTAGGATGTTTGACAGAATTAGGCAGGTTGTTAAAGGTTCAAGCAGGTTAGTCGCAAGTGGGAAGAGGAGAAACACACCTTGTCGACGATTGGCTCTGACAGTAACTGACCCATTGTCGAGTACTGTGTAAAAAGCTGTTTTGATAGAAAGGGTGAGATAGGGTGAGATACGTTCAAGAGTAGTTCAAGAAACGCTGGTGAAGGTGCAGGGTGTATTAATAGTCCGGGATGGTAGAAGCAAGCAAGATCTAGAGAGAGAAGGTGTTAGAGAGGATGCGCGATGGTAATGGGTGGGTGCTGGACGATGACGAGCCCGCAGAGCAACCCCGCACCACTTGGTTGAAACCTGTTTGCGGACGGGAGCACGGGCGGCCACGAAGAAACAGATGACAAAAAAGAACAAAAAACATACAGACTAGTAATCAGACGCAGCAGAAGCAGGAGCAAACAGCAGAGTGGATGCGGATCGGAAGAGAGGTGGAGAGAGCGAGGCAAGCAAAGGGGCAGGCTCGGTGCAGGGCTGGTGACGGATTGAGCAGAGATAAGAAGATGTCTATGATCTATTCGCAACTCCTTCTTCACACTGCAGTTATCTTCAGGAGCAATTACGCGGATTGGGTCGAACTGGAAGAGAAGCCGGGCGGGAAGACGGTCGATGGGTGCGAGACGATGGCTTTCAATTGTCGTGGGCGACGACAGGTGTGTGGCCATCTGAAGCCACCTCCAGTTTGGATCACGTGAGTCATGACGTCACCGAAGCAGCTCAGAGCAAATCTAGAACAGCTCGTTTATCTGACACCCCCGCTTGTGTGGTTATAAACAGATAGCAGATAGCAGTAGTAGTTAGTAGTTTAATAGTTTAATAGTTGGCAATTAGCAGTTAGTAGTTGTGTAGTTATATGTAGTGTACATCAGACATGTATTAAGCACACCAAGCAATCAAGACATCAAGACATCATTACAGCAAAACATCTACAAGCACACTATGTAAACGACGAATCTGAGCCCACAGGCACACTCTCGACCTCCAAATTCCACTCGTCAACCTCACTGAACTTCTTCCGTAGTCGCTCATTCTCCATCTTCCGCAGCACGTCCGAGTCCGGCGAGTCCTCCTCCTCTGAGAGATCAAAGTCACTGCCGTCCTCGTCCACGTGCTTCTTGAGATTCTCCGACTGCTTCGTCCGTCCCTTGGAACTAGGTTCCCTCTTGTTCTCCTTTCCGGACGCGAGCCGTTTCCGTCTTCTTTTCTGCGGCTGCTTATATTCGCGTCCGTCTTCATCATCCTCACTGCTCGCATCGCTGTCATCCTCGTCGTCATCTCCCGCACCGCTTTGCGTCCGCGTGCGCGTTCGCTCCCGGCCGGACGTAGCCCGTCGCGGCAAAAGAGAAGTAAGCTGCGCGGTCGTGACTTCGCCCGACTCTTTCCGCGACCGTCGCTGGCGCTCGACGCGGCGCTGCTTCTCGACGCGGCGCTGCTTCAGCGGAGAGTTTGCGTTCGTGGCGCGAAGTGGTGATGCCGGTAGATCATCTGCATTATCATTGTCGGTCATGTATAGATGGGAAGGAGATGGTGTGGGACCTCTCAGGTCTGACAGAGGAGATGACAAAAGGTCTTCGTTGATAGAATCAGGTTTATCGTCGGCCTGCGCGGTTTCTTCAAAGGCTGCAGGCGAAGTAGGCGTTGAAGGGAGAGAAGGGGATGACGATAGTTGTCCTGCGACGCGCACACCGCGTATTTTGCTGAATCCAAACGGATCTGACGATTCAGATGAGGGCGTCGACCTGTTGTCGTCGTCTATATCCGCTTCGACTCCGTCGTTGACAGTCGTAGAATATTTTCGCGGAAGCCCTGCTTTATGCGCACTCGGCCGTACCTGTTTCGACAGAGGCTGTAACATCGCCTCGCTTTTAGGCGTCGATGTCAGGGTAGGATCAAACACGCTCGCATCAGAGACACGAGTTTTGCCACCCCGCTTCTCGTTCTTATTCACACTCTCGCTCTCATCTGCTCGACGTTCCTGCGTCTCAGACTCGCTCATCGCGACCTCGTTCAGCGACAGCGCAGAGCTGCGTCGAGTCTGTCTGCAAGTAAAACTCAAGTCCTGGGCACGCTTTGGAGGAGAGGACTTTAGCGGCTCTGTGGGGGTGGGAAGACTTGAGCTCGAGTCAAGCGCGGGTTGGTGGTCTAGAGAGACGTGCGTCGTGGCAGCACGCCTGACGATTTTCCGCCGACGTGGTCGCGGCATGATGTATATAAATCAGTAAAATACAGCAATAGCGAAAGAACTGCAGAGTGAAAGTAGAACCTGCAGAAACAAAACTACAAAAGGAGGATGAGATTGCTTGATGCGTCGTCGCTGGTTTGTTATGATTGCAAACTCAGGGCGAAGGGTTTCCTAAAACGCGTGAACACGTGAATATTGCACGATCGAGTGACGGACTGGCGCGTTTCCGGCGACGACGTCATTATTTATAGCCGGAAGCGGTGGGAGTTGTATATATATATGTTATATGTTATATAAGATAGAAGATATAGAAGTAGAATAGATATAAGAAGGATATTGTATTGTACTGTATTCTTCACTGTCTTGCTAAGAAACAGAGAATCGTCGGTTATTCGCGGGCCGCCAGAAAGCGACAATAAATCAATCGCAGAATCATCTTTTAAACAGAACTCTGCTTCTTGTCACCTTCTTCTTCTTCTCTTCTTCTTCTTCTCATCATCATCTTCTTCTCTTCTTCTTCTTCTCATCATCATCTTCTTCTCTTCTTCTTCTCATATCTCTTATTCTTCTCGCCATGCCCTCCGCTGACTCGACCCCCTCCAAACTCCTGCCGCCTCCGATCCAGGACTCCGTCCTCAACCACATCGGCAACACTCCTCTCGTCAAACTAAACAAGATCCCTCAGGAATATGGCATAAAAGCCACCATCCGTACGTCTTCCCTTCCTCTACCCTCCGCTCTCTTACATACTCACACTCATCTCAGTCGCTAAACTCGAGTACTTTAACGCCGGCGGATCAGTCAAAGACCGCATCGCCAAGCGCATGATCGAAGAGGCAGAGAAAGACGGTCGCATCAAACCCGGCTACACCCTCATCGAGCCCACCTCTGGCAACACGTATGTCTCCCTTTCTCTCACTCCCACCATCACTTATCTCTAACTTACCCAGTGGCATCGGTCTCGCCCTCGTCGCCGCCGTCAAAGGCTACCGCACAATAATCACCCTCCCAGAGAAAATGTCCCAGGAAAAAGTCCTCGTGCTCAAAGCGCTCGGCGCAGAAATCATCCGCACGCCCACCGAGGCCGCCTGGGACTCGCCCGAGTCCCACATCGGCGTCGCGCGCAAGCTGCAGAAGGAGATCCCGAACGCAGTCATCCTCGATCAGTACGGCAACATCGATAACCCGCTCGCGCACGAGTACGGCACCGGCGCAGAGATCTGGGAGCAGACGAACGGGCAGATCACGGCGGTTGTCGCGGGCGCGGGCACGGGTGGTACCATCACCGGTATCTCGAGAGCAATCAAGAAGCAGGACCCGAGCGTGCAAATCGTCGCCGTCGACCCTGTCGGATCGATCCTTGCTGTTCCCGAGAATCTCAACTCGGAGATTAAATCGTACAAGGTCGAAGGTATCGGCTACGACTTTGTCCCGGACGTGCTCAGTCGCAACGCAGTCGATCACTGGATCAAGACCGACGACGCCGAGTCCTTCCACCTCGCGCGGAAACTGATCTCGGAAGAGGGAATCCTGTGCGGAGGCAGCAGTGGATCCGCGCTCGCAGGCGCGCTGCAGTACGCAAAGAACCTAGGCGAGAACGACACGGTCGTGGTGGTCTTCCCCGACAGCATCCGGTCGTACCTGACAAAGTTCGTTTCCGACGACTGGATGATCCAGAACGGCTTCCAGCTCGACTCGACGATCGTCGACGGCGGCGAAAAATTCAAGCAGGCCACGATCGCGGACTTGCATCTGAAACCGGTGGACGCGATCGAAGGCAAGAAAACGCTGCAGGAAGCGGTGCAGATCATGAAATCGCACGGATACGACCAGCTCCCGGTCGTCGACAGCGAGGGCCTGCTCATCGGCCTCGTCACGCTCGGCCACATCCTCTCGCGCGTCGCGAGCAAGCGCGTGAGTTTGTCGGCGCCGGTGCAGGACGCGATGCTGGACTTTGCGCATCTCGAGGAGACGCACGCGGGTGCGCATGTGCATTCGCTTGCTCGCGCGGGCGGGCATCGGCATCTGCGACCGAAGCATGATCATTTCGACGTCATCACGATCGACACGCCGTTATCGACTTTGACTGATTTCTTTGAATTCAGCTCGGCGGGGGTGGTCACCGAAGCCGGGGCGGGGAAGCATGCGAAGCCGATTCATATTGTGACGAAGGTTGATTTGTTGGAGTATTTGATGGAGAACGGGACGGAGATTTAGTCGAGATTTAGTCCCTGTATATCTGTTACCAGTAGTTTAGCAATAACAATTAATCCATAACAATTGCTATCGATAAAGAAATAGAGAGTAAAAGACCTCGAGGACGAAGTCGAGCCACACCCAGCCACACCAGCCACTCAACCTCGACAGACCTCAACTCCACTCGCAATCCACCCTCTGCTATCTACAACCACAACCACAACTACACAATGTCGGCGGAAGACTCACCATTGATACCACTAGAAGGCACTGAGATGGCAGGAGGAGGCGGAGGGTACCCGCTGCCGGTCTACCTGGGCGGCCTGGCGATCGCGTGTCTGATCGCGTTCGCGGTGTACTCGTTCATCTTTAGTAAAACGCATGGGGTCGCTGCTGCCGGGCCGACATTCATCATCGCCGGTCCTTCAGGGGCGGGCAAGACTGCTTTATTTACTTTGGTAAGATCCCTGACTGCTGTTGGAAAGTGTTTGTAGCTTACAGCTAACGACAACAGCTTCGATATGGCGAAAAATCAACAACCCTGCCGTCTATCGAGCAAAACATCTCGACGAGTTACAGACTACCAAGCCTGCCCGATACCGCAAAGCCATTCGTGCTGATCGACACCCCCGGCCACCAGAAACTACGCCAGAGCATGTTCGACGTGCTGCAGGTCTCGCAAGCGGCGCGGACGATCCACGGCGTGTTGTTTGTCGTCGACGCCTCGGCGGTGTCGAAGCCCGAGAAACTGCGCGAGGCGGCGGAGTACCTCTATGATGTTCTGAGGGTTACAGAGAAAGTGCGCGGGGGGTCGGACGTGCTTGTTGCGGCGAACAAGAGCGAGCTCTTTACGGCTGTGCCGGCGAAACGGCTGCGCACGCTGCTCGAGGCGGAGGTTCAGAAGATTCGCGAGACGCGGACGAAGGCGATTGGAAAGGTGGGGTTGGATGGGGAGAAGGAGGAGGAGGAGGACGGCGATAGCGCGACGGTCGGTGGTGATGGCTGGCTTGGGTTGCGGGATGGGAAGCCGTTCAGGTTTGAGGATCTGGAGTCGGACGTGATGGTTGTTGGGGGAAGCGTCGAGACTGGGAAGGTGGATGATTGGGTTGGATGGATGGAGGAGCGCGCTGTGAATTAGCGTCCTTGTATTATAGATATGTTTTTGAGCAACTACTAATGAGAAAGGAGAATAATATTACGTTCTCAAACATTAAACAAACTAGGCATCGCACATCTTGTAAATCTTTACATGGTCAACCACCAGTGCTCTCGACTCCTCGTCCCCCCAGGACGGCCACCACGAGTCCTTTGCGTCCCAAAACGCTCTCATCGCGGTCTGCCGGTCGTCGTTAATCCAGGGCTTATTCCCGACTCCATCCTGAAAGAAGCCGTTTGTGCCGCCGACGGCCACGTTGAGGATTAAGTAGAAATCCTGGTCGAAAGGCGCGTTCGCGCTGGTTACAGGCCACGGGTCCGCAAGCGAGGTGCCGTTGTCGTAGGTGGTGTCGAAGTTTCCGAGTTCCCAGAACGGGGTCTTAAACTTGTGGTACATGACCTGGCGCAAGCGGCCGTCGAGGTAGGTGCTGATGTACTTTTCGTTCCACTCGAGGCCAAAGGTGTGGAAGCTGTCGGCGAACGTCGTACGCTTGAGCTTCGTCCGGCCGGTGGTTTTGTAGTACATGTCGGTGTCCGAGGTCGGCCCCCAGTGCAGCGTCGAGGTCATCACGTTGTTCCCGCCATCCGCGTAGGTATGGTCGTTCCCGCGGGACTCGACGATGTCGATCTCGCCCGAGGACGGCCAGTCGCCGTAGACGTTGTCGGTCGGGAGCATCCAGAGCGCGGGCCAGAGCCAGTCTCCGGCCGGCAGCCGCGCGCGGATCTCGACCTTGCCGTACTTGACGTTTGCCGAGAATTTTGTCGTCAGGCGCGCGGAGCGGATCGGTGGGATCATGTCGTCTGTGGACGCGTTTGAGCGGACGGCGCAGTCGGAGAGGGTGTGGCTCGTGCAGGTGCCGTCGGTGGTCAGGTTGACGGTGTAGCCGTTGAGCATGTTTTTCTCGCCGATGTAGTCTGCCGTGAGCGTCGGCACGATGTGGAGCTGGTTATCTTTGACGAACGCGTTGTCGGACGAATTCGTCGTCCATTCAAACTGATTATTGCCAAACCCACCCACCTGCAGCTCGTGAAACCACACAGACGAGTCGAGCCCGTTACTGAAATCTTCAGAAAGCACGGTGCAGTAGTTGAAGTTCTCGACCTCGGTCGTGCCGAACCAGCTCAGCACGGCGACAATCACGAGGCCGAGAGCTGAAGCAGCCCAGATTAGGTACTGGGGCATCTTCTCGGCGTGCGTGCGGTTCGTCAGCCAGGGCTTTTCGGCCTCGTAGCCGAGCGGGAGTCGTCGCGAGACAAAATGGCGATGGGGGCGGGCGCGGGGTTGTTCTTCTTCAATAGTGTCGCTGTCCGCAGCAGCAGCAGGTCTGACAAAGACTTGCTGGGAGACACCGGGTTCGGGAGCATGTTCGGAGGCAGTCTCAGAGATAGGTTCAGGCTCGGCCAGCGAATGGGCTCTGCTTTTGATAAAACTTGCCGCGCTGGAAGCGGCCGGGGACGGGCGGGCGGACGACCTGCGCACGATATACCTCGATCCGGGAGCTAGGCCCTGGAGCAAAGAGGTAGATCGCGGGAGCTGCGGGCGCGAGTGGAAGGAGGAGGAGGAGGAGGAGGAGGAGGGGAGCTCACTACCTGGTGGGAAAGTTGGTTGCTTGCCCTTGGCTTGGGAGTGTGCGGGTAGAGAGACGGGCACGGAGCCGGCTTCAGAGGACGAGGAGGAGAGCGAGCCGCTGTTGCTGGCGGTGGAAGGTGTTCTGAACGGGTCATCATGAGCAGCGGGCTCGAATACAGGAACGGAGTGGTCTTCGGCGGGGCGGTCCATGGTGTCTGGGAGGAGGATGAGGAGCAGGGCGCCCACGACGGCGGATCGCCAGTCTGCTAAATAGAGCATCCGCCGACAAGCACATATCGGCTGCAGGTCTCTCGTTCGCTTTTCCTCGCCGAGATGTGGTTTTGAGGAGAAAAAGCGAGTACCGCGACGACGGGGTTTTTTCCTTGTATTCGGCTGCAGTTCCTCGATTAAACAAAAAGTCGTACGCTTCCGAGGGTACCTGCACCGCCACGAGCGGCTCTCGCTGCCTTTCGTCCTCCTATTTGCTCTTCTTTCGGTATCTGCCTTCTCGGGCGTAATTGTCTGTCTTTGCTCTGTTTGTGTATAAGAGCGTCGTGTCCGTAGTCTGTGTTTCTGTTCTGTTCTGTGTTCTGTTGCTGTTGCTGCTGCTACTTCTGCTGCTGCTACTTCTTCACTCACCATGCCTCACAACATCACCCACCGCGAGATGCCCGCAGTCATCCGCACCGACGTCGTCACCCGCCAACTGGCCTCCATCGTCGACGCCGGCGGCAGCTCCTCCATGAGCCGCCAATCCAGTCAACCCTTCAGTCTCTCCGACGACGGCGGCGTCACCGCCGCTGCCGACAGACGCTTCCTGACCGCCCTGCAGACCGCAGATCAAGACGAGGTCCGCGAGCTCTACTATCTCTCCCAGCACCGCCGCCCCGCCTCGGTCACGACGCCTGCTCCGTCGACCACCGGCCTCAATCTCGACAAACATGACATCATGTGCCGTCATCTGTACAACTCCTGCACGCGCCGCCACTGGCTCGAGACGTTGCCGGACGGCGTGCCTTCGATCGCGCTCAGAGTCGACCACGAGGTGCACCGCGCGCCGGTCGCGAGCCGGCCTATGTCTTCTGCGTCGTCGCAGATCAGCGCGTCTGCCTCGTCGGTGTCGGAGCAGCATGCTTCGCTTGCCGCGCAGGCCTCGACCATTGACGATACGGCAGAGTACCGCGTCTTCCCACCGACCTCGTCAGACGTCGAAGGCGCGTTCTTCGCTGACCGCGTCGCGGGTCTCAACGTCAAAGTCTGCGTGCGTCTGTCGTACACGATCGTGAACGTCATTCTATCCTACATGCCCGACGACGCCGTGGCCGTCCCGCTCTCCGACAACACGCGCATCCAGATCCTGGATTCGATCGTCGATCTCCCGCGCGCGCGCAAGCACCAGTACGCCGCGTTCGTGCGCGAGGAGCAGTGTCTTTTAGTCTGGTCCGACGACGTCACGAGGCTGCTGTCGCTCGCGTCGATGCTCGAGTCGCGGATGATGGAGCTCGTGTGGCAGCCTGGTAGTCTTGAGGAGCGGTTCAGTGTGCCGACTGCTGCGGCGTTTGAGGCGAATCCGTTTGAGAGCCGCGAGGTTGAGGAGGGGGCGGAGAGTGTTCAGGAGAAGACGGAGGAGGATCCTGAGTTGGCTCAGGTCAAGAAGCGGCCGTCGATGCTTTTGCAGGCTTTAACTGTTGGACTTGTGCGTATTTTATGTTTATAAGTGTTTAGGGAGAGACGCTGACAATCAATAGGCTATTTTGATTCTATTCACCTTCATCGGTCTAATGATGCGCACGATCGCCAAAGAAATCAAAGCAGACGGAAACTACCTGCGCCTGCTGGCAGTTCTCTACATCCTCCCCTTCTCTCTTCTCTGCGCGTTCTTCTGCGTCGCGATCGCAGGCGTCGTCGTCCAGTTCTTCGGCCCGGTTTCGCAAATGCGGTCAAACTCACTGACCTTCTCCGCCATCCGCCCGCCGCGCCTGTCCGCGTCCAAGATCAGGCTTCCTCATATTACGATCCAGTGCCCTGTGTACAAAGAGTCGTTGGCGGGGGTTATCAATCCCACGATCCAGTCGATCATGACGGCCGTGACTACGTACGAGCTGCAGGGCGGGTCGGCGAGTATTTTTGTCAACGACGACGGCATGCAGCTTATTCCGGAAGACGAAGCGGCCGAGCGACGGGCGTATTACGCGGAGCACTTGATTGGATGGGTCGCACGGCCGCCCCATGGGCGCAACGGGTTTGAGCGCCGAGGCCGGTTCAAGAAGGCGAGTAACATGAACTACTCTCTAAACATCAGCAACCGCGTCGAGGAGAAGCTAGAGAAGATTGAGCGCCATGAGAAGTGGACTGATCTGGAGGAGGAAGCGGCGTATGAGAACGCGCTGCGGGAGGTGATTGCCGAGGAGAACGGCGAGTGCCTGGCGGCGGGGGATATCCGCATCGGCGACCTGATCCTGCTGATTGACTCGGACACGCGAGTGCCGGAGGACTGTTTTCTGGACGCCGCGTCTGAGTTTTACTACTCGCCCGAGATTGCGATCTTGCAGCAAAAGTCGGGGGTTATGATGGTGGTGCACAACTACTGGGAGGAGCTGATTGCGTGGTTCACGCGTCTGATTTACTTTGCGATTCAGTACGCGACGGCTGGAGGCGACGCTGCTGCGTTTGTGGGACATAATGCGTTTCTGAGATGGTCTGCGCTGCAGGAGCTGGCGTATGAAGACAAGACTGATAATAACCGCGTCAAGTACTGGTCCGAGCAGCATGTGTCTGAGGACTTTGAGGTGTCGCTCAAGTTGCAGACCAAGGGCTATACTATCAGACTGGTATCGTACACGAACGACCAGTTTGAGGAAGGAGTGTCGTTGACGGTCTACGACGAGCTGACGCGGTGGCAAAAGTACGCGTATGGATGCAACGAGCTGATGTTCCGGCCGGCCAAGTACTGGCTGACGGGGCGAGTGTTTACTCCGCTGTTTTGGAACTTCTTGACGTCCAACATCAAGTTTTTCCAAAAGTTTACAATCATCGCGTACATCGGGACATACTATGCGATTGCGGCGTCGCTGTTCTTGTCGACGCTCAACTATTTTCTGATCGGATGGCTCGAGTTTGAGCTCGACCAGATCTACCTGAGCTCGTTCAACAACTTCCTGTCGCTGGTTGTGGTGTTTTCGGGAGCGTCGCCGATAGTGAATGCGCTCGTGCGGTACAGGACGAAAGAGACAACGTTCTTCAAGGCGCTGGTGGAGAATGTGATGTATGGGTTTATGATGATGATCTTCCTGGGCGGACTACCCTGGCACCTCAACCTCGCGTTCCTGAGCCACATATTCGGGTTCAACATGCAGTGGGGCGCGACGGCGAAGGAGCTCGAGTCGTCTAATTTCTTCCGGGAGTTTCCCAAGATCGTGCGCGGGTTCAAGTACATGTACATTGTGCTGTTTGGGCTGGTTGCGGGGATGCTTGCGCTGGCGTATGGGGTGCCGTGGAACTGGCGGATCACGGGGTTCTACCCGTCGCTGCCGCTGGGATGGGCGATTGCGAGTCATATTCTGACGCCGATTGTGCTGAATCCGCAGCTGATGACATTTTCGTTTTAGTTTGTTAGTTTGTTATGGCAGTTGAGTTGCTTTTAATAGATGTTGAGTATATATGTGTAATAAGTATATGAGCGGCTGGGAGGGCCGCAAGTAGGGCGAGTACAGAAGATAGATTATGGCTGGAGGAGTACGGCACGGCTGAGGGTGACGTACGGTTAATTAACGTGCGCTATTAGTTAGTGAGAGATTAGTGAGCAGCTGATCGTTGGCTGAGTAGAGTTCAGTCAAGGTTAGTTAACAGGAGCGCGGGCAGAACCGAGATTAGAGAGAAAAGAAGGATTTGCAAAGCTAAAGGGTGCGTACGAGTACGCTTAATTAGAGAAGAAGTGTATTCCAGAAGGACGACAAGACTTCTGAATTAACAGAGATTGCTGCTAAGAAATTACTGAAACTGTGCAGATTTCGAACCTCGCTTTGCTTTGTTTCCGGCACCGTGTCTCAGGTGCTGTTTGCCCTGAATATACGCAGATAAACCTCTCCAGAGTCAAGAGATAATCCACAAGAGACAAAAGGGACTCAGACCACGAGCCCTTGTTAGAATCAGTCGTCGCTATTGTGAGGCTGATGGCCTGGCCGCTTAGACTCACCTCGCAAAGATTCACTAAACAGCAATAATGCAGATCAAACATCTTCAGCCGGCGAATTACTCGCTTCACTGTATCGACCGAGCCACAATTTGGAGAAGAGTACACGGACGAATAATACTGATGATTACCGCTCGTATTGAATAATCCTCAGCTCGTCCTTTTGCGGCCGACCACTGTACTGATGAGAGTGCTGTTGTTCTTCTTCTCTGTTCTTGATCAGTTGTATAGCAGTTTATGCTGTTGATAGCGTTCATAATAGATAGTTCCGAGCTCTGAATACTCTATCAATGCTCTGTCAATTACTATCAATAGAAGCACACAATCATCTTCTCTCGTATCTTCCCGTCCACCTTATCGCCCGCTGCCTCATCCCCCAATGCTTGTCCACCCAGTACCTTCTCTCCTGCTTGCGTCATTCGCCGACATCTGACCACCTTCGCCGACAACTACGCGTATCCTACAAGCCCAACCTTCGGAGATCACCCGGTGCTAGTATTACCACCTTCGCACTGCTGATGCCCGTGCGCTGAGTGTCTATAAATTGAAATTATTCACGACGTTAATTACTCATTCATTATCTAACTACAGTCACGTGCACTCCATCGCGAAATCGTCACGTAGAAACCCGGGTAACTACAACAACAACTTTTCGGCGTCTTTGGCGCGCGTGTAAACACCCTCGTCGTCTATTCTGCGCTGGTTAGTTGTATGTTCGAGGTGTTCTGGACGATCCGATAGGTGCTTCTGTACTGAATATACTTTGGAAAAGAGGCAGATATCGAACGATGGCTACGACCGACTCCATTCATGCGCATCTGCAGGCAAACACGAGCAAAGATAGCGATGAATCTGCGAAGCCGTTCAACAGGGTTGTATTCTTCATATCCCGTGAAAGCGGAATCAGCGACGCTGATTACGAGCGCGTGAGTTTACCCTCTTATCCACTTCTTGTTGAAGGCTCCTGCTAACACGCACTGTTAAGACCCGGCAAGAACTTCTCACCGGCGGCGCAACCGAAGCCAAACTCACCGTCGAGCCGGAAGGTAATCGCCGGACGCTACTCGACTTTCTTGATCTGACGCATATAATTGCAAACAACATTGATTTCCCGGAATACCTCGAGGCCGACGAGCGCATGATCAACGTCGTCAAGTCAGCATGGGTGCACAAGTCTTCTAACCAGCGGCGGTCGCTGCCGCTGCGCATGTTTTCGCCGAATCCGAGGTTTTTCTTTTCTGATGTTAGTATCGTCGCCGTGGGTTTGCCCGCGTCTGAGGTCGAGGCGATCTACGGAGGCGTGCAGGCGTTGGGTGGGCAGTGGAGTACTTCGATCTCCAGGTTCACGACTCACATCGTCACGCCGTCGATCGACAACCCTGGCTTCAAAGAGATTGCCTCGCAGCTGGCAAAGCGACCGTCGGTGAAGATCGTGCTGCCGCATTGGGTGGACTACTGTCTGAAGCTTCACCGGCATATCAAAGAAGACATGTTCCTCTTCCCCGACCCTCCGATCTGGAACCGCGGCGACGGCCCGCTCTCAGCGGCAAAGAAAAGCAGATCAGACCTGTTTTACATCCACCCCGGCCACATTGAGGAAGAAGACGCGCGCGCGCTCAGACTGCCTGAAGCGCGCGAGAGCTCGGTGTTTCGCGGAAAGAAGTTTTATCTGGCGCAGGATTTGAATCTGTCGGAGCATTTCAAGATGATTGTCGGCACGATGATTCGCACGGCGTCTGGAGAGGTGGTTGATATTCTTGAGGACGCAAATGTGTATCTTGGGCGCTGGCGGGCGGGTGAGGATTATATAAAGGTGAGCTCAAAAGATCATTACTAGCATCTGGATTCTAACATCTCCCTCAGGCCAGTCGATCACATATCTTCGTCGGCTCTCTCCTCTGGCTCTACTGGATGATTGCGCACGACACCTGGAAGATGCCGCTACGCCATTTACTGCATTACCCGGTCCCGCGAGACCCGATCCCGGAGATGAAAGGGTTCAAAATCAGCGTCTCGGGGTTCACGGGCGAGTCCAGGCTTTACGTCGAGCGGTTGATTTTGGGAATGGGGGCGGAGTATACGAGGACGCTGAGGCAGGATACTACGCATTTGATTATTGCCCGGTGAGTTATCAACTCTCTTTATAGCTGGAAGTACGCAAATACTGATTAATTGTGGTGAGTAGAACGGCAAACAGTACGAAATACGAAGCGGCGTTGGAATGGGGCACGGTACATATCCTCAACCACCTCTGGTTAGAAGATTCCTACGTCAGATGGGAATGCCAGCGCGTTTCGAATCCGCGGTATACGACCTTCCCCGCAAAGATGAATCTCATGGATGTAATTGGGCAGACACGTCTTGACGTGCACGAGCTTATGCGGTTTTACGAGCCGGAGGAGGGCGAGGAAGGGGTTGTTGAGGAGTCGGTGGAGAAGGAGAAGGAGGAAGAAGCGAAGGATGTTGTGATTAATAATGAAAAGGCGCAGGCGGAGTCGTCGCCGACGTCGAAGCGGACGTTGTTGCAGATTGATAATAACGTCGGCACGCCAAAGCCTGCAATCTCGAAAACGGCCGAGAGGTCAGAGACGCCGAGTGCTGATCCGTCTGAATCTGCGTCATCGACGAAAGCTACGCCGACACCTGCCCGGAAATCCAAAGCGGTGTCTGAGAACGAGCCTCGCGCGACGCCGGCGACGGAAACACCGACCTCCTCACCCTTTCCGAGCGGACGGCGTGCCGCAAAAGATAAAGCTGCGGTGAAACTGAAGGGCGATATGGAGCAGCTGAATGACTATGAGAAGCAGAAGAAGAAGAAACACGGCGGGTTAGTTGAGATTCCTGAGCTCGAGAGCGGGGATAGTGTTGCCGAGCCGGCGGTTGCGTCCGGGGGAAAGAAGAGGAAGAGCGAAGAGGGAGGGGAGAGTACTTTGTACGTTTTTGTTTTGTTGAGGGTGGAGGAGTGGTGCTGACTTGTGATATAGGGCAAAGAAGAAAGCAAAGGGGGTGACGAAGGAGAGATCGGTATCGAAGGAGCCGCGGATAAAGGTCTTGTTGACTGGATATGGTGATATCTCCTCCCACGATGCACAGGTATGTTTTCAACTATTGCTTCTACGCCATCGAAGTACGCACTGACGTCAAAAGACCCTCCTCTCGTTAAACATCGAGGTAGTAGAAGACCCAAAAATCGCGACCCACGTCGCCTCCCCCAAACTGCTCCGCACCGAGAAATTCCTCTGCGCGATCGCCCACGGCCCGACCATCATCTCGACCGACTTCATCAAAGACACGCTCGCGCGGCAAAAGCCGCTCGACGCGAACAAGTACCTGTTAAAAGACAAGGAAGGCGAGAAGCGCAACAAGTGCGTGCTAGCCGAGACGCTGGCGCGGGCGAAAAAGTTGGACGGCGCGGGGGTGTTTTGCGGGATGGCGATAAACGTGACGCCGGGGGTGAAAGGCGGGGCGGAGACGATTCGGCGGATAGTGTTGGCGAACGGGGGATGTGTAGTGTGATTAAGTCTGCGCGGGCGAAGAAGTTCGCTGTGAGCGAGGCGGGGGAGTTGCCGATGGTGCTGATTTCGTGTGCGGAGGATAAGGAGTTTTTCGGGAATTTCCTGGCGGTGGCGGAGAAGGAGGGGAGGAGGGGGTATGTGTTTAGTACGGAGTGGGTGTTGACGGGGGTGTTGCGGATGGAGACGAAGTTTGGGAATGAGTTTGTGTTGAGGTAGTAGTGGTAGATAATTGAGTAAGATGTGATTGTGAAGCTAGGAATATGTATATGTACAATGCAGATGGGGTAAAGCAGGATGATGGCTCGTAGGTTTTTGCTGGTGATGCCGGATCTGTCGTCTGTGGTGAGCGTAGTAGAGCAAGGAGCAAGGTTGGAGAGTAGGTGATGGATGTCTATCAAAAATCAGCACTTGTCACGACCATCTCCCAACATCAAACAAAACCCACCATTCAAAGCAAAAATCCGCAACTAATTATGATTCGCGACCGGTCTCGAGCTGCGCTGCACGCTACCATGGCGCGCCTGCGACACGCCGGCTGCAGACGACGCCGGGAACGCGGTGGTGCTGAACGGCGACGACGAGCTTTCAGATAGATCAGAAGCCGCCCCCCGTTTCGGCGAGGGCGAGGATGCAGCTTGTTGTTGCTGTTGTTGGTGTAGAAGTTGTTGCTGATGGTGCTGGTACTGCACCGGTGTTTGGAATTGCGGGGAGAAGTGCAGGGATGGAGTATCCGAGAGGTCCGATGTTGTTGTGGTTGTGGTGGTGGTGGAGGGTTGTTGCTGTCTAGGCTCGTCGTCGAGAGCGAGGACGTCGGCCATCGTGAGGCTGATTGTAGTTGCTTTGCGACGGATCATACTGTCGCTGCTCATGCCTGGTTGTCTGTCAGTCTGTCTTGATATCGTCCTGCTGCTCTGCTTGATTATCAGCAGCACTCGACCGGACGCGTCTGAGGCTCAGATGCGGTTGTTTTTATTTTATTTTGAATTCGGGATTAAGGTTCTACTTACGTACCGGCGCTGGGTCGGGGTTGGGATATGGTTATTGCGGCGATGGACCCTGAGTTTTATCGTGTTAATCTACTCGGGTTGTGGAGAGCGGGGAGGGAGAGTGGCTGGAGAGAGACTGGAGAGAGACTGGAGAGGAGGAGAAGGTGGTTGGGAGGGTGATGGTGGGAGAGGTGAAGAGTTGAAGTGGACGGTGATGTCGCGTCTGGTTCTCACCGCGCGTTGTCAGTATTCTCGCGAGGCAGCTGACGTAGTTCTGTCTTCTTCCTTCTCTGAGATCAGATTGTTCAGCAGCAGCAGCAGCAGCAGCAGCAGCAGCAGCAGCTTAGACACTGCTCAGCAACTCATCAGCTCACCGAGAAGTAGACAGGCTAACCGCATCAGATACACCGCAACACCCCTGCACCGCTCACCGTTCACCATCGCTGATCCACATGACTCTCTGCCTCTGTCCCATGACCTCGCTGCTCCCGTCCACTAAGCCGTTTGCTGCTCTTCTGCTCTTAGTCCGTCCGTCGACTGTTTCATGCCGCGGAGCTGTCCGGTCCTGTCCTGTTATCTGCTATCTGCTATCTGTCTTCGCCGTCCTGCTCCTCCTCTACTCAACTCCCTCCTCCTCGTAAAATACCTATCACTATCAGCAACGCTCTACTTCATACTTAATCAACTCCAGCTTTCCCGGATCTAAATTAAACGTCAAACATAGTCACTCTCCAACCAAAAACCCTACAACAACCATCCTTGCTCACTCACTCACTCGTGAGGTCACGTGAACTCCGCTCTAGGGCGATGGGCCGCGGCGAGGCTTTGGCTTTGCTCCCGACGGATTCGAGGTTGAGATAGAGCTGATAAGCAGAACTGCTGCGCGTGCGATTGTTTGACAAATAGCTCTTAAACAGAGAGCAACGACAACAGCAACAGGAGTAGTAGCAGCACAAAGAAATGGCATCAACCTCACATCCCTCGCGCGTATCCACGCCCGTCCCTGCTCCCACCACCACCGCCTCCACATCCCCAACCCCCCCGACATTCCCGTTCCCGAGCATATACTCCTTCCCGCCATTCTTCACGCGGCAGCCAAACGGACAGACATGGTCCTCCCAGCTCTCGCTTTGGAACTCGCTGATTCTGGCGTATTGCCGGTTTCACAAGATATGGCGGGTTGATCTTAATACGGCTGTTGAGTGGGATTTGTTTAGTAATAAGGAGATTAATCGTGTGTTTTTTCCCTCTGCTATCTGCTTTTAGTATGTGGTATATGACTGACTTTTTTTTTGCGTGGATAGGATCGCTGAAATTAGATACCTGCAGAGAAATCCTGAATGACATGGTCAAGAAAGGCGACGCGGAGTGGGTTTCCGGCAGCGGCAGCGCAAAGGAAGGCAAAAACACCAGTGCCATAATATTCTGGCGGCGGCCTGAAGAATGGGCTAATCTTATTTCTGATTGGGTATGCTGTCTCTTAAGAGCTGGGGGGTTGTTGTTGCTGGTGGTGGTGCTAATCTGGTATCTTGTAGATCGACGCTACTGGACAGAAGAACGCGATCTTGACACTCTACGAAATCTCCGAAGGCGACTCTTCATACACACAAGGTACCCACTCCCCATATCCCGTTACAATTCTACATATCCTAACCTCATCTCATGCAGAATTCCACGGCATTGACTCCACGATCCTCCGAAAAGCGCTGGACGTACTGGTTCGAAGAGGACAGGCGCAGATCATGAGGTCCGCGGATGGCGAGGAGGCTGGTGTTAAGTTTTTTGGAGTTCAGTGATTCTGATTTTTGTTTTTGGTTGTGTATGTGTATATATGGATAGTGAGTAAGTTGAGTGTATGGGTAGTTTTGGATGGGAGTGGAGGAGGAGGAGGTTGATTCGGCACTCTATCAAATGCAGAGAAGAAACCCCCCTCCCCCTTCAAATAAATCAAATAAAAAAGCAAGACAAAATTACCTCATCTCTCACATCTCTAAAAAAAAAACAAAGAACAAAAAAAATAAAAATCGAAAATCAATTGTGCAGAATCCAAGTCTCGAACCACGCAAAAAAAAACATTGTACTCTCTTTATCAAAGCGTGTCATCCTTATGCAGGGGCCATGCTGATCTTCTCTGTATAGTTTCAGTTGACCATATGTCCCGAAGGACACATATTTAGGCGCCGTGTGCTTTATAAAGGGGTTGTGGATTAGGGTTTTGGTGGGGGGAGATTTGGGGATTGGAGGGGGAGGGTGGGGGTAGAGATGGGGAGGATGGGGGGATGTTATTGTGAGGAGGTTAATGGTGTGTTTGATGGTTGATTGATGTGAATTGATGGGGTGGTGCGGGCTGGGGTGGACGCAGACGGATGATGGGGTGGGTGGTCGACTTGCGAGATCAGAGATCACCAGAACTATAGAGCAAAGAACAAACAAAAGATTATAGGTTATAGATTGCGGATTATATAGATTACGATTATGTAGATTATTATATAGATTACGATTACATAGGACGTCGCTCGTCAGTATCGACAAAGAAAGTCTCCCATCCCATCTGCTCATAAGTCCATCCAAAAATGAGCTCTTTCCCCGTCGGCCGCGTTCCGTCGCCGGCGAGACAGAGACGCCGGTGCATTCCCTCTTTGAAATGAAACTCGTCCAGGAACTTTTTATCTTCCGGCTCGAGGTTCTTGAGAAGATTGATGTTTGCATGCATGCGCTCTCTGCGCGCGGACTTTGGGATCACGGAGACGCCGTTGGCGAGGCACCATGAGAGCAGCAGTGTGCCGACGCCGACGTTGTACTTTGCCGCAATGGCCGCGATCTCGGGGTCTGTCAGCAGAGGCGAGTCCCACTGGCCGAGCGGGGAGTACGCGGTGATGTGGATCCCCAGACCTTCAAAGTACGCGCGCAGTTCGGGCTGCGGCCACATCGGGTTGACTTCGACCTGGTTGACTGCGGGTTTGATTGTGGCGACCTCGAGAAGCTGGTCGATTGTCTTTTTGGAGAAGTTGGAGACGCCGATGGCGCGCAGCTTGGTCGGGTACTTTTTGATCACGGCCTCCATGTTCAGCCATGTCTCTGCGGGAGTTGGATGTTCGAGCGCTACGCCGCCGGCGCCGTTGGCTTGCGGGAAGTGCATCAGGTAGAGATCGATGTATTCAGTGTCTAGCTTCTCGAGCGACTTCAGAAACGCGGCCTCGACGTCGTCGTGGTCGGTATTCCAGAGCTTTGTGACGATGAAGAGTTCCTCGCGCGGCACGCCGGACTTCTTGATCGCGGCCGCGACATCAGGCTCGACGCCGTACGCGGCCGCGGTGTCGATATGTCTGTACCCCTCTTCGAGCGCGACGACGATCGCGTCCTGGAGCTCGGTCGAGCCATTGACGTCTGGTTTGCCCTGCCAGGTGCCGTAGCCGACGGCGGGCATGAGCTGGCCGGTGTTGAGCTTGATTTTTTGCTGGCAGAGTTTGGTGGACATGTTTATAGAGCAGCCAGACGTGGATCTGCAGGACAAATTGCGAGAGAGAGCGGTTGCCGCGTCTTCAAATACATGAAATGCGGGGATGCGGGGTGGTGTAGCTTGGGAGGAAGCTTGAATGAAGACGGAAGATGGACAACAACCTTATCAGGTTTAAGTGGGGAACCAGCTGCTGTCTGCCCCGCTTCCGCTGCTACTTTTGCCATGCTGTAGAGTGGAGTGGAGTGGAGCTAAGGAGTTGCGGTCTGTTTGACGGTGCAGAGCAGAGACGGTGAGAGTTATTGTCTGGAGTACTGAACGAGCTGAGCTGTTTAGCTGGTGGTGAAGGAGGATCCTGATCTCGACGCGCTCGTCTCCCGCCCAGATCCCAGCAGCACCCATCACCCAGCAGCCAGCAGCCAGCATCTAATACTACTCAAAATGCTCAATCCCTCGTCTGTCTCCACTCTGCTCTTCTGACTCAACCAGTTTTAATTCCAACCGTAATTTCACTTCGCGGACGCCTCGAGCACGGTCGCAGGCAGCTGTCCGTCGTAACTTTATTGTTATGTAAGCGCTGACCACGTCGCTTCGGTAGGACCAGCCGGCGTAGTCAGGGGCGAGTGCTCCAGAATACTGTGTGCATTCACGCAGTGTTTGGTGCTCCACAACAGCGGATGTAAACTCCCAGTAGCGAGGGTTTTTCCCTGTGGTGGATTCTCGTTAAACTGAGCGTCGGCCGATGCCTTTCGAATATCCTTCCTTTGCCTCCCGATTCTCCATTCACTACACAAAAACAAGAGAGCCAGCACGCACACAACTCGAACCTGCGTTTTCTGAAGCAAAGCACAAATATCCCGGTGTGTGTGTGAGGGTATACCACAACCGAATCGCCAGAGTCTGTGTTTCGCCAGAGTCTGTGTTTCGCCATCGTCATCGACCCCCATCATCCGACATGTCATCCTCATACTTTGACATCGACGACCTCCCGGGCCCGTCCAACCGGCGCAGCAACAAGAACCGCGAGATATACATCGCCGCCGCGGACTCGGGACTTGTGCCTGGTGCGCCGGGCGTGCCGGGTGAGCTCGTGCAGGTCGGGCAGGGGCAAGAGCAGGAGGGGAAAGAGCATATTCAGGAGGGCGAGCCGAGTAATTTGATGTCGCCTGGTATCGTGCCTAGCATGCCGAATATTTTCATGAACGGCGCGGGTGATGGTGAGTACTATTCATCTTGTGTATACGCTTTTGAAAAGGAGACGATGGGAGATGCAGTAAATGGGCTAACAATCTCAGACGCGACGCAACGACTTCTCCAATTCCAAAACCAACAACTTCACTACAACGAAAACCGCACGGCCCTCGGCCGCGCAATCACAACAGTAATGGCAATGCTCAAAGAGCTCCAGGCCAAAAACCACGTCTGGCCCGCGCACTACCCCAGATTCGGCCGGTCCGCGCCTCCCGAGCTGCCGTCCACGCCGCCAGCCGAGGCCGACGAAGACGAAGGGATCGACCTGCCAGATCGGCCGAACCTGCGGCGCGCCGCGACAGAGGTTCCATCGGCGTCGGCGCGCGCGAACGGAAAGGGCAAGGCGATTGACGAGACGCCGCAGACGCCGCCGTCGCCGGCTTCGGGATCGGACGTGCCGCCACGGCTGATGAGCAGCGAGCTCTTGCACGAGTTCAACGTGCTCAAGCTCGATCTCAAGCTCGGCACCGTGAGTCCCGCGCAGCTCGTGCAGAGCCTCGAGAAGACCGCTGTGGCGTCGTTGCTGGACGGCAAGATCGCGCAGGCGCTCAAGCATCTGCTGTCGCTGCGGGAGCGGATCGAGGATACGGCGTCCAAGGTGCTGATCACGGGCGATTTGAACGCGGGGAAATCGACGTTTTGTAACGCGTTGCTGAGGAGGAACTTGTTGCCTGAGGATCAGCAGCCGTGCACGAACGTGTTTTGCGAGGTGCTGGACGCGCAGATCAACAACGGCGTCGAGGAAGTCCACGCGATCCCGCACGGCTCGACGTACAGCATCAAGGACGAGCGGACGTACGATGTCTTCCCACTCGACGCGCTCGAGCGGCTGGCGGTCAGTCCTGAGACGTACGTGCTGCTGAAAGTGTACATTGAAGACAAGCGGCCGGCGGAGGAAAGTCTGCTGCGGAACGGCGTGGTTGATATCGCGCTGATCGACGCGCCGGGGTTGAACATGGACTCGATGCAGACGACGGCGGTGTTTGCGCGGCAGGAGGAGATTGACGTTGTCGTGTTTGTGGTGTCGGCGGAGAACCACTTTACGTTGTCTGCCAAGGAGTTTATCTGGAACGCGGCGCATGAGAAGGCGTTTATTTTCATCGTCGTGAATAGGTTTGATAATATCAAGGATAAGGGCCGGTGTTCAAGATTGATTCTGGAGCAGGTCTCGAAGCTGTCGCCGCAGACTTATGATGATGCCGAGGATCTCGTGCACTTTGTGAGCTCGAATAAGGTGCCTATTGGCAGCAGCGGCGGCAGTCCTGACGATGACGGCGACGACGACAACAACAACGACCGTAATAACAACGACGATGACGACCTAGCTGATTTCGACCGGCTAGAACGATGTCTGCGCAACTTTGTGCTCGAGAAGCGCGCGATCTCAAAGCTCGCTCCCGCAAAGACCTACCTCCTGAATCTTCTAGGCGACGTCGAAGCGCTGGGCTCGTACAACGAGGATGTGTCGCGGAGCGAAGTGGCGCGGTTGAAGAGCGAGCTCGAGCAGATTGCGCCGGTGTATGAGAGCACGCTTGCGAGCAGTGTCGCGGTCTCGGAGGAGGCGGACGCGGGGATCGAGAAGACTGTGAGCAGCGTGTACGAGCACACGCGGTTCAAGCTCGAGGACGTGATTAAGAACATCAGCGATGTGAAGCATGTCGAGTACCCGGGCCTGCTGTTTGTGTACTCGTACGCGTCTGATATGAGGGACGCGATGCTGGTGACGCTGCAGCAGAGCGTGCTCGAGTGCGAGGAATTCGCGCGCAAGAAGACGACCTCCGGGTTTAACGTGCTGAAAGGGATGGGTCTGCAGCATTTCCAAGGCACGCCGTATTACACCGAGAAAGTGTTCAACAGCAGCATGATGTTTTCGCGCAAAAAGGACTTGCTCGCGCGCGGGTCTGTGTCGGCCGACATCGAGCTCGCGGATTTCTTTGAGCTCGATCAGAGCGAGAAGCTGTCGAGCATGGGCATGTCGCTCACGCTTGCGACGGTGGCGGGCACGGGCGCGTTCGGCGTGCCGACGACGTTCTACAGCAGTCTCGCGAGCACGACGTCCGCGATCGGCTTCCGGAACCTGAAGAACTGGATCATGCCCGCGCTCACGGTGGCGCTATTTGCCGGGGTCGTGTATTTTGTCCGGGAGGTGCCGAACGTGGTACCCCGAAAGATCGCAAAGAAACTGCACCGCGAGCTGGTGGCGGTCGACTACGTGCACGCGAACGCGGAGCGGATCGCGAGCGAGTGTCGGAAAGTGCTCAAGTTCCCCAGCGAGGACTTGAGGCGGGCGTTCCAGGCGATGCTGGACGAGCAGGCGACGCAGAAGTCTGATCGCACGAGGCAGATTGCGCAGGCGGAGGACGCGCTGAGGTATTTTGCGAGGGTGCATAAGGAGGCGGCGAATAATCGGGTTATGATTTCAAAGTTTGATTTGGAGAGCGTGCCGGTGGAGAGTGAGCTCGCGGCGCGGGAGGAGTAGCTTACGAGTATAATAATGATCCCCATTCTACATATATTATAGTAGAACCAAGTAAGAACAACTGGTAGTATATCAATGCTTACGAGTATGCACGCGTCTGTCTACATATTATAATTGTATTTAAGCAAGAAGAACTGGTAGTATATAAAGGCATGACCAGCATTACCGAGTATTCAAAACACATAACAAATAAAACACATCAACTACCCCTCCCGCCATAACGGAAAGAATCGCACGCCGCCGGCGATACTGCCAAACAAGCCCACCATCCAGTCATTGATGATCCCCGACTCGAGCGACCAGTGGATCGTGAGCGGGAAGTACGCGGCAGTGACGATGAGCTGGCGGGTCCACAGCTTCTTCGCCTTGACGCGCTCGGCAGCTAGTTCAGGATCGAGCTTCTCTGAAGTGGTAGCCGACGCGGACGACTTGGAGGAGAGGGCGTATTCGCGCGCGAGGCGGACGAACTCGAGGATGATGTGCAGGGCCCAGAGGCGGGAGGAGAAGATCCAGAGCTTTTTGACGGTCAGTTTGTCGACCGGGAGGATGTCGTGGGAGGCGAGGTAGGCGATGTTTTCGAGGGGCTGGTAGATGTTGTTGCTGACGACCTGGGTGTAGGCGATCAGTTTGAGGATCGCGTCCTTGGGGGGCGCCTGGAGGACTGCGGAGCCCCATTTGAGCATTGTGATTGTGCCCCAGAGGCGGTTGAAGATGCGGACGTCGGAGATGAGCGCGGTCAGGCGACGCAGGCGGAGGGCGGTCTGGGAGGGCGGGAGGAGGATGTCGCCGGGTTTTGAGACGATGGTGACGGAGTCGAAGTAGGTCGAGAGGGCGGAGAGGCGGGCGAAGAGACGGGCGAGGGCGGCTTTGTTGTGGATGAACTTGATAGACTCTGCGAGGAAGGTGAGGGAGTACTGGGCGGTCATGAGGTTGAGGTCGAGGGTGGAGGCGGAGGAGAGGATGCGGGAGGCCTTTGCGAGGGAGGGGTCGGACGAGCGCGCGGCATTGAGGATGCGGGTGTGGAGGGTGGAGGGGGGAGGAGTGGCAGGAGTGGCAGCAGGAGCAGGAGTAGTAGAAGACATTGTGTGTAGTTGTATAAAGAGTAGGATCTGGTGAAGAGAAGAGGCAAAGGCAGGTTTTATGAGCGAAAGCGGAGAAGAGGAGCTCGGTTGTTCGCGATGGAGTTTTTGTTTAGCCGACGCGTTTTGGTGCGGGTTGGTGGTCAAACTTAATGAGAAATAAGTGGCCGAGGTACACGCCCCTCTCGCGGTCCGGAATTGAAGTCCTTTGAGAACAGGATTTCGCTACCTCTGTGGAGTTGTGTAGAGGACTTTGTAGGAAGTTCACGGGATTTATAATGAATGTAGAGAAGATGAAGAGGAGAAGAGGAGGAAATGTGGAGTGAAGAGCAGGGAACTTTAAAGCTCAGCAAACTTCTTCTGCTTCTGCTTCTTCTTCTCTTCCTCTTCTCTTCACATCTCAACAACATCTTCCAACTACAACATCTCGATGTCCCTCACCAGATCACTCGCGCGCTCACTGCGCTCGTCCTCGTCCGCCGCATCACGGTCGACACTCGCTTTCTCCGCCTCGAGATCGCTCGTCGGTCGCTCTTTTCCGCGATCACTAGCGATCACCAGACTCGGCTCGAGTCCAGCGGCCAATTCTGGTGTTGCGGCAAGGGCTTACAGCAGTTCTGAGAGTCCCGATAAGAAAAAGAAGGGTGAGAAGGAGACTATGAAGTGTAAGTTTGCATCCATTAATCATCTTCGTCTGATTCGATCTAACTTTGACTCACACCACCAGTCCCCCCATTCCTCTTCACCCCCGAGCACGAATGGGTCGCTCTCGAAGACGCGACGATCTCGGTCATCGGCATCTCGAAGTACGCGGCGATGGCGCTCGGCGACGTCGTCTACGTCGAGCTGCCTGCCGTCGGGGCCCAGGTCGTGGCGGGCGACGTCATTGGCGCGGTCGAGTCCGTCAAGTCGGCGTCGGATATCTATACGCCGGTGTCGGGCGTCGTGCTTGAGGTTAACGAGGCGTTGGAGAAGAATCCGGGGTTGGTTAATAAGGATTGTTATGGAGAGGGTGTGTATTTTTTATTTCTATGAGTTGATGATTTGAGAGTTGAGAGTATCGGTGCTAACTTGGGTATAGGATGGATCTGCAGGATCGGGTTCAAAGATCCGACTGAATTGGAGGAGTTGATGAACCATGAGAGATACCGGAGCTACATAGCCACCGGCGAATAAGTAATCATAAGATAGAAATACAATACTACATATCCAGACAAATCAATGCATAACACCAACCCAATGACCACAATATATACACCAAAACAAATGATCTAACCCCGGGGGCTAATCTCTGAACCCCCGAAGTCGTTGTCATCCGTTTGCTTCCATCGAGAGCAGCAGGCACTTTAGATTCGGCAGGGTATGTCTGAGATCGATGACGAGCAACGAGAGCGAGTTCATGAGCTGCTCGATATCCTTGTTTAGCAAAAACACGCCGTACTCGAAGCGGTAGTAGACCGACCCCCGCGGCCAGAGCGGGAACGTGCGCGAGCCTTGGAAGACGCTGACGGGGTCTTCGACGTAGGACTTGTCGCCGGCGGGGAAGACCGGGTACCGCAGCTTGATGTTGAGGTAGAACGAGAGCAGGTAGACGAGGTGGGCGGTGTAGCCTAGCGCGGTGCCGAGCAGGTTTTCGTCAAAGCCTTTGTAGTCTGTGTTTGGGAGCTCGATGCCGCGGATTGAGAATGCCAGGCTCTTGCCGACGATCTACAGATGTTAATATCAGAGAGCAAGATAAGAGAAGAAGAGTAAGACAACGCACAGCTTCAATCGGATAGATCTTCTCGAGATCCTCACATATCCTCCGCCGCTGCAACGCGACCTCGAAAACAGTCTCCTCCGCCACCCGTTTCGTAACCTCCAGCTGCGCCCTCATCTCCTCCAACTCCCGCCTGCGCTGCTCCAGATTCCGTCTCGCGAGCGCGAGCTCGTCGTTCCTAAGCTCGATGCGCGTCCGCTCTCCCTCGCGGCGCATGCGATCTTGCTCGACCTCGTCCCGCTCGCGCTCGAGCGCGGAGGATTGCCGCGCGAGCCAGACGCGCTCGAATGAGAGCCGGACGAGGGAGTTGAAGGCGGGGGAGTGCGAGAGGAGGAAGGTGGAGATTTCGTGCTCGTCGCGGTCGCGGGCTTGTACGGCTGTTTGGATGCCGCGTTCGAGTTTCTCGAGGGTCATTGTGGTGGGGGTGGGGGTGTGGTGTATTAAGAGTGGTGTAAGAGTTGTGTAGAGAAGTGGTGATAGCGGTGAGGAAGAGCGCACTTCGACCACTGAGTGCAACTCCTTCAGCAACTACTCTTCAACATCTACTTCTACATTACACCAACTACATTTACACTAATATCAGCTACGGGCCGTCGGACATTTGCGCCCCCGGCAGCGAGATAAAGCAGCAAAACGGCTGATTTTCCTTCCTGCAGCAGCCTCCACCGAAATTGTCTCGAGCTGCGCCAGCCTGTGGCCTGGGCTGGTTCAACTCACCCAACCGTCGGCTGCTCTCTAATTTACCTCATAGAGCTGGAATCACAAAAGCAAAAGCAAGACAGAAAACAAAAGAGAGAAACAGCTCGCGGCGCACGTCTCCGGCTGTCGCATGTTGTTATCTATCTGGTAGTCCTATTCTACAGTGAAGTAGTATAGAATATGTAGTAGTAGTAAACTTGTAGTAGTAAGTATTACTAATATCTCACATAATCCACTCGGACCTCTCCTCAACCCGGCATCGCGAAGAGCCCAAGTCCGAAGAGCCAGAAAGACAAAGACAATTCTTCTCAACCTCATCTCCGTCTGCTCAATTGCTTTTCCTTCAACAAGAGCAGCATCAAACCAGGTATATGCTCGCTCGTCGCTCTCTCTGCCGACGACTTCCACTCTGGTACGCAACCCTCACCACTTCTCCTCAACCTGCTACCTCCTCCTCCACTTTATCCTCTTCATACTCCTCAGCTTCGACAATGACTGCGCCGGATCACCTTCTCGCCGACGCGAAACCGCCTATCATCTTCCTCTCTGCAAAGCCCCACTTCGAGGCTCTCTCGCAGACCGAGAAACTCTACGCCCACCACTTCTCAAAGTACGTCTCCTCCTGATCTCTCTACTGACTAGATGACTGACTGACTCTAACTCCCCAGGGCCGCGCACTTCGGCACCCGCGTCGTCCTCCGCCAAGTCTCGCCCTACTCCGAAGCAATCTTCGACCTCATCCTCGCCTTCCACTCCGCGCTCTCCCCCGCCGGCGGCATCCGCGCCGCCCTCACTAGCGACGCAACCCTCTCCGCCGACGAAGCAACGCAGCTGCTCGAGTACTTTTCCCAATTCCTCTCTAACCTGGGAGAATACAAGTCCTTCGGCGACATCAAATTCGTCCCGCGTCTCCCCGCCGACAGCTTTGCGCGCGCGGCAGAGCGCGCTGGGGTAGCGGAGCAGTTCGAGGCGCTGCGCGTGCCGATCTATAGCACTGAGCCTGCGGCCGCGACGTTGCTGGGATATCCCGAGTCTGGACATGTGACGGGGTACTACCCTCGCGCGGCCGGCGACGTGAGCAAGGCCGAGGTCGAAGCGATTCACGACGCGATCGGCGGTGTGCTGTTGCCTGAGAACACGCGCGTGAGCAAGGTCGGCGAGGACGAGTACAAGCTGCTGATTGCGTCTGCGACGCGAACCCCCTCGATCCGAGACGGCGGCGAGACGACGGAGTACCCTGTTCCTTCTATCAGCAAGACGGCAAAAGTCGTGGTCGAGTACGGCGACCACGCGGTCGAGATGGGCAAGATCGCAGGGGAGTTGGCAAAGGCAAAGGAGTACGCTGCGAACGAGAAGCAGGCGGCGATGCTGGACGCGTACGTAAAGTCCTTTGAGCAAGGAAGTATGCAGGAGCACAAGCGGTCGCAGCGCGAGTGGATCGGGGATATCGGGCCCGCGGTCGAGACCAACATCGGTTTCATCGAGACCTATCGCGATCCGGCGGGGATCCGCGGCGAGTGGGAGGGTTTGGTCGCGATGGTGAACAAGGAGCGGACAAAGACGTTTGGCGCGCTGGTCGATGGCGCGAAGGAGTACATCGGGTTGCTTCCGTGGGCAAAGGACTTTGAAAAGGACGTGTTCACGCCGCCGGACTTTACCTCCCTCGAGGTGATGACGTTTGCGGGCTCGGGCATCCCTGCGGGAATCAACATCCCAAACTACGACGACATCCGGCAGACGATCGGGTTCAAGAACGTGTCGCTGGGGAACGTGCTGAACGCGAAATCAAGCGGCGAGAAGACCCCGTTCATCCGCGACTGCGACGCGGAGCTGTACGAGAAACTGCGCGGGCCCGCGTTCGAGCTCCAGGTCGGTCTGCACGAGCTCCTCGGCCATGGCTCGGGCAAGCTGCTGTCCGAGACCGAGGCCGGCAAGTTCAACTTTGACGTGAGCAAGCCGCCGGTGTCGCCGATCGACGGAAAGCCCGTGACGACGTACTACAAGCCCGGGCAGACGTGGGGATCGGTGTTTGGCACGACCGCGGGCGCGTACGAGGAGTGTCGGGCCGAGTGCGTGGCGATGTACCTGTGTCCCGAGCCCGCGCTTCTCGAGATTTTCGGGCACACTGCGACCTCGACCGAAGTCGGCCTCGCCGACGACGTAGTCTACATCGCATACTTACTCATGGCGCGCGCGGGTCTGTCCGCGCTCGAGTTCTGGGACCCGCAGACAAAGAAGTGGGGCCAGCCGCACATGCAAGCGCGGTTCTCGATCTTAAAGCAATTCCTCGAAGCCGGCGACGGGTTCGTCGAGCTGCGCACGGCGGAAGAGGATATGTCTGATCTCGAGATCGTGATGGATCGGAGCAAGATCGCGACGCACGGACGGAAGGCTGTGGGCGCGTATTTGCAAAAGTTGCATGTGTACAAGTCCTCTGCTGACGCGGAGCGCGGGAAGGCGCTGTTTGCGCAGACGTCGGAGGTCACGCCTGAGCTGGCGAAGTTGAGGCCGATTGTGATGAAGAAGAAGTTGCCGAGACGGTTGCTGGTGCAGGGGAATACGTTTGTGAAGGAGGATGGGGGGGTTGAGTATCGCGAGTATGAGGAGTCGGCGGAGGGTATGATTCAGAGCTTTGCAGAGCGCGAGGTGTAGTTGATCTAGTCTCTACTTTGCTTATATAAATAAAAATACATGCTTTACATATAAATGAGAGGTCTATTGCTACTACCCTGCTGGTGCAGGAAACACGTCTGTCAAAGAAGATGAGGGATTGAGTATCGCGAGTACGAGAAGTTGATTCGAGTTCTGCAGAGCGTGGAGTGTAGTTGACTCTACACTTCTACTCTACTTTTATAAATAAAAGAAATATGAAATATATGCGTTACTCAAATAAATGAGAATATCTATTGCTACCACCCTGCAACGAAACCAATGACGACACCCCGATCATGCTACTTTAACAAACTATAACAAAAGCAAAAGCAAAACAGAAAGACACGCAGCTATGAACTTTACTAAAATGAGAAATAAAAATGCTGAATCATTGATAATCATAAAACCCAAATATGTTTTTTCTAAACTTGTAGAAGAGAAGAAGTAGAGGAGAGGAGGAAGGAAGAAGGAAGAAGGAAGAAGGAAGGAAGGAAGAACACCCCGGTTTGCTATGATATGCGTATGTACAAACGTATGCTGCGAACAAAACATAAAACCACGAAAATATTTATAAAAAGAAGAACATAGATGCCATCACAGAGGCGGATAGACGTATGTCTGCTGCGAATGAGATGGCAGAGACGGCGGCGGCGGGGGAGGGGGAACCAAGAACTGGTTTCGCGCCGCGACGAGGCGGGGGATAGGGACGTAGAACTTGTCGACGACGGGGTAGACGAATGGGTTTACCCGCGTCATCGGTTGTTGCGCATATGTGTTCTCTGCGAGGAGAGGGCGGTGAGGAGGGGGAGGAGGGACCCGCGTCATCGGTTGTTGCGCATATGTGTTCTCTGCGAGGAGAGGGCGGTGAGGAGGGGGAGGAGGGGGGGGAGGGGGTTGTCGGTATGAAGAGATGGAGTGGTGACGGAGAGGGGTGGGGATTGGGGTCATTGCTGGGAGGGAGAGGGGAGGTTGGGGAGGGAGGAATTGCTGGGGCTTTGGTAGGAGAGGGGGGAAGATTGTAGCCATGGAGTTGTCGAATAGAGGAGGGGTGGGGTTGAAGTTCAGGTTGAGGTTGATGTCTGAGGAGCAGACGGGGGTGGTGGGAGAGATGTAGTAGGAGGTTGCCGAGAGACGGCGGCGCTGGGAGGGGGGTTGGCGGAGGGCGTCCGGGGCGAAGCGCTTGGAGGACGGGGAGATGGGGGAGAGGGAGAAGAGGTCGTTGTCGAGCGGCGACTTGCGCTTGTGGGAGATGGGCAGGTCAGCTGCTGCTGTTGCTGCAGAGGAAGGGAGGATGGGAGGAGGCAGGCGCTGGTGCCGGTGGGGGGGCAAGGGGAAGAACTGCTGCTGGAGGGAAGGCACGACGGAGACGGGCGAGGACGGCACGGAGAGACATGCGAACCGGGCGGACTTGCGGAGGTTGATGAAGCACGCGAGTGTCGATCCCCAGTCGTCGTACTTTTGCTTTGATACGGCGAGGGAGTAGCGCACGTGTCTGAGGAACTCGACCTCCATCACGGCGATCTCGTTGACGGGCAGTTTCGAGACCTGCGCCCAGGTCTTGTTTGTGTAGGTGTTGTCGTCGAGGAACTTGTTTGCGAGCACGAGGGCGATGGTGAAGACGCGGTACTCTGAGCCGGGGGTGCCGACGATGGCGGGGGAGCAGAGCTTGAGGCGGAAGATGTAGAGGAGGGCGAAGGCGACGACGGTGTTTGAGACCTGGGTGCGGGCGAGGATGGCTGCGGCGAAGGACTTGAACTCGGGGGAGGGGATGCAGACGGGGGAGAGGGAGCAGCGGCGGGAGGGGGAGTGGGAGGGGGAGGAGGAGCGGGCGAGGGCGAGGGAGGAGGTGAGGAGGTGGGTGGGGGAGAACCAGAGGAGGCAGGCGATGTTTGCGGCCATGGAGGCGAAGGAGTCGTCGGGGGAGGGGGAGGGCGAGCGGGAGGAGGGGACTGTTGAGTGGGAGGAGGAGGAGAGGGAGGGAGCGGGAGAGAGGAGGAGGGAGAGGTCGGCCGTCATGGCGAGAGGTTCTGGAGGGGGGGTTGGGAAGGGGAGCATGGGGGAGGGGAGGAGGAGGTGAAGAGAGGAGGGGAGGGAGGTAGAGAGGAGGAGGAGGAGGAAGATGAAGAGGAGGAAGAGGAGGAGGAAGAGGAGGAAGCAGAGGCAGAGAATATAAGAGGAAGGTCAAAGACAAGAAAACATGGCAAAGTGGTCGGGGGTCGGGAAGAGGAGACGAGCGGGTTGGAGAGGTTAGCTGCGTTTAGTTACCTGCTGCACGAGCACTGTGCCTCCCTCTCTACTCTTACAAGGAGAGAAGATGATACTTCTAGTGGTTAATACTACACTACTATTATAACAATATCTATTACAACAACACAACAAACAGCACAGAACAGCACAGCAACACAGCAACAAGGAGGAAAGAGAAGGTTCAGAGGAGGATCTTGGGAGAAGTTCGGATTGATGATCGGGCTCGGTTCGGTTCAGTTCACAGGTTCAGGATTTGAGTTTGGAGGTTTCATATGGCTGCTTGGCCCCTTGCTTCCTGCAGAGGACAAGATGACAGATAGTAGAGAGAAGAGTAGAGTAGAAGAGAGAATAGAAGAGGGAATAGAGAGAGAAGAGTAGAGCAGAATAGATACAACACATAGGATATAAAAGACACCCTCCTCAAGAGCGGTCTATCACGGTGGCAACAGTTCAGCCAACGCTTTTAGTTACCAGCAACGAGGACCTGTGCTGAGTGTGAGTGAGTCTGAGGAGCAGCTGAGCAGCTGGTTTGAGTCTATTCAGCTCTTAGTCCGAGTTTACTCGAAAAGACCCACAAACTAAACCAAATCCTCTCTTTTACTTTGTGCCGTTCATTCTCTTGCGTCGTTGCCTCGTTGCGTCGTTGCATCGTTGCATTGACGGTGCTTTGCTGTTGCTGCTGCTGCTACCCCTACCATCTACTACACCAGTACTACTCTGCTACTACTCTACTACTCTACTACTCTACTACTCTACCACTACTATCTACTACTATCTACTATCCACCATGGACCCAGACTCTCTCCTCGCAGACCTCGCCTCCCTCCACTCTCAAATCACCTCCCTCACAGCATCCCTCCTCAAGCTCTCGACCGACAACGAGTCCGCCCGCAGCCAACTCGCCGCCCGCATCCACTCCGCCCTCCGTGCCGCAGACGCCTTAGCCGAGCGCGCCGACACCCTCCTCCTCGACCCGGCTGCTTCTAAAGATCTCTCTACCAGACTCTATGAATTAAAAGAGGATCTTAAACTGTTTGTCTCCCCTACTCTTTCTCTATCTTTACTCTCTCTAACTACTTATAGTGACCGCTCCGCCTACCGCAAAGCACAGCTCGCATCCCGCAAATCCACCCTCGCCCGCCAACGACAAGAACGCGACCTCCTCTTCTCCTCCCCCCGCTCCTCCTCCTCCTCCTCCACTCCCACCCCCTCGCAACCCCGCTCCCTGCGCGCAGCCGAAGATGCAACCCAATCCCTCCGCCGGACACACACCCTTCTCGAGGCCGAAATCGCCCGCTCCTCGCTCTCCCTCGACGTCCTCGACTCCTCAAACGCCACCCTCCGCAAACTAGAGCGCCAGTACTCTGCCTTCGACGTCGTCCTCGGCGCGTCGAGAAAGGTTATTGCTGTGCTCGAGCAGGCGGATAAATGGGACAGGATATATATGCTTGCTTCCCTGGCTTTCTTGCTGGTGGTTGTGACGTGGGTGCTGTGGAGGAGAGTGCTGAAGGGGCCGGTGAAGTTGATCTTGTGGACTGCTGTTCATGGAGGGAAGGCTGTTTCTTGGGCTATCTCAAGGAACTCCACTGATGAGTCTATATCTCCCTCTGCATTCACATCCGCAGACGATCCTCTCTCTCCCTCTCTCTCTCCATCTCCTACTCCCCTTCGCGATGAACTGTAACTACTCTAACAACAACGGCTACATCATATTATGTAATATATTACTCACCCGCCCCACTGCACGCGGCTTTTTTTTTATTTTTTTTTTATCATTGTTTACGATTACTGAGCAGTCACTGATGACAGATACTGAGCAATCAGCAATGACAGATACTCATGACAGCCACAGATAAGTAAAAGAAGAAGACAATTGATTGAATAATCACTATATATACATAAACATCTCACCAGAAAACTCCAACATTAGAAGATAGAAGAGAAATTGATTGCTTTTATACTACTCGTAGCACTACCTTACTCCTCCTTGGGGAGCGAAGTAAGACGGAGGTAAGGCTTGACGGCCTTGTATCCAGGGAAGAGCTTGTCAGCCTGCTCGTTCGAGATCGAGGCAGCGACAACGACCTCGTCGCCGGGAACCCAGTTGATGGGAGTCGCGACCTTGTACTTGTCAGTCGCCTGCAGCGAGTCAATCACACGGAGCACCTCGGTCGTGTTGCGGCCGGTCGAGGCAGGGTACGTCAAGATAAGACGGATCGTCTTCTTGGGGTCGATGATGAACACCGAGCGGATGGTCAGCGGCAGACCCTTGCCGTCGCGGTTGGTCACGTCCTGGTAGTCGAGCATGTCGTACAGGTACGAGATCTGACGGTCCGCGTCGGCAATGATCGGGAACGACAGGTGCGAGCCCGCGACCTCGTCGATGTCCTTGATCCACTCCGCGTGCGACTCGAGCGAGTTCGCAGACAGACCGATGAGCTTCACGTTGCGCTTGTTGAACTCGGGCTCGAGCTTGGCGAACGCGCCGAGCTCGGTCGTGCAGACGGGGGTGAAGTCATCGGGGTGCGAGAACAGGATCACCCACGAGTCGCCAATGTACTCGTGGAAGTCGAGCTCACCTTTGGTGGTGACGGCCTTGAAGTTGGGGGCTAGAAGAGATTAGAACTGAGAATGATATGATGTGAAGAAGACTGTGACTACAGTCTATTCTTCAGTCTATAGACTACAGTAAGTACTCACCGGCAGAGCCAAGACGGAGACGAGGAGCTTCAGCAGACATTTCGGGATAGTCGAAGATAGATGCGGTGATGAAGAAGAAGAAAAAGAGGAGCGAGCGAGGGCCTTTTTATCCTCCAAAATCTTCTCTGCTCTTCACCTGAAAGCTCGTCGACGAGCTTCGCCTGAGCTATGGCGCCTTTTTGCCTCTTCGGGACTAGTGCAGATTGCGTGCTTGTGGCGCAACTCTCTTTTTTTATTCCTCTTTTAGGTCTCTTTTACCGCTTTAGTCGTGGATTAGTCAATACACACTAATACTCTTCTCTGTACATATACATTCACTACTACTATATACATCCTACTTCTTGACCGCCCGCACCTGCTTCTCCCATCCCCGCTGGCGCGACCGGATCTTGTACTTGTTCTGGTGCTTCTTGCCCCGCCGCGTCTTGTAGCCCTTCGCCAACGTACCCCACATGCTCTGCGACGGCTTGTTTCCCTTACTCTTTCCACGTCCTCCTCCGTGCGGATGCTCGTTCGCGTTCATAGCCACTCCGCGCACCCGCGGTCGTCGGCCTAGCCACCGCGACCGGCCAGCCTTGCCAAGCGACGTAAACAAGTTCTCCGCGTTGCTCACTGAGCCTATCGTCGCGCACGCGTCCAGCGGCACCCACCGCTCTTCCGTCGACTTGAGCTTGATCGACGCCAGCTGCCGGTCCTCGTCCTTCGACAGCAACCGCGCAGACGCGCCCGCCGCCCGACACAGCACGCCAGGCTTGCCCTTGTACAGCCCGACCGCGTGCACCACCGTCCCGATCGGGACCATCGACAGCGGCATGCAATTGCCAAGCTGATTCGTCCGCGCCGCAATCAGCGCAGAGTCGAGCTGCTGCCCGTCCGCGGCCGTCGTCAGCTCCTTCGGCAGGCCCGCCCTAAAGCTCTCCACGCGATCTCCCGACCGCAGGCCCTCGGGCGCGAGAATGTACGACAGCTCCTTCGTCACCTCGTTGTGCAGCAGCGCAATGTGCGCCGTCCGCCCGGGGTCGTACTCGATCCGCACAACCGTGTTCGCGCCCGGCTTCGTGCGGTCGAAATCCACGATCCGCAACCGCCGCTTATGTCCACCGCCGACATGTCGCTGCGTAATCCGGCCGGTGTGGTTCCGTCCACCGGTCTTGCGCTTCGCAATCGTCAGCTTGCGGATCGGACGCCCTTTCCACAGATGCTCGTGGATCGGCCGCCGGTACCATCGCATACCGGGCGAAATCGGCTTCTTCTTCTTAATCTTCACGCTCTTCACGTCCTTGCGCGCAATCTTGCCGCTCTGAATCGCGTCAATCATCTGGCCCGCCGTCAGCGCTCGCTCGGGCGTCCCCGCAGTACCACCGACGCCCCCCGCCGCCGACTCGGACGCCAGATATGCCTGCGTCTGCGTCGCAAGACTTCCCCGCGAGGCGACCTGCGCGCGCGCAACATCGAGCCCGAGGTCGACAAGCGACTTCACACCCGGTGGCACCGGCACATGCTTCTTGCTGTTCTTGGGCAGGTTCTTTGCCTGCGCTGCCGACGTGCCCGCGAACCCGCGGCAGACTGTGGTCGTATGCGCGCGAGCAGAGGAGAATGCGACCCGGCGGAGAAACGCAGATGCCGCCGTCATCATTTAGTTCGAGGACGGATAAAAAAGAAAGAGAAGGAGAAACAGGAGACTCTGGTTCTCTCCAAACACCAATTGATGGCAGTTTCTGTTCTGTCTGCAGAAGTCTCCGGTGAGCAGCGACACCGACGAAAAGATATTTTTCGTTTTCGTTGCGGTGAGCTGAGTTGGGCCGGGTAAACAGTCAAAGAGTAGAGTGTAACACGTGCTTTTATATTACATAATCGATGACGCATAAAGTCAATCTCGGTGGGCTGCTTCTGCCCCGGCCTAGATTGGATTCGGTCGTTGACTGCCCCGCCGCGCTGGCTGGGACTCTGTTGACAAGAAGAGCAGAGAAGAGAGAGCAGAGAACAATCTGTTGTTGTTGCTGTTTGAATACAGACAAAGACTTCCGTGCAGGCTCAAAGCTGTCTTTAAAAGCTAGTCGGTCGGTCAATTACCCCACGCGCCGTGAACAGTGCGCGGATTGAATCAACTTAGTGAACAAGGATCCCCGCGCGCAGAGATCTCCGTCCGTGGTCTGAGAATATAATGCATATGTTTATTTGTGCACTTGCTCGTTATATCATTTAGTGCACTGTCAACCGCTCTTGCTTCTGTCCGTTGTCGCAGTCTGTCTGCGTCGCTAGCTGCTATCGGGCTTATATTCGATCTCGGCTCGTCACCCCACATTATCTCTTCTCCTAATCCTCCTGCTTCTTCTCTCTACCTCCTTCTCGATGGCGAAACGTGTCGTTGGATTGTATCCAGTGCTGGTAAGCCACACTCTGTTTTTTTGTCTACAGACAATTGGCTAACTCACCCAGACCACCGCACTCACATTCCTGATCTGCCTGCTCATCGTCTTCAGCACGCCCTACTCCTCCTTCGGCGGTCTCTGGCTCTACAAGGTACCCCCCCCCCTCACTTCTTCTTCTTTACTTACCTGCTAACACCTCCCAGATCTCAGTCGGCTCCCTCGGAAGCGCCCTGCCAACCCTCTCCCCCGCACCACCCTCCACCGTCGGTCTCCCGGACGAATACTACGTCGGCCTATGGACCTACTGCGCCGCCAGCCCGTCCGCGTCAAACACATGCCCGTACCGCCCCTTCATCCCGTTCTTCTTCTTTGACCTCGCCTCCACCATCTTCTCCGATCTCGGCGGCGCCCGCGGCAGCCAAAGCGCCCGCATCTCGGACGTCCAGACGAATATCTTTCTGCCGTCAAGTATCTACCCGTTCTCCTCGCAGACCCCGCTCTCGGCGTCGTCGAATCTCGGGCCGCCAAAGATCCTTGCGTTTGTCGCGTGTGCTGCGTATCTCACCGCGCTCGTCTCCGCGTCAGCAGCGTTGCTGACCCTCATTCGACGATCTCCTTTTTCTTCCCGCAGCAGTAGCAACAGCAGCAGCAGCAGCAGCAGCAGCAGCAGCAGCACACGATCCCCCCTCCGCCGCCTCAGCGCAACATGCGCGCTCTCGCTCGTCGTGGGCGCGCTTGCTTCTACTTTACAGACCACACTCGTCCTCTTCGCGCTCGGCGACGACATCCTCCTCGCGTCGAATCCGGTACAAATCAATCTCGCCGCGTTCGTCTTTATTCTCTACCCCGCCGCCCTCGTCGGGATCTACTATTTCCGCACCATCATCCTCAGCTTACAAGTTCTCGCGCCTCATCTCCCTTCTTCCTATAGCAGCAGCAGTAAGCTACGCATCCCCCTTGTGAAAATCCTGGGCTTATCCTCCGCCGACGACTCAGACCCCGACCCCGACCCACCCCGCAAACACAGACCTCCCCACCTCTTCCTCCCCACCTCAGCCTCCCCATCCTCCTCCTCCTCCGCGCTCCTACACACCGGCTCCGCGGGCTCGCGCTCGCCGTTGGGGGCATCGACGCCCTCGCGCGCGAGGAGTAGTGCGAGTTTGTCGACGTTCAGTGCAGGAGGAGGGGGAGGGGAGAGCGGGTGGAGTAGTAGTGGTGAGGAATTGGTGACTGGGAAGGCGCCTGTTAGTTGGGTGTAGGAGTGCGTTGATTTCCGTATCAATATTTCTTGTTCGCTTTTTCTTTCTTCTTTTCTTTGTCTTTCCTCACGTCAGGTTTACTATAGTGTTGTCTAAATATTTGTTCTGATTCAGTTTGTATGATTTTCAATTTTTTCTGTACGTTGGTTTATACGGCTCTTCTTCTACCTATTTTTCCTTGCGAATAAAAAGAAATTGTTGAATTCTTCTCAATCATCTTCCTTCTTCCGATGCAACTTCCAAGATAGTAAGACGCGATGTAGATAACGCCAAGCGCGGCGGGAGGATCATATCAAATCATATCATATCGTGGTTCTCAGAGAACGTTCCGAGAACGGAAGTATCTTCTTGCTTCTTCTGATGCTACTTCTGAGATGGTGAGAGGCGATGTAGATAATACCGAGCGCGGCAGGCGTGTTCGTATCAGATTATATCATATCCTGATTTTCAGTAGAGAACTTTCCGAGAACAAAGTATCACTTCCGATGATTACTTCTGAGACGGTGAGAGGCGATGTAGATAATACCAAGCGCGACAGGGGTTACATTTCAGATCACGGTTCTTAGTAGAGCGAGCACCTTCCGAGAAAAGAAATAGTCTGAATTAGGAGTGATGCGGATTTGAAATTTGTAAGGGAGAGGGAGGGAGGTTGATCTACTGAACTGGTCTCGTCAGGGACAAAGACACAGATCACCACGAGAGACTCCAGCATGACACAATGAATGAATGAATAAAAAAATGTATATATATATATATTAGATTACCTTTGAAAAGACAGATACTATAAACTTCACATGTACACAGACAATTCTTCACCTCAACTTCACCTTCACAGTCGTCACCCTCAACGACGACGACGACTTTACACAAGACACCACCAAAAACTATAACATAAAGATAAACAGAGACAAAACGAGCGTGAGTGATAGATAACGAGTGACGTGTTGCGAGAGATGTTCTCGACTTTGTAACAAGGAAACGAGCGTGGTGGTGGTGGTGGTGTGGAAACAGTGTTGATGATGATGATGATGAAAAGTGCTGTCTGCTTGTCTTTCTTTCTCGGTCTGAAGATCTCGACCGTGAGATTCAACACACAATAAACACAATAAATGAAAAGATGATAAGAAAATATGGACCTTTGCGCGCAATGTAAGCAAAGCGAGCTCTCTCACTGAAGAGGAGATGATTTGTGAGAAGATAGATGTAGATAAGAGAGATAATAATAGTAATAATAATATAGTGACTGGGAATGGCATAAAAAAAGAAATCAAAGACGGAACGCCAGGAACAAATTTGATAGCACAGATATCGATAGATAGATTAAAGATGAAAAAGAGAATAAATATACACTTCGAGCCTGCGCTCGAGAAAAAGCATGATGTGATGGATGATGATGAGAAATGATGGAAGAGAAAGAAGGAAAACAACCAACGCCGGAAAACATTTTGAGAATTCGTTAAACAGCGCAGGTGGTAGACGTCATGAACTGCATGTCCTTGCAGACAACCTCGTCCGGCGTGCACGGCGGCGTCATATACGGACGGTTGTTGCAGCCCGCGAAGGAAGACGGGCTGTCGTCCATCTTTGCGTCGGCGCGCTCGAACTTGGGCACGAGCGACTCGGAGGTGGGAGGTGGCGTCGGCGGCATCTCGGTGACGGAGGTGGTCTGCTGCTGCTGTTGTTGTTGCTGCTGCTGCTGCTGTTGCTGGCGCGCGACAAAGTCGAGGAGGATGAGCGCGACTTGGGAGAAGCTGGCTGAGGAGTACTTCTTTTGGAGGGAGAGACTGGGGACGTGCATCATAAACTGCGAAAGCAAGGTGACGCACTGGGACTCCTGCGGCGACGAGACAAACGACAGAGGCGACGAGTAGACGACGGTGGACGCGTTCGCGCTCATGAGGACGTGCTGGGCGACGGCGTGCGCGGCCGAGGCGATGACGGAGGGCGGGAAGCCGAGGAAGGACTTGTGGAACATTGTCATCTCGCACAGGTAGAGCGCGAGGTGCTCGAGGGTCGGGCTGCAGTTGTGGCGCAGGTACTGCTTGAGGAAGGAGTCGGCGGTCGGGTGGCCGATCGACCAGTCGAGGGTGGAGAGGACGTGGCCTTCCATCTGAACAAACATGTCTTCCTCGTACGCGTCGCAGCACATGATCTTGAGCTCGCGCACGGTCGGCACGCGGTCTTTTTTGTCCTCGTACTTGGACGCGATCCAGAGCGCCGCGCAGCCGACGAGCTGGTAGTGTTTCTTGAACACGACGCGTCGCGAGCAGTAGCGGTCAAACAGGTTGACGGCGAGGAAGAGGGTCTGCGGCTGCAGGTACAGCGACAGGTGCGACTCGACCAGGAAGTCGAGGAGGTAGGGTCGCATGTGCCATTCGAGCTCTGGCTGGAGATCGATCATGGCGACGTCGGGGAGGGTTGCCATCTACAACAAGTTAGAGAGATCAAAGAGATCAGGGATCAGAGAGGAAGGGGGTGTACCTCGAGCTTTTGCATCTGGGCGGCGATCTCGTCCTTGTATTCGTCCTCGACTTTAGCGACGGCGCGACGTTCGATGTCGCGTAGACGCGAGGCGCGGAGCTGTTTGGCGGAGAAGTGGGAGTCTGCGGGAGACATGGGGGCGGAGAAGGAAGCGGACATGTTGGTGATTGAGTGATGTGGAGTGTGGTGGAGTGAAGTGTAGTAGAGTGGAGTGGAGTGCAACGAGTGTGGACTGAAAGGACTGACAAAAAAACAGAAACGATTGTAATGCTCAGGAAGGAGCTACTTGTGGGATGGTTTAGGAGAGGAGGAGGTAGAGCGGAGGAAGAGCGGAGGGCGGCGAGGCAGATGGAGATAGGTAGAGAGAGAGATAGATAGACGGGGGAGAGAAGGGAGTAGAGGAGGAGGAGGAAGACAAAGAAGGAAGGGACGAGGGATATAAAGGAGCACGCAAAGAAGAGGAATTGCCATGGAGTGGTGAACGTGGAGCAGAGGAGTCTGGTTGGCTCGGGGTTTGTTGTTGATGATGTTTGTGTGTGAGCAGAGCGAGGAATGTGGCCGACGCGGAATGCGCTTGAACTTTATTTGGTTCTGCTCTTGCCTGCTCAACAGCTGCTGTTGCTGTGGTTTTGTTGTTTGAATATATATTCTTGTATTTTATATTCTATTCTTCTTCTTATAATCATCTTATATATCTCGTCGCGAGTGCGGTGTTGTTGCCAACATCCACCGCGTATTCAATGACATCATGGCTCCCAACCCTTCAAGGTTCGCGCTGAGGAATGTCTAATTCTCCCCCCGCGACACCACCACCACCACCACCACCACCACCGCAACCACCACCACCAGCCGCGTCCAGCGACAGATCTGATCGTTGTGGCAGAGCCCCAGTCGGCGTAGTCCTCCTGCCTTAGCTATGTCTCGCCATGAACTGCGCTTCTTTAATTTCCTGCTCCGCCAACCTCCCGGCTCCGCCCTCGCTCTTTAGCACAATAGTAGTGTAGCACTGCTGTAGCACCACTGTAGTACAGCGCAAGACCGTTGTGAGACCACTACGCTGCTGCGCGCTCCGTACTCCGACTCTGCGCTCGTCCGGCCTCCTTCGCTCGCCCCTTGTTGACCCTTAGACCAAGAGCCGATCCTGCCTGCATGTGGTTGCTCTCCCTTGCTTCTGCTCCTGGCTCCCTTGCACCCTCCTGGATGGCTTAGCGCAGCAGTCCTGGTACGCGATGCACGGCTTTTTTCTAATACTTAATACCGGGCGCGTTGATGCCCAGAATATGAGCCGCACGCTTATGTTTTGCAACAGTGCGCCGCCGCGCCCCTGGCCTGCATATACTCTTGTGAGTACGGCAGGATACGCTCGGCGCAGCGCAGCAGAGAGACAAGCTCATGGAATATAAGATAATAAATCAGAAGAATAGAGACTTTATAAATAGAAAATAGAGTAGAAATGACGATAGCCAGGCTGGCTGCTTGGAAACCAGAGGAAGTTTAAAAGAGTAGGCAGAGAGACAGAACGAGATCGTCGGGCAGGAAGATTGTCACCTTTAAACTTTAAACGAATCTCTGTGGATCTTCTTGGTGGTGGTGTTGATGTTGTTTGTATATTGTATTGTTTAGATTGTGATATTGATGTTTATGTGCTGATGCTGACGTTGTCTGAACAAAACACAGATTAAAAAACCAACCACAAAACACAGAAAACAGAGAGAAAGAGAGGCCTCAATCCAATGTTTACATCTCTCCCTTCCAGGCCCAAACCAAAGGCATGCACGCTTCATCTCGCTTCCTGTTTGTTTTTTCTTTTCCCAGCCTCTTTGCCTTTCCTCCATTCTTCTGCTTATTTGCTTTGTTTACCTTCCGGTCATTCTTCCACTTCATCTCATCCCTGGATGGCATTCCCGGTCTTGTCTTTCCTTAGCTCGGCTCGAGCTCGTAGCGATGTTCATAGCTCGTAACTCCTACGCTGACGGTTGGGTAACAAAATCACACATTCCTTCTTCATCCCTTCTCTCCTTCTCTATCATCCTCATTCTCTATATTACCCGCTCGCCTCATCTCAGGTCTGGCCTGGTCTGGAAACCCTTCACCTTCTCTTAATCATCATCTCGGGTTCCCTTAATATAACTAACCTACCTTCATCTCATCTCTCCATCTTCCACTCGCCTCATTCCACCGCCACCCTTCTTCTCTTCCTTCCTTCTATCTTCCTTACTTTACTACGTCACGTCAGCCCTATTCTATCTACTCTCTCTCCTATTCTTAATCTCCCCGTGACCTATTTGTGACTTTATGCCGCTATAACCTCATGATGCTTCTACTATTTTAAGAACCGTCGTGATTATTCATAACCAAGCAAAACTAAGCAAAAACACAGACAAACATGCAGTATCGCTGAATCATTAAGCGATACCGCTATCAAAACGCACCGCTATCAAAACGCACATCGCAAATCGCAAACAAACCAACCACCTGACTCCAATAGCGTCACCCAAACAATAACCCACACTCTCTCTATCGTATATCTCAAATAACTGAACTATGCAGTCCAAGTCCCATAATCTGCGCACTAGCCTCGTCCTCCCGCCGCCGTCGCTCCATCATCTCCACCCGTCTCTGCCGTCGCACCTCGCGTCTCTGCGCCCGCGCCCGCGCCCGCGCCGCCTCGCTCTCCTCCACCCCCGCGCCTTCCGTCGCCGCCTCCTCGTCCCGTCGCTCGCCGCTCCGCGTCCGCGTCAAATGCGTCCGCACAAACCGACTATCCAGCAACTCCTGCCACAGCGTCCGCCCAAGATACGGCTGCTGCACCCCGAACGACCCGTCGTAGATAAACGACCGCCCGCCCACCGCGCTCCGCGGCACCACGATCCCGCCCGGATGCCCGACGATCCGCTGCGTCGTCGCCGCCGGAACCGCAAGCTGCGTGTCCTGGCTCGGAATGTAGTAATCCGTCTTGCACAGCGGGCAGCACGCCCGCCGCGTCGTCAGCCAGGGATCGATGCAGGACGAGTGGAACGCATGTCCGCACGTGAGCCCGCGCACGTCGTCGTCGTCCTCGAGCGATTCGAGACAGATCACGCAGATGTCGCCCGCGCCGTCGACAAGTTCGCTGCCGTTCAGGTTCGGATGGGCTTCTACGTCGTCGTCGTCGTCGTCGTCGTCGTCGTCATTTTCTTCTCCTGCCCGGTCGACGGCGTCTTCGAGATCGTCCAGGTCGTCTTTGGCCGCGTACGTCTCGGCTGATAATGTACTCGTGAGCGGGTTCTCGCGCTCGACAGAGTCTTCCTCCGCAACGACCGACACCACCGGCTGCTGCTGCTTCGCGCTTGCATACGATGGCTCTTCGCTCTGCGACACCACCGTCTCAGACGTCGACGCAACCGTCCTCAGCACCTCCATTTCATATTTTTCCCCTCCGCCGACCACCGCGCCCGCTCCAGGCACCTCATCCTCGTCGTGATTCGCCGTCGTGCGCACGCTCGGCGCGCGACTCGCGACCGCCGAGGCAAGCACGCCGCCCTCGGCCGGCAAGCCTGCACACTCGCGCTCCGTCCGCCAGACCTTGTACTTCTTTTGCGGGAAGCGCTGGTCGACTTCGATCTGCGAGAGCAGCTTGCGGCCGCGGCGGTGGCGGTGCTGGCCCTGGCTGCGGCGGCGGGCGGCGGGGGTGCGCAGGATGCCGAGGTCGAGGGCCTGGTCGTCGAAGGAGGTGAAGGGGATGATTGCGCCGGTTTCGTCGGTCGCGTGGGCAAAGTGGAAGCGGTGGTTGCGGAGGACGCAGTACTTTGCGATGACGAAGGACCTGGGATGTGCGCGGAGTCAGCCGATGAGCTCTTCTCGGATAGGGTTTACATGACAAAGAAAAGAGGCAATTTAGAGTGAGGCGTACCAGACGATGACCATAATCACGCCAAAGACAATGCAGAAGTAGAAGAGGCCCGGCGAGCGGGTGGGGGAGATGCCGCTCGATTCGTCACTGGAGCCGGACGGCGAGGCGGAGGGGGTGGGGATGGTGGCATAGTCGGTCGAGAGGAGGGACGCTGCTGCGGAGGCTAGTGGTGCCGAAGTCGAGAGGAAAGAGGTGGTGGTGGGAGACGACCGGGACAGCGCAGAGCTTGCTGACATGACGACGATCAGGCAGGGTTGCTGCGAGGAGGGGGGTTGGTGAAGGTGTTAGATGTGGTTCTTCTCGGGAAGAAGAGATCGGGGTGGTGAGCAGAGTGGAGCCGTGGATCAGAAAGAAGTCATGCAGACGATCGAGCGGTGATTAGTAAGTGAGATGAAAGGGTTGCTGAAGATGAGAGTAGTAGTGATATCGCGAGAATCAGATAAAGAAGCAGGAAAGAGAAGAGGAGAGGAAAGCGGAGGAGAGGAAGAAGGTGTTGGTGAAGAGAAAAAGCTGACGAGGCCGTGGACGAGATCAGAAGAGAAGATTACTCTATCGCGCGATGAGGTGTTTGATCTCCGAGGGCTGAGATGGGGTGTGGAGTACGGGTGTTAGTGTGAGATATTTGTGTGTTTAGGGCACCAGAATAGAGTCGATTGTCCGAGATTTCTGATTATTTGCAGCTTGTAAGAAACAAGTGTGATAGAATACGATTACATCTCTCTCTTATTAAAAGACACAATAGACAAACAGTAGAGGAACAGAGAACAGCAGTCGCGGTGGCAGCATCTCGCAGCACCTCGTCATCAGCAAGGCCGAAACCTCGAAATCCCACAATTTGGGTTTCACACAATTCGATATCCTCGATTCTCTTCTTTGTTCTCTTTTCCTACCTCTCTTTGATCCTAGACTTGATCCAGAACTTAACTAGATATACACATAGAGGTGAAATACAGATGGCCACGATCTCATCTGCCCCTACCTCTGCAGCGCCGGCGTCTGCTCCTGCGAATCCGTTTGCGAGTAGCGTGCCTTATGACTTTCATAATCCAATTGTTTTTTTCGATGTATGTCGGTCTTCTTACCTCTTCTTCTTTGTTTGATGATCGAATGCTGATCATACTGCTATAACCAGGTTGCATTAAACGGTATCTACCCCACTCTCACACCCGCTCCGATCAAAACGAAAACTGATCTCTTTCTAGGCCAGAAACTAGGACGCATCAAGATCGAGCTGTTTAAAGACAAAGTGCCAAAGACAGCAGAAAACTTTCGTCAATTTTGCACCGGTGAATATAAAGTGAATGGTATACCGCAGGGATATAAAAAGACCAGGTTTCACCGCGTGGTATGTTGTTGGATTTTGAGCTGAACTTGAGTTGAGTCTGTGCTGAGCCTGTGCTGACGGTTCTTTACGTGGTATAGATCAAGGATTTTATGATTCAAGGCGGTGATTTCTTGAGACATAATGGTACGGGCTCGACTTCGATCTACGGCACAACCACATTCGCCGACGAGAGCTTTGAACTAAAACGTATGTCTGCCCCCCTCCACCTCCTCTTTCTCCTCCTCCGCACATATACTAACCAGCACCCAGACGAACCCTTCTCAGTCTCAATGGCAAACTCAGGTCCCAACACGAACGGCTGCCAATTCTTCATCGCGTGCGCAGCGCTGCCGCATCTGGACGGCAAGCACGTCGTGTTTGGCCGCGTGGTTGAAGGGCGGGACGTGGTGCGCAAGATCGAACATGTGCCGACGGATGATAATGATAAGCCTACGCCGTTTGATGTCACGGTTGTGGAGTGTGGGGAGATGTAGGTTTGGTGGTGCGAAATTGTAAGATATGTGTGTAGTAGAAGAAAAGATCGTTCAAATAGCCTGATAGGCTTTTTAATACCCCCAACACCCCGAATCAAAACACTTCAATGAATCAAAAACATTTCTCAGTTTCAAATCTAGTCTAATCGACATTGCTCTGCTTCATTGTCTTGCTTTGTATCCACGAAAGCCGTACTTCTGCACGGCGCACGGCCGGCTGCAGAGAAAACCATGTGCGAACCCCACCACCTCGGTTCTAGTCTCGAGCCCTATCGCAGATAAATAGTGAACCGCCGATAACCACCGCGATTGCTTCTTTTTGCCAATTCTCCTACGCGATCTTCAGTTATTCATACAGATACAATGGACACAATCGATCCTAAGTATGTGTACCGCTTTCTTTTGTTGTAGTCACTGGCTGACCGGTATGATCTAGATTCCGCCTCGCGGTATTCTCCACAAAAGTACGCCCTCCACCCTCCCTCCCTCTCTACACCTCCCACTAACTCTCCCAGAAATACGACATAGCCCACCTCCAACCCGAGCTCGACCGTGCAAAGATCCCCACAACCTTCCTCCAAACCCGTCTCGACGACGAAACTGTCCCGCTCGCCGAAGGCTACCCCGCCATCTGCATCTTTGTCAACGACGAACTGTCCGCCTCTGGAATCGAACTGCTCGCGGGCAAAGGTCTGCGGTTTGTGCTTCTCCGCTGCGCAGGGTTCAATAACGTCGACCTCACCGCGGCCGCGAAGCACGGCGTGCGCGTCGCGCGCGTGCCTGCCTACTCGCCCTACGCGGTGGCCGAGTTCGCGGTGGGCTTGATGCTGATGCTCAACCGCAACCTGCACAAAGCCTACACGCGCGTGCGCACGGGCAACTTCTCGCTCGAAGGGCTTACCGGATTCGACATGTACCGCAAGCGCATCGGCATCGTGGGCACGGGCAAGATCGGCAGGTTGACGGGCAAGATCTGTAACGGGTTCGGCGCCGAGGTCGTGTGCTATGATCCGTTTCCAAACGTCGAGCTCGCGGCCGAGGCTGGGATGACGTACGTTGGGCTGGATGAGTTGCTCGCGAGCTGTGATATCGTGTCGCTGCATTGTCCGCTTATGCCTTCGACTTTTCATATGATCAACAACGAGAGTTTAGAAAAGATGAAGAACGGTGTAAGTTTTCTGATTCTACTGATTCGGTTCGTGCCAATTCTGACGTCTACAGGTAATGATCATCAACACCTCCCGCGGCGGTCTAATCGACACACAAGCCCTCATCAAACACCTCAAGACCGGCAAAATCGGCCAAGTCGGCATGGACGTGTACGAGAACGAGAGCGGGCTCTACTTTGAAGACACCTCAGACGACGTGCTCCAGGACGACGCCTTCTCGCGCCTGCTCACGTTCCACAACGTCTGCATCACCGGCCACCAGGCGTTTCTCACGCGCGAGGCGCTCAGTAATATCGCGGCGACAACGGTGCAGAATATCCTTGATTTGCTCGAGGGCAAGACGCCGAGCTCGATCGTGACGGCCGAGAACCCGTAGCTTGTTGTTTATTAGCTCTATAAACTATTTACACTCTCAAACCCATAGGTGCGCTCAACTTTGGAAATAACAACCTTGTACCACGAATACCACTCCTTCTTCCCCCTCGCCTGCGCCCGACGATGCTCGTCCTCGCGTCTGAACGCGCGAACGTCGTCCAGCGTCTTCCAGTAGCTGACCGTGATTCCCTCGAGCGAGACCGGGTCGCGCGCAGAATAGACGGACAAAAAGCCCGGCTGCTTGCGCGCGAGCTCGAGCATTGCGTCCGAGGTCGCGGCGTAGGCTTTGCTGGATGCGTCGTCGTCGTCGTCGTTGGGATTTGAATTTGAATTGGCGGCGATGTCATTTGTCGGTCGTGGGTCGGGATGCGATGCGCGGCAGGAGTGGAAGATGACTGCATAGCACGACGGGGAGATTGCAGAGTCCTTCATCTTGACTATGTCTATAACCACCTCTCCTTCCAAAGCAATAACCAGCTAATCTCCTTCTCTTATACCGCTGCTTCGTGAGTCTTTCTTCTCTGATGAGTCTTCGGAGCAGACCTAACCCAATGGACTGAGCCGTGTTTGGCTGCGGCGGCTTTGGTGCACGCATCCGACGCAGCCACGGATCAGATGTGACGGAGCATGCTGTTTATAGGTGTTGCTACTAAAAGAGATAAATGTATTAAGGAAACCACGTCAAAGAGCAGAGCTCAGACTAAACAACGATATACCGAGAGACACCGAACCAACCCCGAACCGAATAGAATAGAAAGAAACAAGAGAAGAGTAATAATGATATGTACAGAAACGAACACTGCTCTGTATCGTACGAGCAGGGACTGGGAATTTAGATAGGCAGACTAGTTGTCGTGCTTGTCGCTGTGCAGATGGGCAGCGACGGTGCTGCTTGCGGTTGAGGCCGCGCTGTTTCGACGACTGGTGTCGACAGAGTGCATAGCGGACGAGGCCGAGGAGTCCGCGTCGTTAGCTGCTGAGGAGGACGCAGACGAGGACGAGGAGGACGAAGCAGAAGACGAGGCGGACAGGGACTTTTGCGCCGTGCGCTCGACCTGCTTTACGTATTCCTGGTAGTTATTCTGGACCTTCTGATGCACGCCTTCGTCGAACGCGTAGGCGTCGTCGGGGGAGTGTTTGAAGTAGGGGTTTTTCCACAGGCCGCAGACGCCGGGGTGGCAGCCTTCGGGGAAGGGCTCGTCCGGGTCGTCGAGGGAGAGGGCGAGGAAGTCGTCGCCGTCGTAGGGGGAGAGGGGGTCTACTGCGTGCTTTGCGGGGTCGTGTTAGTGTAGATCGGTGTGGAGTAGAGGAGGGGTGGAGACGAACCATGGGAGAGTATGACATTGTTGAGAGGAGAAGAGCAGGGAGTCTGCGAGGAAGAAGAGAGGAGGAAGAGAAGAGGAGGAGCAGAGGGTTTAAATACACAGCAACAAGACAACAACACAAATCTGAGGAAGAAGAAGGTCCGACAGCCGAAAAGCTTCGCCGGAGCTGCCCGGATCAGAAGCAATCCGGAGGGTTCTACTGGCTGGAGATGGTGGTGATGTATGATATAGAAGATGCTCTTCTGTTCTTCTTCTCTCTACTATAGTCTACTCTACTCTACTCTACCTGCTCTGCTCAACTCCCTCTTCTCCATACCGCGGGGTCGAGTCGGAGAGGCGCTGCGGCGTAGCTGGAGGTGGCCCCTGCCGACCGGACCTTGCTCGGAGCATCATCATCGCTGTGGCGCCCCGCATTGCTCTGCTTCTTCTACTATTGCTTCTACTACTGCTTCTACTATTGCTGCTGCTGCTGATACAACAGACAATACAGCAGGCTGCAGATACGAAAGAGCAAGGACGAGGTGGCTATGCAGAAATACCAGACTCTAGCCAAGAAGCGTAATTAATCGCGTGCGTGATCGTCGTCGCGATAAGATCCCAAAACCAACTCTCGTCTCCGCCCGTGACGATAACAAAAAGACATAGTTCATCAAGAAAACATAGCTCTTCATAATCCCGGCATCTCAAAATGTGATTAATGATCTCCGTCGAGAGAGGGGTGCACTATCCGGACTTAAAAAACTCGCGTGGATGCCTGATTTGGACAGGTGCTGGTGCCGAGTCTCTAAAGTCTCATAAACGCGTCTGATGGTTGAGTTGATGACCTCAGCTCAGATTTAATGAAGCAAAGAAGTGAAGAGAAACCAGCGCTTCGTTTGTCTTTTTTCTCTATCTTTCTTTCCCCACCGCACGGCTGATTACGGGATCACCGTCCGTGATATTCTAGTCCAGCTGTTTTTCTAATCTCCAGGTGTGAATGTGAGCAGCTGTTCAGCAGCACTGATCCAGAATTAGAAAATCAAATTCAAACAGGCATGAAATGAAATGAAATGAGATGATGAATGAATTGATAAATCAGATTCGGTGACCAAGGCGAACAGAACCGGGATGAATCTCATCACCTCGTTTACCACTCGCTCGGTTACTCTACGTACATCTACCCTGCGCGTACAACTCTTCCTTCATTGACTATACCGACTCACTCTATGTAGAAATGTAGTAATACTGTGTATATCATTAGATATTAATACATAGAGACCCTCTTTTCTCCTCTTCTTTTCTGATGAATAACCGTCATCGTAGAAACACAAACTGAAATGCAACAACATTATCAAGAAACAAGAACCAGACTCCCAACTGCCGTACGAAATGATATCCAAACCAAAATAATTACCAAATGCACTCTCCTTCTAAACACGACTGACAGTCTTAGTCTCTCAGGACATTATTGTCATCAATCGTCATCTCTAGTCATACCGCCCCGCGCGGCCCACGTAGAAATCATCGCGTCTGTTCAGGTTCGTCAACACTTTCAAGATCGGACGGCCGCGACTGTCGTATTCGTGAATCTCCTCCGGTTCTTCGCAGATGTAGTACCCATCGTCGTCTTCATCCTCCTCCTCGTCGACCTTACTGGTCTCGACCTCTTCGTCGTCGTAGACCGCACAGATCATGCCCTCTTTCTCAGTCATCCGCCGGCTGCCACCCGTTCGTCCTCGCCGGTCGTCGACTTCATCCTCGTCAGAACAGATCGCGAGCTCTTCAAGCCGCTCGTCGACCTTGCTTAGCCACCAATCGCCAGGGACATCCGCATACGCCGCCCACGGCAGCGGCGACCACTCAAACGGTCTTCCCTTCCCGCTCTGTCTCTGTCCATCCTCGCTCTCTGTGATTGTGATATCGACTTTACGCTTCTGCGGCAGCGGCAGCAGCGGCTGCTGCTGCAGTGGCGAGAACACTGACGCGGGCGCGGTGGTGGAGGTCGAGGACGGCATCGGCGGCAGGGGCAGCGAGTCCGAGGAATCCGAGCTGAGTGTCGAGATCGTTGATAACGAGGACGACGAGCGCACGTACTGCGGTCTGCGCAGCTGCTGCTGGTCGGAAGCGGCGAGCGTCTTTGCTGACGGATCCGGCTGCATGGTTGCTGCTGGGAAAGGCGAGGTTTTGTGTTGTGTAGTACTCGGGATCATGCGTGGAGGAAGAGGCGGTGGAAGGGAGAGGGATGGAAGAGGAGGACCGGTGGCGATGATATAGGGAGATGGTGCTGTTGCGGGATATTTATCTGTCGAGTATCTGGTCGAGCCAGGACGCGCAGCAGCAGCAGCGGCAGCAGCATCACCGGGCAGTGCCATGTGGATCTCCTTCTGTCTCTAATCTCGGGAGAAGAAAAACAAAGAAGGAATAGAAAAAAAAAGAGCGTGTGAGTAAACTCAGTCGGACAGGTAGGTTCCAAGACAAACGAAAGAACGGAAAGATGAGGAAGAAGGTAAATAGACGATCTGGTTCGGCGGTGTGATGAAATATCGAGAAAAACCAGACTGTGACCAGAAACCCGGCTTTGCTTCAAGTTCTCTTGATAAGCCTTGAACGACGCGTCAATACCCGCTCTCTCTCTCTCTCTTTGCTCTGCTTACTCGTACTTTTCGCAGTCCTTATTCTCGCTGCTCGAGCAGCAGGTCAGCCAGCACGAAGGCGCAGGGTCCAGAAGTAGAATTCCCAAAAGCTTAAATCAGGCCTGGCTTGTGAATATGAGTCTTTTTTCAGTAACGAGTGTGGTTGCTATTATTAACACCCACACTGCCACGCTCCGAAGCTTGCCGGTTGCTCTTGCTTACTTGTTGGTGGGATACTGCTGTGGTGTCAGGGGGGTTTAGAGTGGAGCGAGGGGTGAAGATAAAGATCTGCGGGAGGTGAGGACGTAATGTAGGAGGACGCGTGGTTACTTCCACCTTCTACATTTCTACACGACAGCATCCTGCTCTTTCCCGATCACCGGCCAAGAATATGCCCAGTTAATAAAAACCTGCACTTATTAATACAGAAATAGAATCAGCAACACTTTATTCTCCTTCCTGTCTTCTTCTCTTCTCCTTCGAAGATTTTTCGAGCCGCACCACGCAGATAGACTACCTTATCGGGTTGTCTTTTCGCAACACGTTTCCATTCCCAACAGCACGCGCGTAACGTCTTTAACTTATGCCCTGCACAGCACAGCCCGGTCATTCTTCCTTCTTTAACGCGCCGGTCACGCCGTGATCCCCAGCTCGGCCAAGAACGCCGCGTTCGTAGGCTCCCGCCCCAGCAACGCCTTCAAGCTCTCCATCTCGTCGCGCGACCCGCCCGGCTTCAAGATCGCGTCGCGGTACTCCTTCCCTGCCGCCTTGTTCATCGCGTCGCCCTTGAACTTGCTGTAGAAAATATCCGCCGCAAATACCTCTGACCACAGGTACCCGTAGTACCCCGAGTCGTAGCCGCCCATCAGGTGCCCGAACGACGCGTACCCGTGCGTCACCTCCGCGCCTTGCTGCAGAAGCGAGATCTCCTGTCTCATCTCGTTCCACAGCTTCGCGACATCAACCTCCCCGCCGTCCGCAAGCAAATGCAGCGTGAGATCAAACAGCCCGAAATGCAACTGCCGCAGCGCAAACAGACTCCCATTCACATGCTTGCTCGCCACAATCCGCTTCACAAGCCCGTCGTCGATCGCCCGCCCCGGATCGAGATAGTGGCCCGACAACCGCTTCAGCTGCGCCGGCTCCCAGCACCAAAACTCGAGCATCTGCGACGGCGCCTCGACAAAGTCGCGTGCGACCCGCGTGCCGTGGAACCGCGCGTACTGTGTTGCCGACACGAGGTTGTGGATGCCGTGCCCGAGCTCGTGGAAAAGCGTCACGACCTCGCCGTGCTTCAGCAGCGACGGCTTCGTCGCCGTCGGCTTGGAGAAATTGCACACCAGCGCAGTCACGGGGTACACCCGCTCGCCGCGCGCGTTCGTGAAGCCCGGGTTCAGGTTGAAGTTCGCCGCGTGGCCGTACTTGCCCGTCCGCGGATGCAGATCGAAATACAGCCACCCCACAAACTCCACATTGTCCTCGTCCGCGGGGTCTACGACCTGCCACACCGCAAACTGCTTACAATCCTCATGCCACACCGATCGCTCGGCGCCGGTCGCCTCGACGAACCGTAACCCAAACAGCTCTTCAAAGATCCCGAGCATTTTCTCAATCGTGGGTTGCACGGGGAAATACTCGCTGATCTTCTCGCCGTCGACCTCGTACTCGGTCTCGAGCAGCACGCGGTCAAAGTATCGGTAGTCCCAGATGTTGAACGCGTCATCTGGCGTCAGACCCGCGCTCGACAGCTCTGCGGCTTTTAGTTGCTTCAGTTTCGCAATCTCTGCCTTGCCGGCGTCAGTCAGTTTTCCGCGTAGATCGTTCAGGAACTGTAAACACAAGTCAGTATTGAAACAAATCTTTAAATGAAGAACCACTCACGTTCGAAACATTCTCAGGCGTCTTCGCCATGCGCTCTTCCAACACATACGCAGCATGCGTCTCATACCCGAGCACCTTTGCGATCTTTGCCCGCAACTTCACCGCCTTCTCCAACAACTCGCAGTTCTGCCTCGCCTTATTCTGGTCGCCGACAAACGCGCGCTTCCTCGTCTCTGCGTTTTTCGCGTACTTGATCACAGGGACGACGTCCGGGTACTTGAACGTCATCTTGTATTTCCCCTCGACCTGCTCGAGCTGCGACAGGTTATCCGCCGGAAGGCCCTCGAGCTCCTCCTTTGTGAATAAAATGGACTCTGTGTTTTCGCTCAGGTTGGTCTTGTACGCGAGCTCGAGGCTCGAGAGAGCTTTCTGCAGCGCCTTGAGCTCGTCGCGCTTCTCCTTTGGAAGCGCGAGTCCGTTGCGGACAAAGTCGAGATGCATTTTCTCCAGTAGCCGGGTGGATTCTGCGTCGAGCGCGGGAGCTTGCTTGTATACCGCGTCCACGACCTTGAACAGATCCTCACGCATAGACAGCTCAATGTTGTACTCCTATCCCCCATCGCGTCAGCAATCAAACCAGACTAAACCCCAACCATATAAACCACCCACTCACCCTAAAAACCTCCTCCGCCTTCGCGCTACTCTCCCTCACCGCGGCATCAGTGCTAACATTGTGATAAAACAGCAGCTGCCGAATGGTCCCGTACTGCGCATGATCCCCGTCGACGATCGCCTTAATCACATTCTCAAACGTCGGCTGCGCAACCGCTGCAACCTCGTCGCTCAACTTCTTTGAGTCCGCGACGATCTTTGCGATCCCCGCACTGATCTGCTCGGGCGTGTGGTCCCAGACCGGAGCTGGCTGGGGGGGTACTGCGTCGTCTGTCAGTACAGTCCAGTCAATCATCTCGTGTCTAGTAGTAATTCACCTACCTTTATTAATCATCCCGAACGGCGACCGATAGCTATACAATCTCCTCGCGAATCCTAGCGCGTTACTACTATCCGCAAGCACAGTCCGTCGAGCTGGATAAATGTCCAGCAACAGTCGCGTAAACAACGTTCTCGGTGGCAGTATCGTGCTCAATTGTCTACTGTTCTGAAAAAGAAGATTTTTCTTATTTCGAGAACAGAAAATTAAAGTAGCAGTTTGATAATTGAGGTGGTTTGAGGTACGGCTCGCGTGGTGGTTGTTTGAGTTAAATGGAAGGTGTTGCGTGGAAAGCGAGTAGGCACACAGAGCCGCACATCTTGAAATCAGATGAAATATCAAAATGGCGACTCTTTCGGCATTTATCATTCCTCGCAAATTGCAAGTGCAGTAGTAGAAGTTACAAATACAAAGATAGTTTACCAATAACAATATACTATTTTATTATTTTTTTAAAAGCGACAGACAGAAAATTAGTGCTTACTTTCCAACCCCCAACTCGCTCAAAAACGCAACATTATTAGGCTCCCGTCCAAGCAACTGCTTCAAATTATCCAACTCCTCGCGCGAGCCACCCGGCTTCAAGATCGTGTCGCGGTACCTGAGTCCGTTCGTGGTGTTCATCGGATCGGCAAGGAACTCGGTGTAGAAAATGTCGGCGGCAAAGACCTGCGACCACAGGTACCCGTAGTATCCCGAGTCGTAGCCGCCCATGAGATGGCCGAACGAGCCGAAGCCGTAGGTTGTTTCGTTGGCTTGCTGCATCAGCGCGATCTCCTGACGCATGCTGTTCCATGTCTCGGTTACGTCAATGTTGCCGTCGGAGGTGTGCAGGGTCATATCGAAGAGCGCGAAATGCAGCTGGCGCAGGTTGAAGAGGCCGCCGTTGACGTGCTTGCTCTTCACGATCTTGTCGATCAGATCGTCGTCGATCGTCTTGCTGGGCTCCTCGTAGTGGCTCGAGAGACCCTTGAGTTCTTTGGGCTGCCAGCACCAGTACTCGAGCATCTGCGACGGCGCCTCGACGAAATCGCGCGCGACGTTCGTGCCGTGGAACCGCGCGTACTTGGTGACGGAGACAAGGTCATGGATTCCGTGCCCGAGCTCGTGGAAAAAAGTGACGACCTCGTCGTGCTTCAGAAGCGAGGGCTTGCTCGCACTCGGCTTTGAGAAGTTGCACACCAGCGCAGTCACAGGGTACACGCGCTTGCCGTCCTTGTCGGTGTATCCCGGGCTCAGATTGAAGTTCGCGGCGTGGCCGTACTTGCCCTCGCGCGGATGCAAGTCAAAGTACAACCAGCCGACAAACTCCTGGGTGCCGGTGTCATTCTTCCACACCGCGAACTGCTTGCAGTCCTCGTGCCAGACCGAGCGGTCGGCGCCGGTGACCTCGTGGAACTCGAGCGCAAACAAGACCTCAAAGATCTTGAGCATCTTCTCGATCGTGGACTGCATCGGGAAGTACTCGCTGATTTTTTGGTCGTCGACCTCGTACTCCTTCTCCAGAAGCAGGCGGTCAAAGTAGCGGTAGTCCCACACGTTGAACGACGAATCCTCGGGCAGGCCGAGCGCTTTTTCGTCGGCCTGCTTGAGCTCGAGAAGTTTGGCGATCTCGGTCTTTCCCGCGATGCTGAGCTTCTCACGCAGGTCGTTCAGGAACTACAAGTTACTCATCAGCAGTGATTCACTCTATCTCGTTCAAACCCTGTACATACCGTCATAACAATCTCGGGCGACTTTGCCATCCGATCCTCGAGCACATAAGCAGAGTGCGTCTTATACCCCAGCAAGTGAGCGATATCAGCGCGCAGCTTGATCGCCTGGATCAAGAGCTCGGTGTTCTCCATCACCTTATTCTGATCCCCGACAAAAGCGCGTCGCCGCGTATCCGGATTCTTGGCATACTTCATGACCGGGAACAAATCCGGGTACTTGAACGTCATCTTGTATTTCCCCTCGACCTCGGCAAACTGCGCGACCACGTCGGCGGGAACGCCCTCGAGCTCCTCGGCGGTGAAGAGGATGAAGCCGGTTTCCTCGCCGAGGTTTTTGTTGTACTGCACCTCGAGGTTTGAAAGTTTTTTCTGCAGCGCCTTGAGCTCGTCGCGCGTCTCGACCGGGAGCGCGAGACCGTTGCGGACAAAGTCGAGGTTCAGCTTTTCGAGCAGGCGTTTGGACTCGGGATCGACGTCGGGGGTTTGCTTGTAGACCGCGTTGACGGCCTTGAACAAATCTTCGCGCATCGACGATTCAATGTCAAAGTCCTAGTTCACACATAGTCAGCACTAATCAGGTGGGATCATAACTATAAAGGACTCACTCTGAAAGCCTCCTCGGCCTTGCTGCTACTATTGCGAACCTCCTTGTCGGCACTGATGTGCTGGTAGAAAGTAAGCTGATTGACGAGCCCGTAGCGCACGTTGGACGCATCAGCAAGCGCTTTAATTACAGAATTGAAGCTGGGTTCGGGAAGAGCAGAGACCTCGTCTTCGAGCTTCTTCGCCTCGGCGAGAACGGTCTCCATCTCCGAGGTGATCTGCTCAGGGGTCAGCGTCCATGTTGGAGGCGCTTGGGGAGGGGCTGGTACGATTAGTTAGCAGGAGGTTATCAATTGAGCTAGTAACTCTTGAAGTAATTTGCAGAAAGATGGTCCATCATGGCTGGTAAAAGGCACGGCAGAGCGAGAAGGCTTACTCTTGTACACCATTCCCGGCAGAGTATGAAAAGGACGATTGACAATCGAAGCAAACGGCAGCGAATTAGCCACAGATCCGCTAAAGATAACCGGGCTCGAGTAGAGGATCGTAACCGAGGTGAAGAATAACGCCGCAGTGACGCCTGATTTCAGTCTGAGCAGCTGGTGCGTCGGCCTGCGAAGTGGCCGAAGGTTGATCGAGTTAACGTGTCGGTTCGCCAGGATTTAGTCTGATTCTGTCCACGCTTCTTCTTCTTCTTCTTCTGCTTCTTCTGCTTCGTCTTCTTTTCCCGGTTTGGTCTAAGCGCGCTGAGTTGGGCGACTAGTGGCTTTCCTTGTTTCTGTTTGGGGTAGACGGGCTGAGAATTGGTGATGGTATTACTACTTTAGGAGAGCTATGGCACACTTTGGCGGAGGCAGGGATGACGACAGTGGGTGTTGTACTGCGCTGCGTAAAATCTGTAAGACCAACTGCAATTCATTGTTTACAATCTATGAAAGCTGTTGATATCTAGCAGCTTGGATTTTATTATACAGCAGACAATCACCATCATCACAATACTCTAGTCTACATTAAAATACAGAGCAGGATACCACCAGCAATCCACGAATCATAAGTATCCTGTCGGCATAATGAGCGTCTGACGTCAAGAATACCTCGATGATGTGAAGACTTGGCTAGCCTACAAGAGACCGTCTTCTACTTCAAGTGTCAGGATTGCAGATCAATTGCTCAGATATAGATCATAGGCAGGCGAGGATAGAAGAGGTTGGCTAGATGTGGCGTCCTATTGTCTCTCGAGATCCAAAAATCAGAAACTTCGGCCGTTCACCTGTTCGAGTTCGTTGATCCACGGATACGTCCGTCGGGCATCCAACTCCTCTCTAGTGCCGAATTCAATGTCTTTGGGGACTAAAGTGGGGCCTGCCGAATGTGACGTGAAGAGTTTAGACAGAAGCAGTTGGAGTTACAAAAGTGGGGTTCGGTGAGGTGTTTATCGATCAAGCAGCTACTTGGAGCTTGACGAGCCGAGCGGTTATCATTCTGAACTGACGATAGTCACAGGCGATAAGTAGCCATTGATCAATCTATCAAGACAGTGACTGACCGCCGGGCACAGAGAAAGAGTAAAGTAAGCGTGAGCTGCAGAGCACGAGTATGTCCGGCGGCCACACGCTAACCACCCCGAGGAGCAGAAAGATAACAGCGACATCTATCGCGACCACGGCGATTGGCGCGGCCCTGTCGTCTTCTCAAACTGAAGTGCGTTCAGGTGGTTTCGTCGTCGGCCGTTTAAACACTCAGCTCAGCTCAGCCCAGCTCACAGGTTTGCGTCCGCGCGCACTTGTGAATCGGACGAAACCAGCCATTCAAAAGCATCACCGGCTCTCGTGCTTATCGCGCGTGTCATCTCGCCCGGTTCCAGGTCCCAGGCCAGGTCCAGGTCCTGCTGCCCGGAAGGTTATGTTGTTCAAGTCACTAGCTGCTGGCTAGTAGCTGACTGGAGCTGTCAGCTGGAACCGTGCTGGCTGTTGAACTGGAGATAATGATCACCTCATCCGTTGCCGTTATCGCTATCATATCCGCTGCTTCTATGTTTCTCTAGAACAGTCTTCTTCCTTACTACTTGAGCTGTAGATATCTTACCCCACAGTACATATCTATAACGATAATAATGGAAGACAGATATAGAACACATCTATGTATAAGAACTACAGAACTACAGATAGCTTAATGATAAAATCATTGAATTTCGTGAAAGAATACCATTCAACGTCTATGACCCTGCCGCTCTTCATCCAAACATCCTAATTTCATTCACAGACAGATTCGACACGCCAACTAAATAGACATGAGAAATATAAATCATGAATAGAAACCCCTAAAATGCCAACTTTATTTGATTAATACAAAAGCACACTATAACCACTCCTTATTCCCCGAAGTACACATAAAAATAGTAAAGAAAAAAACGACAAAAGAAAAGAAAAGACATCCGAAAAAGAAATGGAAAAAAATTCTATATATAATGAATTTTGATGTTCGAAAAAGGTTTGTAGATGAGAAGATTGTTTTATATAAGAGCTATATAAAAGCGATGCGCTTAGCACTGAACGTCAGCGCCGGTGGCACGGGAGTTGAGGAGAAGGGCAACAATGAGACCGTAGAGACCCAAGACCTCAGCGAAAATGAGAATGAGAATCATTCCGACGAAGAGACGGGGCTGCTGGGCGGTACCGCGGACACCAGCGTCACCGACAATGCCGATGGCGAAGCCGGCAGCGAGACCGGCAAGACCGACAGAGAGACCGGCACCGAGCTGGATGAAGCCGGAGTAGAGGGCCTGGTTCTGGGCAAGACCGTCGGAGACCAAGACGGAGACGACGAGACCGTAGATGGCAATGATACCAGCCATAATGACGGGAACAATGTTCTTGATGATCAAGTCGGGTCTGAGGACAGCGGTAGCGCAAATGCCGACACCGGACTTGGCAGTACCGTAGGAGGCACCGAAGGCTAGGAGGGGTTAGCAACAAGGTAAGAAGTCGATTTATCTCTAGAAATAGATAGAATATCTCTATCTACTACTAGAGAGGAGTACATATGATGAAGAAGAAGAAGAAGAAGAATGACTTACAGGTGAAGACGATGGAAGCGGTGGCTCCCATAGCACCGAAGAAGGGCTGTGATGAAAACAAGTTAGAGAGATTGATGAAACTAGAGCGAGCGAGCAAGCAAAGCAAAGCAAGAGCAATGCAAAGCAGAGCAGAGCTCGATGGATTGGATGGCAATGCTAGGCAGTAGCAAAGCAATCTAGGAGACATACAGCGTAGACGGGGCTGTGAAAACAGAAAATGTTAGCAAGTGGTCACATTGCGAGAAAAAGTTCAATTTTGTTCAACTGAAAAGAAACAAGAGACATACCAAAGTTCAGTGGCCATTGCGATAGATTTCTATTGAAGAATAGGATTGGATTGAGAGTAGAAGAGCGGATGAAGGACTGACGAAGTACGACGAGAGGTAAAGAGGCGGAAGAAAACGAGTTGCGGGCGGTGCCTACACTAAATATCGGCTGGTGGTGGACGGCCAATACATTGTGCCGCTAGCCCGAAGCGGGTTAGTACAGCCTAATCGGGGCTAGTGCGGTGGCCAGGAGCGCTGCCGCGGGCAGATATGATTGGGCCGTGCTGAGAGGTGCGCTACTAACTGGGCGACAGGCGGCCCCCGTGCCCAGAGCTACGCCGGAGCTATCAGCGCGAGGGCCCTAACCTCAGGCTGCTTATCGGCGACGCCTCTATCTCTGTGAGCGCATATCGCGGCCTGCACTGCGCCCATTGGCGGGCTGATAGTGTGTGTGTGTGTGTGTGTGTGTGTGTGTGTAGTAGCAGTGTAATAGTAGTAGTAGTAGCAGTGTAATAGTAGTAGAAGTAGTAGTATAGTAATAGTAGTAATAGTATTGTAGTGTATTGCATTGTATCCTCCTTATCATCTACTACTACTTCTACTACTTCTACTACTCCTACTACTCCTCCTACTCCTACGGCTATCACCACCAACCATTCACTACCACTATCCCCTCCTTCCTCTTCCCTCTCCTCTCCTCCCCTTCTATCTTCTATCTTCTAACCCTGCCCTGCTCTCTAAGCAACCGCCCGACTGCTAATCGCTCCTCTAAAACCCTAACCTAACCCATCTACAAATTTACAAACCCAAAATTTCGCATTTCCCCAAACAGCAGTAAAACTTCTTCAAAACTTCTTTTCAACTCTCCCAATTCGTATTCTCTGAAAAAATTTGGCATCCCGTCTTCTCTTCTCTCTTCTCTCTTCTCCATACCGCTCCACGCAAACCACCACTTCTCCCTAAAGTACTCCTTCGTACTTTTTATTGATTTCCTACTGAGCGATATAGAGAGGGCGAGCACTGCAAGGAACCCTTTTTAAATTCGCATATTTCATCCGCTACTCAGATCGACTTTTTCCATCTTCCATCTATCAATCTCTATCCTTTACAATGTCTGCTCCCAACCCCAAAGGTATTCCTCTCTTCTTATTACTACTTTCATCTCTCTGGTGCTCTTTTAGTGCCCTTTCTAGTGCTCTCTCTAACAACTCACAGCCTTCCCCCTCGCCGACGCTGCTCTCACCCAGCAGATCCTTGATCTTGCTCAGCAGGCTACTCACTACCACCAGCTCAAGAAGGGTGCCAACGAGGGTATGTCTCATTCCACTATTGTCTTCTTTTTGTGCACAGTCAACTTGACAGCTCTAACACCCCCACAGCCACCAAGACTCTCAACCGCGGCATCAGCGAGTTCATCATCATGGCCGCCGACACCGAGCCCATCGAGATCCTCCTCCACCTCCCCCTCCTCTGCGAGGACAAGAACGTCCCTTACGTCTTCGTCCCCTCCAAGCTCGCTCTCGGCCGTGCCTGCGGTGTCAGCCGTCAGGTCATCGCTGCCTCCGTCACCTCCAACGATGCCTCCCAGCTCAAGACCCAGATCTACGCCATCAAGGACAAGATCGAGCGTCTGCTCATCTAAATCAATCTAGCTGGTTAGGTATCATGTATTATAGATCAGCATGTGACTAAACTTAGGTTGGTCATGTCCATTACCTCCGCTACATGGTACACTGCGTTTAGTTGAATGATCGCGCATCGGTTTTCTTTTTGTTGTACATTATTTTAATATCTGTTTGTCTTAAAAAGCTATCGAATTTTATTTATATTCTTGGATTATTTGCTCTTAGCTGCATGTCTCTCGTTCTGCCCGAAAGATGATCTTTCTGACAAGTCGAGGTCGAGTAGACCTCTGCCAACTACCGCTGTAACAAGACACTCTTGCTCTACTTGAAGGTCAACAAACTCTCATAGTAGAAGACCTTTAAATTCATAGCTCATGCGGACCTTAGAATCTATTTTATAATACAATACACAGCATCAGCAGATAACTATGATCTCCAGGGCGCATAACATCTGCCAACATAGAGTTGCTGTGGCGTCCGGAGTCAGTTACGGAATTGGGAGTCGGTCTTGAACTGGGGGACCGCCGAGGCAAATCACGTTCTAAAAGCACTCAGACCAGATAGCTTACCAATATATCTACTCTGGCCACCGATATACCGGCCCAGTCTTTGCATTCGGTCAACGCATTCAAGAGCTCTGTTTGCATTTGCCGGAACTGAGTATAGTCTTCTAGATCGACTTGAACCACAGCGAGGTCATCGCAGAATGTCGATCTTTCCCACAAATCCCCCGCCTCTCAAGAGGTCTGATTCTCTAGACCTCTTGTCGCCCACGCAGTCTGTCGCGGGCTCGCTCAATACCGCATACGATTCTGCTACATTTTCTTCCGACGATGACGACGCGGACTATTCTGCCATCTCAAGACAGGTCGCCGCCGGACCGTCGCTGGCCTCGACTTCGCCCGCCAGCAACGGGTCTGGCTCCCGGGCAAGCAACGGAAGCATGAGAAGTCAACGCAGCAAGTACAGACGGGAAAGTCAGCAAGACGCATTTGGTGGTCGACGGCTGCCGCAGATCTTGTCGAATTCCCAGTTTCCTCGGAGCAGTATCAACCGATCAGAGTACAGATATCTCCATGCGCGGATGGACGACGATTACCTGGCGGACGACGATGAATACGAAGATGACCGACGGTCGCAGCAGTCTGATTTTCTGCATGGGTCGATATCACATCGCAGACGATATGTCTAGTAGGTTCTGCCTTTACTCTTACACAGCTGTGCTCATTCGCTAACTTGCTCAGCTCATTCATCGCACTCATATTCGTCTTGGTCACCTTCGTCGTGCAAACCGAGGCCGCGACGTATATCGCCCAAGATCTCCACTTTCAAAAGCCGATTCTTATCTTATATCTGACGCACAGCTCGTGGACATTTCTCTTCCCCCTCCAGATCCTATTCCTATGGCTTCTTTCTCCCCGCCATACTCTACGAGAGATCTACGTCAAGCACAGACGAATCATCTCCTCTACGCTCGACGTTATCGCTATCCACAACCACGCCAAAGGCTCCCCTCCTATGTACCTACTAAAATCCGTCGCGGTCTTGACCGCAATCATGACCATCGCCGCCAGCTCATGGTACATCGCCATCAACATCACCACGCCGAGCGACGTGACCGCGATCTACAACTGCTCCGCATTTTTCGCATACGCATTCTCGGTCGTCTTGCTGCGCGAAAAGGTCACAAAGCTAAAGTCGTTCAGCGTGATTCTTGCAATTATCGGTGTCATGGTCGTCGCCTATGGCGATTCACTAATGCGGCCGCTTTCCCTGCTCCACGGTGCCTCCGTTGACGCTGCTGATGCCGAGTCAAACAGACTGCTTGGGAACATCATCATCGGAATTGGTGCAGTCCTGTACGGTCTCTACGAGGTTGTTTATAAACGGTACCTTTGCCCTCCCAAGTCTGTGTCTGCTCGACGCTCGGCCCTGTTCGCCAACATCGTGGGAGCTACCGTCGGTATTGTCTCCTTCTTCACAGTTTGGATCCTGCTACCGATACTATCCTACTTTGATCTCGAAAGCTTCGAGTTGCCGACCGGTGACGTGTTGTTTTACTTGATAATTTCAATCATCGCCAACATGCTGTTCTCTGGCAGCTTCCTGATCCTGATGTCGCTGACCTCGCCCGTTCTATCGAGCGTCGCCGCACTCCTGACCATCTTCCTCGTCGCCATAACCGACTGGCTTATCTTTGGCACCCCTCTCACGCCAGGCTCCGTTCTCGGCGGGGGTATAATCGGCTTTGCATTCATCCTTCTCGCGGGGGCTAGTTGGCGAGAGATCGGCGCGTACGACGAAGAGCCGTTGACGATCACCGATGAGGAGATTGCGAGAGCGGAGGCGGACCGACAGCGGCTTTTGAGACAGAACGATCGCTGGCTGGCGAGGGAAAATAATGTCGAAAGTGCTGCTGGAGAAGCTTAGGATGGTTACCGGTTGTTTATTTTTGTTTAGTTGTATTATATAATAATAGAAAGGGCTTGGCTTGTTTAAGAGTGTACCTACGATGGGTATCCTTATTTCACCTGTCAGACTTTTTGTATCGTTGGTGCTTGTTGTTTTTCCTAGAACAGAACTTTGGATATCTGTCTATTGCGTGGAAGGGTAGTGGAGCTGGTTGAGGGGTGCGGTTTGCCAACGTTATGAAGTATTTGCCTATATCTGTAGAAGTCACAATAATACAGCCGATAGAATCAGACCTTGAAATATGTTTTATTCTTCAATAAATAAACGGAATGAATCAAGTCGGTAGACATACGTAGAAACCTGCATACTCCCAAAGCGCTTGTGGAATAACTGCACAAACAAACGTGCATAATGGGAGGCTGCACCCGCCAGGCAATAACCACGAAGCTCTCCGTATAAGCCGGCCCCGATAGACCACATCCATTCTCGCACAAGAACAAACCCGATTTCGCATCTCTTTTTCTAGCACTACATCATGGCGGAGCAGCCAATTGGTACGTATCTGACATTGAAGGATTGATGTTGCTGTGATTCCGAGGCGCGGGGTTCTGATGAGACGGTTATGGCGGAGTCCTCGAGGCTTGGAACTAGTTGTCGCTAACACTTGGATCTGTGTAGTTCTCGATCAGGGTACTGGTTTCGTCAAGATCGGTCGGGGAGGCACGAATTTCCCGGATCATACCTTTCCTTCCATCGTCGGTCGTCCGATTCTGCGAGCGGAGGAGCGGACTGGAAATGTGGAGATTAAGGATATCATGGCTGGTGATGAAGCGAGCGCCGTGCGCACGATGCTTCAGATCTCGTATCCTGTACGTACACCACTTTTATCATAGATGACGTGTAGACAGAAGACTAACAAGGTCTCACTGCTGCGCTGTTTAGATGGAGAACGGAATCATCAAGAACTGGGAGGACATGACCCATCTCTGGGACTACGCATTCTACGAGAGAATGCAGATCGATCCGACCGGTCGCAAGATCCTCTTGACCGAGCCTCCTATGAATCCACTGAGCAACAGAGAAAAAATGGTCGACACCATGCTCGAGAAATACAACTTTGGTGGTGTCTACGTTGCGATCCAGGCCGTGCTCGCTCTCTACGCCCAAGGTATGATCGATTTGGCGAGCGAGAGAAGTAGAAGAATTCAGATCTAATGCACTCTCACAGGTCTTTCCTCGGGCGTCGTCGTCGACTCTGGCGATGGTGTCACTCACATTGTCCCGGTCTATGAATCGACTGTTCTCAACCACCTCACGCGCCGTCTCGATGTCGCCGGCCGCGACGTCACTCGCCAGCTGATCAACCTTCTTTTGAGACGCGGGTATGCATTCAACCGAACGGCTGATTTCGAGACCGTCAGACAGATCAAAGAGAAGCTTTGCTACGTCAGCTACGATCTCGAGCTCGATACCAAGCTCTCGGACGAGACTACCGTTCTCGTTGAGTCTTACACTGTAAGTGAGAGTGTCCATGATTTGACTGTTTACATATACTGATTATCTGTCTAGCTTCCCGATGGACGCACCATCAAGATCGGATCCGAGCGCTTCGAGGCTCCCGAGTGCTTATTCCAGCCACATCTCGTTGATGTCGAACAGCCTGGAATCGCAGAGTTCCTCTTCAACACCATCCAAGCTGCCGACGTCGATGTGCGATCAAGTCTGTACAAGGCCATCGTCCTGTCCGGTGGATCTAGCATGTACCCTGGCTTGCCCAGTCGCTTGGAGAAGGAGTTAAAGCAGCTGTGGTTGACGCGGGTGCTGAATGGCGATCCGACACGGTTGAGCGTAAGTGCCTGATTGATTGCTGACTTTTTGCTTACCGATGTGCTAACTGTCATTGCCAATTCAGAAATTCAAAGTCAGAATCGAAGATCCTCCACGACGCCGTCATATGGTCTTCTTGGGAGGTGCTGTGCTTGCCAACATTATGGCGGACAAGGAGCATATGTAAGTACTCTTCTTCATCTTCCAGATCACTGTCATAGTCACTAACTGTCTAATCCAGGTGGATCACCAAACAAGAGTGGGAAGAGCAAGGTCCTCGCGTGCTCGACAAGCTGGGACCAAGATAGACAAAGCATCAAAGAAAAAGCATCTTCGCTAGTACTAAAGCTTCACCTGTCTCTTTGTTCAGTAGTGTTTGATGTGAGATTCGCATGAGATTTGATTGAAACCGTGTCTGATATCGTCGTCGTCGTTTGTTTGGAATTAGATTATATTATGCCGGTGTATTGTATGTTTGCGTCAACAATTTGCGTATGTGTTCTTATTTGACCTACTTTGTGCGTGCTCTTGCCATGTGCAAGTTTGATGTAGACAAGCACTACAACACGAACACAGATGATTTCAGTTCATCATACATACATACTCTCAGCCAACGAACGATAAATAACAAAGAACCCAACCAAAAATTATAAATGTAATTGCAAAAAAAAAAACAAAGTAAGCCATTTGTTTCGAAATGGAGGTATAAACTCCGAAACGGGGAATTGAACCCCGATTTGCCCGGTGAGAGCGGACCGTGCTAGCCATTACACTATTTCGGACTCGCTTTGTTGACAGAAAAAAGTGTTTTGCCACTGATAGCCCCAGAATTTAGTGCATAACTAGCGCGAGGTTTTATGGGTTTATGCGAGAAAAAGTTTATCTTGCATAAAGGTTGATGGGTTTAGTGCACTTGTTGTCCTCTGAACGCGTAGGAAACGCGCCTGGGGGGTTGTCTTTCTGATCTGTTGTTTCCCATCGTAGCACGCACGAGGATCTACAGCAAGAAGACAGGACGAGCGACTAAGCTTACTTGCATAGTCTTTTGTTTGAGTTTTTTACTTGATATATCTTATCTGAGTTGTTGATCGAAATTACGAAATATCGAGCAGATGCCGTCAAGAACTGAGGGAACGCGAAGGTCGACACGCACGCGCGGAGCGGGTTTGAAATCCGCAGAGACGGTCGTGGCGAGTGACGACTCTTCAGACGAGGAGATGCGCGATGTGAATGAGGATGAGGAGAGTGGGTCTGCTAGCGAGGGAGAAGAGGTCGCGACGAGGAGAACGCGTCGTCGTAAGTCTAGCGCGGCGGAGTCGTCTGTTTCGTCGAAGAAGTCGGCGGCGAGTATGTATTTCTGGTGTTTGGAGAGTGTGTATTGGGATAGAGACTAATTGTGTTGTGATAGAGCGGAAACGGGCTGCTGCTGTGGAGGAAGCCGAAGAAATTGAAGAGGACGGGTCCGGGGAGGAAGATGAGGATCCTGAAGAAGAAGAAATAGACGAAGAAGAGGAAGAGGAGGAGGAGGAAGAAGAAGAAGAGGAGGAAGATTTTCAACCTCAGCGCCGGGGACGAGGTCGTCCGCCGAAGAACGCGTCTTCAAAGCCAGCGGCGCCCAAGAACTCGCGTAAGAAAGCACGGGTTAGCACAGCCAGCCAGCCCAGCTCTCCTAGCTCAGGCCATGAGAACGCGTTGTTTGGTAGGTTTGCAGATTAGAAGTTAGGCGTGCGGTTGAGTGTTGATGCTGATTTGTTTTTCATGCAGAGGCGATTAAGGATCCGAATACAGCTGTGGGCGAGACAGCGTACGATTGGGTGCAGAGTTACGAGACTAACAAAGTCGAGGCTCTGAAGGAGATTGTCAATTTCATCCTGCGTGTATGTATTCATTAGATGTCGATCGTTATGAATGTAGGACGTACTGACGAATGCAGTGCTGCGGTTGCGACGCGTCGATCACGGCTTACGACGTCGAAGACCAAGACTCTGCGACTCAGACGCTCGCGCAGATTCAAGAAGTCTTTGGAAAGGTGTGTATTTACTGTATACCAACAAGTCACTGATGCTAACCTAGCGCGATAGAAACCGGTTGCCGATTATCCGCTCTCGTCGAAGAAACCCGAGTTCAAGAAATTCAGATCGAGTCTCGTCAAGTTCTTTGGCGAGCTTGTTGAGAAGAGTGCCGATCGTGAGGTGCTGTACGACGACGACTCGCTCATGGAAAGTCTGCAGATCTGGATCGCGGCAATGTCTAGCTCGACTCTTCGCTCATTCAGACATACGTCTACCACGATCGGTCTAAGCATGCTTTCACGCCTGTGCTCGATTGCGGCGAGTATCGCAAAGACGACTGGAAACTCAGCCAAGCTTCTCGAACGCGAAAAGGCAAAGCCAAAGCCCGCGAAAGCCAAGCTCGATAAACTGCAGGCGACTGTAGATGACTATGCGCAAAAGAACGAGGTCATCGACGGCTTGATCCGCGACATGTTCGCGACGATCTTTGTGCACCGATACCGCGATATCGATCCCAAGATCAGAACCGAGTGCATGCGCGAGCTCGGCAAGTGGATGGAAACCTTCCCGGACGTGTTTTTCGAGGGCCAGTATCTGCGCTACATGGGCTGGATGCTTTCGGACGCCAACGGCGGCACGCGGCACGAAGTCATTCGTAATCTCACAAAGCTGTACAAGGATAACTACTACATCGGCGGCCTCCGCCAGTTCACCGAGAGATTCCGTCCTCGTCTGGTCGAGATTGCGACGCACGACGTCGAGCATTCCGTCCGGATCGCGGCGATCGAGCTCTTGGACGTCATCCGGGCGGTCGGATTCCTAGAGCAGGAAGATATTGACGAGGTCTGCGGTCTTCTTTTTGATATCAATCCCCGTGTACGCAGGGCAGTCGTGCCGTTCTTCTTGGCGAATGTCAAAGAAGTTGTCTCTGAGCGCCTGGCCAGCATCGGCGACATCAAAAAGATCCGCGCGTACCTCGCCGGCGAGCTCGAGAGTGACTTCGAGGAGGATGATGAGGAAGACGACGAGGAAGACGGGAAACCGAGCGGAGCGAGAGAGATTCAAAAGTCTTGGTTTAGTCTGAAGGTCATTGCCGAGACTCTGCAGTCTTACAGCGAGTCCGAGAACGTCGGCGATCCGCTCTCCGTGTCGAAATGGGAGACGTTGATTAACGGGAAATCAGAGTCGAGATTGTCAGTAGCCTCTCGATCGCTCTGGGAGTCTTTGAATTCGTTGCCGGTGAGTCGCACTTTGTTCATTCTGCACTTTTAAGCAAATTCTAACTCTAGCTTCTATAGGAATGGACGGAAGTTATCAAGTACGCGCTATTCGACACCTCTGTCCGTGAGACCGACGACGACGACTCGATCGGCACCAAAATCAAGCGCGAGCTAGCGCTCAGCTCTGCGCAGGAGTACGTCGTGCTCGAGATGGCTATCGGCGCCGTGCAAGCCGCGCTTGCGTCCGCGCGGACCGCGACGGCGGGTACGGCGGAGAAGAAGCGCGGGAGGAGAATGAATGTGGAGGAGAAGGAGAACTCTGTGAAGAAGATCTCGGACGAGCTTGTGCCGATGATTTCACGGATTTTGAAAAAGTTTTCGGCGGATCCGGATTCAGCGGGGGATATCATGCGTCTTCATAATTGCATCGACTTGCAGAGTTACCAGGTCATGCGACAGAAGCAGGTGTATGAGGATACCTTGAGCGAGTTTTGCAAGCTATTTATGACGTTTGACAGCTCTTCGCTTGTGCGAGAGTTTATCGGCACGATCATCAACGGCCAGAAGAACGAGTACCTGTCCGACACGGTCGAGTCACGAACCCGAGACCTGGTGGACGAGCTCTGCGACGGGTTCCGCAGCGCGACAAAGATCTACGGCGATCTTGCGACGGACTCGATTGGAAATGAAGAATGGCCTGCGATTGCAAAGGTGCTGGGGAGACTTATGCATCTTGCGGCGGCGGTCAATGTGACTGAGGCATTGCAATATAAGCCCCGCGAGGCGGATAAGACGATGCTTGATCTTCTCATTGCGCTGGCTCAGCGGGGTGATAAGGTTGAGTCGACGCAGGAGACAGAGGTGGTTATGGCTGCTGTGTCTACGCTTCGGTATTTTGTCCTGTGGAAGACGCAGCACGCCATGCTTATGCATTCCGCCGTCTCTCTCCGCGACTTTGAGACGGCCTACGACGACATCGTATCAGTCTACGAGCGCATCATCCTCTCTGACGCGCCTCAGGAGCTCGGTCAATCCACGGTGCTGTGTCTGGTCGATATTCTCTCGGCCGTGGGCGTGATGCTGAAGAGGGAGGGGTTCAGTGTCGGTCTGGAGACGAGGATGTCGAGTGTTGCGCAGAAGGCGACGATGAAGATGTTTTTGGCGCGCGAGAAGGCGCTTGCGAAGGTGGCGAAGGTGAAGGTGCAGAAAAGTAGCGTGCTGCAGTCGCTTGATAAGATCATGGCGGATGCAGAGTCTGCTAAAGTAACCGATGAGCAAGAGCAGGAAGACGTCTCCGACCTCAGCGAAGCCGACTCCGAGCCTGAAGCAGACGAGAACAACTCCGACGATGAGAACGACTCCGAAGCCGAAGCAGACCAAGCGGACGTGACGAGCAAAGTGTCGGAAAAAATCGAGACCGAGATCAAGTTGTGCGAGATTGGCGGGCGCGTGGTGCGCGGGATCTTGACGGGCACGATCGATAGGAAGTACGCGCGGCGGGTCGCGTTGAATGCGAAGCCGCTGGGGCCTGCGTTTGTGAAGATTGTGGGCGAGCTTGCGCCTGTGTTGAAGATGTAGCGGTTGTGCAAGAAGATGATGTAGTGTGGGGTGGGGTGTGTTGCAGTGCGGTGTATAGTAGGCTCGCGTGTGTGTTTATGGATTATTGTTTGTTTGTTTAGTGGTTGATTGCAGTAATGATATAATAGCGTACAATAAAATGCTCTCTACACAACTCACTCCTCCTCCTCCTCCTGCACCTCACTCTTCTTACTCTTCCACTGCTTCCTCTCCACCATCGCGCGATACTTCCCAATAACCATCTCCCTCTCAGCCTCCAACACCAACCTCTCCGCCAACGACCCCGCTTTCTTCGGCACGCTCAGCAATTTCTTCGACGGCACTTTCAACACCGGCGGCGCCTCCGCGACTTCCCCGAACTTGGGCAAATTCGATTTCCGCAGCTTCAGCCACGGATCAGGCGACGACGAGCGTTTATTTTTCAGGTCCTGGTATCGTTGCTCTTCTTTCTCTTCGTCGCTGTAATCCTCGCCGTCGTCAGTCAACACTTCTTCCGGATCCCCCTTCTTGGTCTTCCGACGAACCGGCTTCTGCCCGTTTTTCTCGGCAATCTCCTGCTTCTTCAACCGCCGCACAGCAGCAGCAGACGGCACGCCTGACTTTGCTTTAATCACAGGCAAAGCGTCGTCCACGCGTCGCGAAAACTCGGAAAACGTCTCGCCGGGGAGCATCTTAAACTGCTTCCTCCGCTCATGTGCTTCCTTTGCGCGGTCTTTCTCGCGACGCTCGGATTCTTCGCGTTTTTTCTTCTCGAGACGTTGTTTTTTGAGCTCTTTTTTCTCCGCGTCTGTTAATTGCGGTTTCTTCTCGCTGCTGTTGTTGGTGGTAGCAGTGGTAGCAGTGGTACTCTTCCCCATCCTACTCATCAACATCAAAAAATCCCTAGGCGTATTCCCACCAACCTCCTCCCTCTTCCGTTTCTTCTTTGCTTTCGGCTTCGGCTTCGATATCCTTCCCGCTGCTCCCGATCCCGATCCCGCTGTGCTCTTATCACTCGCATCATCTGCCTTATCGCCCGCTTTCAACTTTGCTCGTAATGTCTTTTTGTCAATCGGAGGGGGTGAATGCTGGCGCGTTCGTTTGCGGCCTTTGGGACTAGATGGATGCGTGGTGATTGTTAGATGAGATCGACTTTTTTCTCTTCTTCGTCTCCTCTCCTCGTCACGAATAAATCAAGCAAAGATTGAGAGTATATACCCTTTAGATTTAAACTTCTTCATCGACATCTTCAAATCTCCTAGTTGCAACCTGCGTGTAGTAAAAAATGCGACGTGAACGTGGGATCAACGAAATTCTCTCAAAATAATAAAAAAATCTGTGAGCGTTGGGAGTTTTGGGAGCTTTTCACGTTAGGTACAAAATTTCTTTGTATAATATCCACGAGTTTGATCAACTCGAAAGTGTAGGATAAGAAGATGGGGGAGGTGGAGGATTGTATTTTTAATATTTTAAGAAGCTGATTCAAAAATAAAATATAGCCTAATTTATTCTACTTTGAAATCTGATTTAGCTGGCCGCATGCGACTCCAGAATCAAATTATAACCACCCATCTCTCTTCTCAACGAACCATTCACACCCATCCACCTCACCCCATACCCCTCTGAAAACCCTCCTCAACTACCCACACAACCTCCCCTCCCTTCTCTCCTCCCCCCTCCTTCCTCTCCCCTCACAAACGCAAAGAGAAAGTTAAGAGTGAGTGGTTTATAACGTCAAAACGCAACTTTTTTTTCTATGGAAACGTATGGCCGTGTGGTCTAGTAGTATGATACTCGCTTTGGGTGCGAGTGGTCCTGGGTTCAATTCCCAGCTCGGCCCGTTTTCATTTTTGCATTTTTTTTTCTCTTTGCTGCTTCTTCTTCTCCTTTTTATATTCTCTTCTTATTTTTTTGTCTACTGGGTTGCGGTATGTTATTATTGCTGTGGGGTTTGTTGATAGGTGGAGAAGGAGGAGGGGGAGGTGGAGGAGGAGGTGGATCTATATATTCACGACAAAACACGCGCATGAAGCAAAACCATTCAACAACACAAACAAATGCCATACCTATTCAACTAGTTACTTGTTTCATTTACATAAACAACCCTCATCAAATAACTAAATAACTAAATAACTAAATAACTAAATAACTAAGTAACTAAATGAATAAGCAGATAGATAAATATATGAATAAAAATCAAGAATCCAGCATTCACCGACTTCAACGCGATCAGCAAATCGAAAGGAAGAAAGAAAGAGGGAGGGATAATGCAACTGGAGGAGAAGGTAGATGATCTAAGAAGGAAGAAGGAAGAAGGAAGAAGGAAGAAGGAAGAAGGAAGAAGGAAGAAAAAGACAAAGAACCCATAGACCAAAAACGCACGGCGGAACGAAAAGAGATTGATAGATAGATACATGAATGATTTGTAACAAGAAAACAACGTGGACTGTGGGAAAAGGAGAAGATAGCGATGCGTGGTGATCTAAATCACATCTCGAGGAGGTATAATACAGCAATAAACTCGTCTAAAGCAAAAGAAATCAATGCACGCCGATAACAGACAGCTCTAAAGTCCACATCCGGCGAACGTGCACCTTGACTTCAACCTCAGGATCAAACCCCTCGATCCCCTTCAAGCAAATCCGATCCCACCAACACTTGCGCGCCGGCTTGCGCCAAAACAAAAGCAGTTTCTGCGCCATCGGGTTTATCGTCACCGAACTCGGATCCGCAGCGTCTCCTGCAGCAGCAGCGGAGGCGGGCTCGGTGGCTTGCAGACGCACGAGCGCGAGCGAGCTGATTACCGTCTTACTCGGCTCGCGCTCGCGGTGGCCCCATTCGTCTGCGATATCGAAGCCCGACGCGCAGAGCATCTCGAGCAGATGCTTCTCGGCCGATCCCGCGGCTTTGAGGTGGTCCGGTGTTTCGCCGTGGGGTAAGTGGTCCTGGTCAGGGAGGTCGTCGGAGGATACTGCGCGCGCGCGTTTGAGGGCGGAGAAGATGCCGCGTTCGGCGAGCAGGCGTTTGCTGACGCCGAGTTTTAGAGAGACCATGTCTGCGTAGTTTGGCGGCTCGTGCACGTACTGGTCTTTCAGCGCGGGATCGTACGGGTCCGGGAGCACGACGGGCCTGTTTTCGATACGACTGTAGACGGAGGACGAGCGGTCGCGTGCTCGCTCGCTTTCAGGATGGCGGTGCAGCATTCGCGAGAGCCGTTTGCTGACGTTACTTCCCGCTGCCGCGACGGACGATGCAGCAGCGGTAGCCACCGAGGCGGGATAGGAGGACGAGGCGGGGACGTCAGCTTCGTCTTTTGCCTCGACGTATGGTTTGTGGGCGATTGTGGGCGGGGGAACGACATAGAAATCTAGGTCTTCTTGGAGGATTATGACGGCCGGGCGGGCGGCGAGGATGGCGGCGGGGGAGGTGGTGTTGACTTCGGGGGAGCGAGGGGAGCCTGGTGGGGAGGTGGTGGGGGATGATGGTATGCTTGTGGCGATGCCGCGGAAGGTATCGAGCACGTACTGCAGACATAGAGGGGAGAACTAGAGTGTGTTAGTATACTGGCAGCCGAACATTGAAAAGAAAGAAGGACAGACATCGACGGTAATGACATCCGTGCCAGTTATAGAAGTGACCATGTTCCCCTGTCCATCGATAAACACGCCATTGGGAAACAAGCAAAGCAGCACGCTCTCCGGCAACGCCATCAACTCCTCGCGCATCATATTAAACTTATGCCCCCGCAAATTTAGCGTAATGGCCGAGTCGCCAGCACTGCCAGCCTGGAGCTGGTCGTGCGAGAAGAGCGCCCCGCCAGAGTGGGCAGAGACCTGGGTGATGACGGAGTGCGACGCCGAGGCTACGGCCGCAGCAGCGGCGGCATCGCCGCCAAAAGTGGACATGTTGCCAAACCGAGCGAGGTCAGGAAGGGACGGGAGCGGCGTGTACGGAGGAGGCGGGACGTCGTCTTCTGGTGGGGCGAAGGGCGGCAGGTGTTTCGACGTGGTGGTGGTTCGCGCGGTCGCCTTGCTACCACAGCTCTGCGCTGGGCAGCTGATAGATAAGTCTGATAAACAAAGGATTACTCCAAAACTGAGAAGCAGGGAGTTTATGCTGAAGCAGCAGCGAGCAGGACGAGAGGCGATGTTGATTGCTCAGCTTGTTGACAATGCGACGTTCTGAGCCTCGTGGAGTTGGGAGGCGACCCTCGGACCCACGCAGGGTTTGACCCTAATCCACTCCACGCGAACACATCGCAGAATCAGACATCGCGTTGTAAAAATCAGCAACAACATTACAGCAGCAGCAGCACAGCATGTCGGAGCTAAAGTTCTGCACCGTCTGCGCTTCCAACCAGAACCGCTCGATGGAAGCCCACAAAGTGCTGCAGTCGGCAGGCTACAACGTGTCGTCCTACGGTACCGGATCGGCGGTGCGTCTGCCAGGCCCAAGCATCGACCGGCCGAATATATTCACGTTCGGCACGCCCTACGAGGATATCTACCAAGACCTGATGTCGAAAGACCAGAGACTATATACAGCGAACGGAGTGCTGGCGATGATTGACCGGAACCGGCACGTGAAGACGGCGCCGGAGCGGTGGCAGGAGCAGAAGAACGTGTTTGACGTGGTGATTACGTGCGAAGAGCGGTGCTTCGACGCGGTGTGCGACGACCTGCTGAACCGGGGCGAGAACCTGAACAAGGCCGCGCATGTGGTCAACGTCGATATCAAGGATAACGTCGAGGAGGCGGCGCTGGGCGGGCAGGCGATTCTGGGGTTGGCGGATAAGCTGAGCGCGGCGAGTAGGGCGGGCGAGGACGTGGATGAGGTGATTATGGACGTGCTGGCGGAGTGGCAGGAGGAGTTTCCGAGGTTTCCTGCGCTGCATGCGGTGTGTTATTTCTGATATCTAGATATAGATATATCTGGATGTTGCATGATGTTTAGATTGTAGAGTAGGGCATTTTCGGCGTTGGATGTATATATGATATAGCAACAAAAGTATTGTTAATAGTTTATCAAAGCATCTTAATCCATAAACAATACACAAGCTCGAAGCGGTGGCTATGAATGGCAGCTGGCCTGGCTGTTACCCCGGATTCGGGCTATGCTCGGCACCTTCCTGCACCATATACCCGGGTCTCTTCAGTCTGACTACTTCTACTGCAATACACCATCATCAACACAACAAATACACAGAGAGATATCTGCTGTAGTTCACGAGATCAACTGCGATCAGGTAGTCGAGAGAGCGTCAAGTAGACCGACGACCGCGTAGATCCCCCGGCGTCCTCCTCCTCCTCCTCCCCTCCTCGGCCTTTGCTCCTACCCCGTCTCGATGTGTTCTGTTCCCGGCCCTGTGTCGAGCGAGTCGACATCCTCATCCCAATCGGATACAGGCACTTCTGCCGACGGGCGATGGACCATAAAACCAAGAACCGCACCGGACTGACTATCTCTGCGCTCACCTGGTCTCGCGCGGATGCCTGGTTCCCGACTCCTCCTTCTATCCGCTCTTCTTCTTCCCATCCACCTCGGCTACTGACGGCTTCACTTCTTCTACCTGTCTGTTATGCTAGATTACTGACTGAACATGTAAATATGATATGTAACTAAATTACTAACTAACTAAAACAACTAAACACAGCACTACTCAGCCTTCGCAATCGTGCAAATCAAATCAGATCCATCAACAGAATCCCCCTCCCGCACGCAAATCTCGCTCACCTTACCCGACGCCTGCGCGGAAATCACCATCTCCATCTTCATCGCGCTCAGCACCGCAATCGGATCTCCCTTCTTCACAAGCGACCCGTCCTTCACCCGCACCTCAATCACAACGCCCGCCATCGGCGCGCCCACGTGCGACGGGTTGACCGGGTCCGCCTTACGCCGCGAGACCGCTTCCACCGACGAGTTCTTGTCGTCGACAGTCACCTGTCTGATCTCGCCGTTGAGCTCGAAAAACACCTCGCGCTGGCCGGTGTGCGCTGAAAGCGGGCCGATCGCAAGCAACTTCATAATCAGAATCTTGCCCTGCTCAATCTCAACGCTAAACTCCTCGTTGATCTCCGGCTTGCCCAAAAAGTACTTGGTCGGCAGCACCGACAGATCGCCAAACTTCTGCACAAAGTCCTGGTAGTCCTCAAACACCTTCGGGTACATCACGTACGACGCAACATCGCTCTCGCGCATCTTGCCGTACTTGCCCTCCAGCATCTTGCGCACCGCCGCAAAGTCAACCGGCGGCAACGTCTTGCCCGGCCGCTCCGTCAGCTTCTCGCGACGGCCACGCAGCGCGTTCGTGCGCAGCGGCTCCGGGAATCCGCCGTACGGCTGCCCGATCATGCCCTGCAAGAAATCAAGCACAGAGTCCGGAAAGTCCAAGCTCGCGGCGCGCTCCTCCACATCCTTCGCCGACAACTTGTTTGACACCATAAACTGCGCAAGATCTCCCACAACCTTCGACGTAGGCGTCACCTTCACGATATCGCCCAGCAACTTGTTGGCCTCCACGTACGCGTGCTTGGTCTCCTGCCACTGCGTACCCAGACCCAGCTGCTGCGCCTGGAACAACAAGTTCGTAAGCTGTCCGCCCGGAATCTCGTGGCTGTACACCTCCGGATCGGGGCCCTTGAGATCGGCCTCAAAGACAGAGTACAGCAGACGCATCTGCGCCCAGTACCCGTCAATCTCCCGGACATGGTCGACGTTCAAGCCGGTGTCGATCGTGCCCTCGAGCGTCGCAAGCAGCGCGCTGATCGACGGCTGCGAAGTCATGCCCGACATCGAGTTCGTCGCAACATCCACAACGTCCGCGCCCGCCTCCGCAGCAGCCGCCATCGACGCAACTCCGGTGCCCGCAGAGTCGTGCGTGTGCACATGGATCGGCAAGTCGGGGTACTTCTCGCGCACCGCGCCAATCAAAAGCGTCGCCGCCTTGGGCTTCATCGTGCCCGCCATATCCTTGATTCCAAGAATATGCGTGCCCATCTCCACAATCTTGTCCACAACCTCGAGGTAGTACGCCAAGTTGTACTTCTTGGCCGGGTTCAACATGTCGCCCGAGTAGCACACCGTAGCCTCAATAATACCCCCCGCTTTACGCACAGCGTCAACACCCACCTTGAGCTGGTCGAGATCGTTGAGCGCGTCAAACACTCTAAAGATATCAACTCCCGCCTTCTTGGCCTGCTCGCAGAAATGATCAATCGCGTTATCCGGAAGCGACGAGTACGCGACTCCGTTCGCGCCACGCAGCAGCATCTGAAACGGAATGTTCGGCACAAGCTTGCGCAGCTTGCGCAGACGGTCCCACGGATCCTCGTACAGGAACCGCATCGCGACATCAAACGTAGCTCCACCCCAGCACTCGAGCGCGAACGCGTTCGAGTACGCGTACGAGGTCGGCAGCGCCACGTTCGCAAAGTCGACAGTCCGCACTCGCGTCGCCAGAAGCGACTGGTGCGCGTCGCGCCACGTCGTGTCCATGATCAACGTGCCCTTGTACGCGCGCACCGCCTTTGCAAACGCGTCCGCGCCCTTCTCGACATAGATGTTGCGCCATCCCTCCGTGCACGGGAACGACACATCCAACGGTGCATCGGTGCCGTCCTTCAGGATCGGGAGCACAACAGGCGACTTGAGCTTGGGCTCGCCGATCTGGCCCTTGATCGAACTGCCGTTGACAGCAAGATCTCCGAGGTACGCGAGAAGCTTCTGCGCACGGTTCTGTGAAATCATCATGTCAAACAGCTCAGGCGTGTCATCGATAAAAGTGGTCCAGCAAGTGCCCTTGATAAAAGTCTCGTGCGTGAGCAGAGCGAGCAAGAACGGGATGTTGGTCTTGACACCGCGGATACGGAACTCGATCAACGCACGGATCATCTTACGACGAGCAATCTCGTACGTCGAGCCAGAGCAGGTGCACTTGACCAGCATCGAATCGTAATGAGGCGAGATGATCGCGCCCGCGAATCCGTTTCCACCATCGAGACGGACGCCGTTTCCGCCGGAGGACCGGTAGACCTCGATCTTGCCGGTATCCGGCTGGAAGTTCTTGGTCGGGTCCTCGGTCGTGATTCGGCACTGGATGGCAAAGCCACGGTAGGTGATGCGGTCCTGAGTCAGACCAAGCTGGGCCAAAGTAGCACCAGCCGCGATCTGGATCTGCGCGGCAACAATGTCGATTCCAGTGATTTCCTCAGTGATGGTATGCTCGACTTGGCTGTATATACTGTTAGAAAAAGTCACTATAATTTATTAGAATAAGAGACACTCACATTCTCGGGTTGATTTCGATAAAGTAGTGACGGTTCTGGGCATCGACCAAGAACTCGGCAGTACCGGCGTTACGGTACTTGACCGAGGCAGCAAGACGGACGGCATCTTTAAGGATAGCGTCACGGACAGACTTTGGCAAGTCCTTTGCGGGCGCGATCTCGACGACTTTCTGGTGACGACGCTGGACGGAGCAGTCGCGCTCAAAGAAGTGGACGACGTTGCCCTCGGAGTCACCGAGCAATTGGACTTCGATATGCTTGGGCTTGTCGAGGAAGCGCTCGATGAAGACGGTGCCGTTGCCAAAGGCGGACTTTGCCTCGGACGAAGCTCGCAGGAAGGCGTCCTCGATGTTGTCACCTTCGCGGACGACACGCATGCCGCGACCGCCGCCGCCAAAGGCAGCCTTGACGATGACGGGGTAGCCGTACTCTTTGACAAAGGCGACGGCCTCCTCGACATTCTCGATCGGACCGGGCGTGCCGGGGACGACGGGGACGTTGTTTTGGATAGCGATCGTGCGGGCGGAAACCTTATCACCGAGGGCGTCGATGACGGTGTGGGGAGGGCCGACCCAGGCGATGCCGGCCTCTTCGACCTTGCGGGCGAACTCTGCGTTTTCGGAGAGGAAGCCGTAGCCGGGGTGGATCATGTTGACGTTGTGCTGCTTTGCGATCTTGATGATTTCGTCGATCTGCAGGTAGGCCTGGACGGGGGTGTACTGGCCGCGCTTGCCGATAACGTAGGCTTCGTCGGCCTCTGCGGGATGTTAGAGAGGATATGAAGAGGGAGGGAAGAAGAGATATAAGAGGACGTACTCTGTCTGTGCATGGAGAGACGATCTTCGTAGGAGAAGATGGCGACGGTCTGCATGGAGAGCTCGTGGGCGGTGCGAAAGATTCGGATAGCTGGAGGAGGTTAGAGAGGTGAGGGGAGGTGGATCGAGGAGGGACAATGACGTACGAATTTCACCGCGGTTGGCGACTGTGGAGAAGACATGTTAGAGAGATGATGGAGATGAAGAGAAGGATGATTGATGGAGAGAGGAGGAGGAGGAGGAGGAGGGGAGAGGAGGAGGAGGAAGAAGAGAGAAGGAAAAAAAAAGCACGAAGCACTAACCGAGGATCTTGTTCATGGATCCCAAGACGGAGGTCTGCTCACGCATGCGCTGCATGGTGGAGAGAGTGGATGTATCGGCCGCGTTTGCGTATTCCTCAAGAGCGCTCATGGTGAGAGTGATGAGAGAGTGAAGGAGGAAGAGGAGGAGGAGGAGAGACAAAGAGAAAGTGAGGTGACGAGCGAGCGTGGGCGCATTAAAGCGCGAGGGCCGAGTCGAGCGATGACGAGGATGTAAGACTCAGGGGCCTGTGTCGACGAGCAAGAGAGTCGAATTGGCCCTAACCCAATGCAGAATCGCAGGCAAAACTTTTGAAGCGCAGACGAGGCCGACGACACGCCGAGTTTCCCCACCCCCACTCGGTCACTACTGTGAAGGAGTGAAGAGTGGAGTAATAGTGATTGTAGAAGAAGAGAAGAAGAGAAGAAGAGAAGAAGAGAAGAAGAGAAGAAGAGAAGAAGAGAAGAAGAGAAGAAGATGTACTCAGCAGACAATACTTGTCAGTACTTATTCAACAGTGTTCTCTTCCTCAGCATTCAGATACAGACAGAAGACAGAAGACACACAAAGAAGACAAAGACAGTGAAAGACAAGGGCGCCCACCCACTCTGCCCTCACTCTGCTCCCCTCACTCAGTTCCCCTCAACAGCTCTGCCCTCCACCTTCTCCACCGTCTGAGTGCCGACAGACACCGGCTTCTTCTTATCTCTCAGTCAATATCTCACCTTCTCTTGGCCACTCAACCAGCCTTGTCACTTCGATTCTGCTGTAGTCTGCTCCATAGCAAGCAGTACTCTCAGCGCTGTGTGCTGTGCTGTGCTGTGCTGAGACATGGCTGTGTACTCTATCTTCTGCGTCTGACTGTGTGCAGTGTGAAGATTGCTGTTGTGTATAGCCTGACAGTAGCATGCAGAGGTATAGATGATAGATATCGAACAGACGATTCACTGAGTGCAGTGTCTTTCCTCGGTGTACTCTCTTCTAGGAACTGCTGTTGACTGCTGTTGACTGCTGTTGACTGCTGTTGACTGTTGCTGAACTGCTGCTTCTTATCATATCAGATCTCATGTTGTTAACAACAACCTCACCCACATACATCCACTCCATACCCAAGTCATCTCAAACAACACACATAAAAGCACAGAAACAGAAACAGAAAGAGCACAGAAGAAAACGAATTTTCACTCGTCGCCGACCTACGCGAGTTGGGGTCTGCCGAATGATGGAATCGGGTAATTGCGGGGATCCCTCGCGCCTTCCGAGCTCCGACGGAAGCTGACTCTGTTCTTACTCTTGTTAATCGTGTGGTGTTAGTAATGCTCTTCTCTGCTTTCTCTCTCTACTCTACCTACTCTACTCTACCTACTCTGAACAGCTAACTATAGAGGAAAAGTAGACAAGTAATCCAGTAAACTATTCACTCGGACTGCCTTCTTGCCTGCTTGTCTACTTGTATCTGCTTATCGTTGGATGCTGTTCACAGTTCACTAGTATCAACACCACCACACCACCACCTAAACCAACCCACTATTAATAACTTTTACTACATCTATCTTCTTATAATACAAGTTAAACATCTACAACTCATCTACTAATCCTACAACACCACCTACAATATCGTCTTCATCTCAGTACAGGTGGCACTGCCACACCGCCACAGTGGCTATACAGTCTACCTCGGCTCTCTCTCTGCCTCGTCTTCCATCTACGCCCCGCACCCTGATTACTCAACCCATCTGCTCCCATTTCGAGCAAATATCCTTCCACCCTCCTTCACCACCTCTCACCCAGTCTCTCTCAGTCTCACCGCACTGAACCACTCCTCTCCCACACGATGGACGCATCATGCGGCCCGTCAACGCCCCTCACCGCGCTGCAGAAGCACGCCGGCGCCGATAGATCCCTCCAGCAAGACCGGTTCGGCTCCTCCTCCTCCTCCTCTTCCGCCGCCGGCTTCAGATCCAGAGATCAGCAGCATGACGGACAAGCACACGCCCTCGACGCGCAGTTTTCGTCCTTTGTCGCGCAACAGGGGGGCAACCCCGACCTCGTAGCTAGGGAGTTTTCGCATTTGTCGATAGCCCAGCAGCAGCAGCAGCAGCAGCAGCGACATCTACAAGCAATCTTCGAGCAAGAACAAGCGCAGTTTCATCATCAGCAGCAGCAGCACCCACAGCAGAGCATGGAGTCATGGCATCAGGACTTTATGCAGTTCCTCGAGCAGCCGGCGCCAGCACTTTCCCAGCAGCAGCCGATAATGTCGTCGCAGCAGCAGCCGATGACGACTCCGACTCCCTACATGCCTACATTCTCGGCCATGCCTACCACCGGCATGTACAACAACTTTGCATACAACAACACCGAACAAGCCTACGAACCCGCGCATCTACAACAACAGCAACAAAAAGTATTCGACGACGCATTCGACCAGATCGAACAAGAAACCGCCACCACCACTTCTTCACAAACAGTCCAAGACGAGCCCGTCCAAACCGCAAAGCCAGAAGTCGACGACGACGACGACGGGTTATCCGCAGTAGCCGGCGACCTACTCCAATCCCTGCGCGACAACCAGTCCCAGAAATTCAAAGAAAGCACATTCCTCGCGCTGATGCGGCGATTGCGCGACAAAGAGGTCGTCGTGCAGGGCAACAAGATGGTCGAGTCGATAGCAGATCCCGCTGCTGCGAACGAGAAGATGGGGATGGAGGGGATGGAGGCGGGGGCGGATTATATGCCGTTTAGTGCCGCGGAGGAGACGGGGCGGGAGGCGGGGGCGCAGGGGTTTCGTCGTGGAGCCTGGGAAGAGTCGTTTTAGTTGCTTTTTGCATTACTGAAGGCATTCAATGACATGATATCACAATGACATACTATCATCATCTAGTCTGTCATGATCTGGTTGTTGCAACGGACTCAAAACAGAGATTTATCATCATCACCATTTACCATCATCTTGAGGAAGTCAGCAGCCGCGCGGTAGCAAGTCTGGTATGTCAGACGGCTAGCACCACCGTCGCCACGACGCTGCTGTACTTACTTATATAAAGAGTAGATTAGTGTAGAAGTGAGTTAGTGATGAGTTATTCTATATCGACGACTATATATACAAAACACACAGAACAAGAGCAAGAGACAAAGAGGGTTCAGAGATTCGGCTAGATCGCGCCTAGCGCCGGGGCCACTGCCAGCGATCAGCTCGGGGATTAGCCGGGGATGATACATCACATTCCCTCCTCCTTCTCTGCTCTCTTTCTATCCCTGTTCTACTCACATCCAGACTCACGTCCAGGATCAGCATCATCTGAGGGCGGCTGACCGAGTGCTCCTCGGGAGTCCCGTTCTTCTTCAACAATGTCGCTATCGTCTATCTTGAAAGCGGCTGATGAGGGCTCACGATATCGTTCCACCTCGTATATAATACATCCCTGCCCCTCCCCCTCCTCCCCCTCCTTCTCCACCTCATCATCACCATGAGCGACGTGCAATCCCCCACCAGTCTCGCCTACGCGAAGTCCTTCGAGATCAAAAAGCTAGACGACGATGCCCTACGCGTCCCCCTCGCCCACTACAAATCCGCCTTCTTCACCCTCCCCTCAGACTCCACCGTCTCCACCACAACCACAACCACCTCCACCGCCGCACACCTAAAAACCCAACTCTTCTCTCTCTGGCAAACCCACACCCCCGTCGTCAGCCTCAACGTATCCCGCCTCAAGAACGCAAAGTCCCGCGAACAGTACGCCCGCATCCTCGCGCAAAGCCTACCGCTTGACAAAGACGCGATCGAGCAGCAAAACCTCTCGCTCAAAGTGAAAAACAACCCGCTGCTGGTGACGCTCAAGCAAGTGTTTGCGAACCTCTGGTACGCGGCCAATCTCGGGCGCAACCTCGTCGATGGCGCGGAGATCACGCAGACGATGGAGGACGTCACGACTGGGACTTGGAAAGAGCCTGATCTGGACCCGGAGAATGATACAAGCAGCACGAACGTCAAGGTCGCGCATATCGGCTGGATCGCGTTGTTTTGGCCGATCTTCCTGGTGGGCTATATCCTCGTCTACGGGACTATCTCGGCCGTGCAGCTGCTCTATGTGTTTTTGCATCCGGCTGTGAAGAAGAAAGTCGCAAAGCAGCTGTGGGCGGATATCAAGAGCACAGACGAGCTGGACAATTTCTATTACAAGAAGGCTGCTGATAAAGACAGCGAGACAAGCAAGGCGTTGAGGGAGGCTGTTGACAAGTACTTTGATAAGATTAGGGCGATTATCAATTATAAGAGCCCAACCAGTACCGACGAGGGAAGCGACGATACTCTCACCGCCAACACGACGGCCTCTACTTCCACGACGGCCTCCACCACCACCCCCACCCCCGACTTCTCCTTCAACCCCGATCCGCTAAACTCGACCTCGCCCGCCGCAAACGACCTGCTGAAATGGAACCTGACCGCCGCGGACTTCAAGGGTCTTTACAAGCTCACCGACGACGAGAAGAAGAAAGTTCGTGAGGAGATTGACTTGATTCAAAGGATCTTTTTGAATTCGCAAAAGGTGAGGTTTAGTCAGATTAGAGATCGCTGGGCGATGCTGGGGTTGGGTAATACCCCTGCCGATGGTGACGCTACTACTGCTGAGAAATACTACACGACTTATCATATGCTCGTGCATGATGATTCAATCTCGGGCTGGCTTGCCAAATTTGCGGATCAGAAGACTGCCAACTTTGCGGATGGGAAGACTGCACCAAAAGCTGCAAGCATGAATGCGCCTTCCCCCACCTCTACTATTCACTCGTCTGCATCGAAAACCGGGAGTACTGGTGCGCCTTCCTCCCCCAGCAGTGGGGATACCGTCGGCAGCAACACGATCGCTGATATTAGCAGTAAGTCCCTATATACCTGAATCTACTGAATGATTGCTGACTGACATTTGATCAGAGGTCGAGAAAGGACTGGGCACCCAGCCAGGAGATTTGAGCGCCGACGAAGGGCAATCTGATTCCACCCGCGGAAGCGCTGCAGCTGATACTCTCGTAACGACTACTACCCCTGTCGCTGATCCAGCGGCTTCCGCCCCCGACATTGCTTTGGCTGGTCTGGTCTGCCGAATCGCATTCAACAGCCTGACAGCCGTGAAAAAGATCCCCACGACCCAAGATAGCGCCGCCCCCTCGAGCGTGCCCCTCGCCGCCCCCACGCGGACGATCCACAAGACCCTCTTCTCGAACGGCGACATCGACGAATTCCTCGCGACCACGATCCCCAACTTCATCACCCCGCTGAGCATAGCCTGGGGCGCGAGCAGCACGATTCTCGGCTACGTCAAGAGCTCGGCGTACTCCGCCGAGGCCAAGACGCGCGCGGGCTACTTCTTCTCCGCGCTCTCGCTCTACTCGACCTTCATCGTGCAGATCGGGTTCGCGTACACGCACACGCTCGTGTTTGGCGACAACTTCAAGTCGACCGGGTATATCCCCACGCTGAGCAAGAACGTGAGCAGCACGAACTGGTACGTGTTTGACACGTACTATACCTACCTCAGGCGGCAGCGCAACTTGCTCGCGGCCGCGCTCGAGAAGGCGGATACGGACCTCGTGTTTGATGACGACTCGGGGTTCACGGACGCGAACAGCAAGATCACGCTTGCGCTGACGACCGTCGTGTGTTCTTCAATCTCCGACATCGTGCTCGAGTCGATCGCCTACCCAATCACCTCCTCCTCCTCCTCTACTACAAGCACAACGCAACAAGACCTAATCTACCTCGTCCCGGGCGACACCGACTTCATCGTCAAAAAGCTCGCAGACAAGAACCAATTCGGCCTCTCGCTGCTTTCCGTCCTGCGGTTTTTCTCGCTGCAGTGGGTTGGCTATGCTGATACTAGCGTCCACCAGTTTACGCACTTTGAGGTCGACAAGGTGTCGACGAAGAGTGAGGTGGCGAAGGAGAAAATGTTGGATGGGCAGTGGGTTTATGTTAATTGCAGGGCGAGTGCGAGTGCGAGTGCGAGTGCTCAGACTGCTTCTGCTCAGATTGCTGCATGAGCTTTCGTCTGCTGGTTTTTGAGACTGCCTTGTTTGTCGAATGTTGATGCGATTGTTCATTGTTGTTTCTAGCGTGAGATATGTAGGCAGTAACGTCTTGTGTGGCTGTAGTTTGGATAGTTTGTTGAATTTTGTAATGTAATAGTAATAGTAATAGTAATAGTAATAGTAATAGTAATAGTAATAGTAATAGTAATAGTAATAGTAATAGTAATAGTAATAGTAATAGTAATAGTAATAGTAATAGTAATAGTAATAGTAATATACAATCACAATCTCTACCGTGTACAGATATACGAATCTTCAGACTTACCAAAAGACACCCCCCATCTACAGCTATCCAAGCGGTATCCGACACACGAAGATAGCAAATCTACGCACGGCCAGAAGATATAAGAAATGTACATATATTCACAAATATACATGCATCGTAAATGAGAAATTATGATTAATGACAACTAAACTAACTAACACACAAAGCACGTTTATATCGTATTTTTTTGTCCAATTTATATATGAAAATGAAAAGGGAGAAAACTAGAAATTGAAAGGAAGAAAGGGAATTGAAATAGAAGAGATGAGAAGATGAAGAGGGTTTAACCGATGGTGAGCTTGTCCTCGGCCGAGAATTCGTATTCGGGGATCTCGAGGTTGAGAGGGGCGGGACCCTTTCTGATACGGCCGGCTGGGGGAGAGTTAGTAGTTGAAGAGTGAGAGATATAGATATCTAGAGAACTAGATGCTAGAGTTGAGGGTGGACTTACAGATATCGTAGTGGGAACCGTGGCAAGGGCAGAACCAACCGCCAAACTCGCCCGACTCACCGATAGGCACACAACCCAAGTGAGTGCAAACGCCGAGCATGATAAGCCACTCGGGCTTCTTCACACGGTCCGCGTCGTTCTGGGGATCGCGGAGGGACGCGACGTTGACGGCGTTCGCCTCTGCGATCTCGTGCGAGGTGCGGTGGCGGATGAAGACGGGCTTGCCGCGCCACTTGATGATGACGTTCTTGCCCTCGGGGATCGACGAGAGATCGACCTCGACCTTTGCGAGCGCGAGGACGTCGGCGGAGGCGGACATGTTTGACAAAAAGTCCTGGACGGTGGCCTTTGCGCCGGCGGCGGAGAGAAGGCCCAGGGAGCCAATCATGAAGTATGAGTACACGCGCGAGGTGTCGTCGCCCTTGCCTTTCTTGAGGTAATGGCTAAAGTCGGGGACCTTGTATGTGTTGTCGGTGGTGTAGAAGTTGGACGCGTACCGCTTCTGGTCTGTGAAGAGTTAGTGTGTGCTGTAGTTATTGTCAACAGTCCTCCAGTATTATTCCAACTACAAACTAATCACTTCTCCAAACATCATAACCACTTTCCGAAAAACGACTTCCCCCGAGGACTTGATCACTACCACCCAAAGCAACAAAAAACATACCAAAGACAGCCGCGGATCCGAGAGGCTTAGCAACGGCCGAGCACTTGACGCTCGCCGCCAGCTGGCTCTGAGTAGACCGGATAATAGCACGGGAAGCCATTTTCTAACTTATAAGAGATTGTGTGGGTTTTGATTGGATTGGAATATTCTGTCGCGGTCGAGATAAGTCGTGGACAGGAAGTTGAGAGAGAAGTGAGCAGAACCCGAGCACGGAAAAACTGGAAATCTGCTGATGAGGAGAGGAGATGCTGAGAATGGGCTTATATGTCTGTGTAAAAGCTTTGCTTCTGAGCAATTCAAGCAACAGACAGACAATAAGAAGATGAATAAGAGAAGAAAGAAAGAGTCGGGTGTTGAATTCGACGGACAAAAGGTTTCTGTTCTGCTCCTCCGACCGCCCATCCTCGCCGCTTCGACCGCCGCTGGTCGCAAACCCGTTTCTCGCGGCGCTGATTGGCCGCCCGCTGAGTCCCCTTAATTTACTCAAACCACCTAGTTTACATTAACGAGGGGTTTGTTCTTATACTCTCTTCTTACTACAGCTATTCTATTGACTACTAGTTATCCAACTCCATCTCCTCCACAGGCGCATGCATCCCCGCGTCGCTCCTCTCGCCCGTAGCCGTAGACCTCTCCTCCTCGACCTCCGTCCCGTTCTCATCCTCCTCCTCCTCCGTCTCCTGCGAATAATCAAGCATAACCATACTCGGCCCGCCCGGCGCCCGCTGCTGCTGCTGGCGGGGCAGCACAACGCTCATCGGCTCTGCTCCTGTTGGGGTTTCGAGCACGGGGATTTTTAAAAGGGTTTGCTGGCTTTTGCCCGCGGGTTTGGCGGTGCCGCTGGTTGAGGATGCGGAGTGGGAGGGGTAGCCTTGGCCGTCGACTTCGGCGCGCGCACGGCGGTCTTTGAGGACTTTCTGCAGGGGTACTGTTCGCGGGATCACATCTGTGCAAGTCATTAGCTATCTTCTTTTCGAGAAGAGAAGGGAATGGTGACCGTACCTGACAGGAACTCGAGTTCATCAAGTTTATGTACCGCGGACGCTAAACATTCATAGAAATCAGTCGCCTGCCCTTTCCACTTAACACAGAAGACAAACGCGTACCTAAGTCTTTGTAGTGTAAAGTCTTGCGCTTATCGCTCTTTGACATTTGTAAACTCTTCTCGCAGAGATATTGGATGAACATCTCCTACACCGTCAACCGTCAGCCATCTCCACCCCGAGCACGCGTCCTGCGCAACATAGAAACACAGACATACCGTAGCAACCGTCACCGCAAACGAAGCAGAGTTCGAACACGCCCTCACGTCCTCGTCAAGCTTTATAATCTTCTTCACCCTCGCAAGCGGTAACGTCGTCTGTCCCGTCGGCCCGTCATCTTCCTCATTTGTCGTCGTCGGCGTCGATCTCGGCTTTCCCGCGTCGTCTTTCTTCCTCGACGAGGATTTCGAGCCGGTGGCGGATGACGGCGTGCTGGTGAGTGAGGACTTCTTCTTACGGCCGCCGGATATAGACCCGCGCGTACCGTTAAACGGACCTGTGCTACTCGTCGCTGGCGCGGGCGTATGCAGTGTCTCCTCGGCGCGGTCGTCGTCGTCGATCTCAATCGGTTCGCCCGCGTGTCTTGACTCTGGTGTTTCCATATCTTTTATACAAGAAAGATGTGTTAGGACGCGACAAGCGAGTGTGGGATGCTGGGTGCGGAGGAGGGCGCGTGTGATGGAACTGGAAGTGGGAGGTTTTCTCGATCGAGGAGAACGCGTGTTTGAGCTCCCTTGCTTGCGCACGCCGCATCTGAAGCGGAGCATCACTCTTTCTCGGTTTTCCCATTCAACTCAACAACTTTTCCTTTGAGAATATAGAGATATAATCGATGGGATGTAATGGAATTATTTTTGCGAGCTTTGTTGCTGTGGAAGAATATCGGGGTTGGATTACTGCATTTGTTGACACTACACCAATGCGGCAATCAATCTACGCGTTACTTCAAGACAAACGCGTCTAGATGCAACCTATTGTGTAGATGTCTTTTTTGTAATAGTTGACTGTATTTATTAATCAAAGCCTGGTATCGTAGAAGCAAAAACATAACGACACCAAGTTCCTCTACAGCACTTGAACGCTGAAGAGGTCTAAAAAGCAGACAGAACCAGAACAGACAGAAAACAGATCTTGCCCTCACCCATCATCACTCCCTCCTTCAAAGCTCACACAGCACCACTCACCCCCTCAAACCTCACAGACGCCGGCACGTTGCGCGGCCTATACCCCGCATCCCCCTCCGTCTTAACCTTCACCGCCCAATGCATCGTCGCGTTCCCAGGAATCTTCCTCCTCCTCCCCAGATTCGGCGCCCACTTGCGCTGCTGCCGCCCGTCGCGCTGCACGACGACGTACGGCCAGGGTAAGAGCTCGATCGCCCACCACTTTAGCGCAGTCGCGCGGCCTTTGCCTTTATCTCGCGTGAACGAGAGCATGTCGTGTGCTTTTGCGGCGATGATGTCCCGCGTGCTGGTACTACTACTCCTGCTCGAAAGCGCGGCGATCGCGTCGTCGGCAAACGAGAGACCTAGCGCGCGCGCCTCGTAAACCATCCACAGCAAACTAACGTCCGCAAGCTGCGGCAACCCGCGCTCATCCTCGCGCGGCCAGCATCCGCCGCCGACGTCGCCGTGGTTTCCGGGGAACCAGCGCTCGACGACGTCGTTCTCGTTCTCGTCCTCGGTCGGGAACCAGTATCCAGAATTATCCTCGGAGTGGCGGGATGATTTGTGGTTCAAAGTCGCGATCGAGCTGTGTCGGAACGTGGATCTGCGCTCGTCGATGCTGAGCGCGTGGCGGAGATGCAGGGTAGCTGCTCTAGCTGACTTTAGAAAGTTGCGGTTCCTCAACAGCCCAACAGAGTCGATTGAGTCCCATAAACCTAAGAAATACACATCCGGCATTTGGCTCGCGAAACTGCGCTTAAAGTCGTTGACCAGCGCCGTCGCCCGACAGCGCGGATCCTCAGGCGTGCCGTGCGCCTCCCAGTTTTTGTAAATCTCCCACGCGCAGGGGACGAGTTCCTCGCCGCCGCGGTCGAGGATGCCGACGCAGCTGACGAGGGAGGCGAGCACGCGCGCGGTGAAGGCGCCGCGGCTGAAGCCAAAGAGCCAGATGCGGTCGCCGGCGGAGAAGTAGCGCAGGAGGAAGCGGTAGCCGGCGATGATGTGGTCGTCGAAGGAGTAGGCGATCACAGAGTCGAGGGCGAGAAGGAAGGAGCGGTATTTAGACGAGATGGAGTCGTCGCTTTCGGAGCCGATGTAGGTTCCGATGCCGGCTGCTGCAAGTTAGTATTAGGCTGAGTGAGGAGAGATCAAAAGTACAGACGTTGGTAGTAATTGATCTGCTCAGAATCGCGGCTCAGCATCTGATACAGTTTCAAAACATTCGAAGGCCTGCTATGTCCGAATCTAGACGCGGTGCCGTCAAAGCACAGCACGATGTCTTTTCCCGGCAACGGGCCAGACTGGTCTGGAAACTCAGGCGCAGGATAGTAATCGGCCGAGCGAGTCGAGGACGCGCTGCTCGCCATGCTGTTGGGCGGGTGCTGTGAGAGCGAGAGGAGAGCAGGAGGACTGTTTGGCTGTATTTGTCAGATCACGTGAGGATAAATGCGTCGAAGCAGGTCTAGAGTAAGTAGAGTAGAGTAGAGTAGAGTAGAGTAATAGAGAGGTTCGGCAAGCGGACAGAGAAGAGTCGTCGGGGGGCCGAGGGAAGTTATCGGGTCGGGAGGAGGCAGAGAGGCACAATCGGTGAAGCTGTCGATATCGGGATGGACGAGCAGCCAGCGACGCGACGCGACGAAACAGACAGACAGACTCCCGACGCCTGCCGCACGTGCGGGCAGCGCCAGACAAAGGCCGGAAGAACGTCGGCCAACATGTGATGGCGGAGCGGAGCAGGGTTCGGGCTGCGAGCCGCACGCCAGTCCTCGGCTCGCGCGCAGATCAGCAAACGCGGGGGCGAAGGCGGAGTAGAGTTTAATCACCGGGCGGAGAGTGGGCGGGCGGTAGCACCTGTGCAATACTATATCTGAACTCTACCGCGCCCGCGGTATAACTGCGCGCTGGGGTCCGAGCCGGCGCCGACGGGCCGCCATTCATGCGGGGACGGCGTCGGCACACGTGAGAAGAGAATTACTCACAGGGCGCAGAGAGCAGAGGGCGAAAAGGCAGAAAACAAGGAGAGTTGAGGGCAGAGAAGAGTCTGACCGCGGCTCGCCGTCCCTTCGCCCGGCGTACAACGATAGACTACAAATACATATACCCTTCCTCGGCCCTTCTTTGTTTCCCCACACCCCTTCCTTTCATCTTCTCTCTCTTTCTCTTCTATCTTCTGTTCTCTTACACTATCTTCACTATCCTCGCCATGGCATACTCTACAATCGACCTCGACGCCGAGCAGCGCCAGTACGAGGCTGACGTCGCCGCCGTCAAAAAGTGGTGGGCCGATCCCCGATGGAAACACACCAAGCGCGTCTACACCGCTGAATCCATCGTCCAGAAGCGTGGCTCTCTCAAGATCTCCTACCCTTCCAGCGATATGAGTAAAAAGCTCTTTGCTCTCTTGCAGGAGCACGACAAGGTGCGTATCCTCTTCCCTCGTTGATCTCTATGTTGTCGCGTGCTTGTGTCTGCTTGTGTCTCCTCCGTCTCTGCAACGTACTAACACCTCCCCAGAACAAATCCGTATCATTCACCTTTGGTGCTCTCGACCCCATCCACGTCGCTCAGATGGCGAAATACCTAGACTCCGTAAGTCATCTCTCTTCCTCTGCCTGACTCCTCTCATCGTCTGGCGTGCGCCCGAGTGCGGCGGTGGCGTCCCCCCTGAATCTGCCCACTAACCTCCTCTTCCTCTCCAGATCTACGTCTCTGGCTGGCAATGCTCCTCCACGGCCTCGACCTCGAACGAGCCCTCGCCCGACCTCGCTGACTACCCGATGGACACCGTCCCAAACAAAGTTGAGCACCTCTGGTTCGCGCAGCTCTTCCACGACCGCAAGCAGCGCGAGAGCCGTCTCTCCGTCTCACCCTCCGAGCGCGCAAAGCTCAACTACATTGACTTTCTGCGCCCGCTCATCGCCGACGCTGATACCGGCCACGGCGGCATCACTGCCATTCTCAAGCTCACAAAGATGTTCATCGAGCGCGGCGCTGCTGGTATTCATATCGAGGACCAGGCGCCTGGAACTAAAAAGTGCGGACACATGGCGGGCAAAGTGCTCGTCCCGACCTCTGAGCACATCAACCGTCTTGTCGCGATCCGCGCGCAGGCCGACATCATGGGCGTCGACTTGCTCGCGATCGCGCGGACAGACTCCGAGGCGGCGACGCTCATCACCTCGACGATCGACTACCGCGACCACCCGTTCATCCTCGGCTCGACGAACCCCACGCTGCCCGACCTCGTCACGATCATGATCAAGGCCGAGCAAGCGGGCAAGCAAGGCGCCGATCTGCAAAAGATCGAGGACGAGTGGATCGCGGTTGCGGGAATCAAGACCTACAAGGACGCCGTGATTGACGCCATCAAGAGCGGCTCGTTCGCTTCCAAGGACGCGCTGGTTTCAAAGTTCGAGTCCGCAATCAAGGGCAAGTCGAACGAAGAGGCTCGCATCATCGCAAAGCAGCTCACGGGACTCGACGTTTTCTGGAACTGGGACGCGCCGCGCACGCGCGAGGGATACTACCGCATCCAGGGCGGCACCGCCTACGCGGTCGCGCGCGCGGTCGCGTATGCTCCCTACGCGGACTTGCTGTGGATGGAGAGCAAGTACCCGGACTACAAGCAGGCTGAGGACTTTGCGCTCGGCGTCAAGGCCGTGCACCCGCACCAGTGGCTCGCGTACAACCTCTCGCCCTCGTTCAACTGGACGACCGCGATGGCGGTCGAGGACCAAGAGACGTATATCAAGCGATTGGGCAAGCTCGGGTACGTCTGGCAGTTCATCACGCTCGCGGGCCTGCACACGACCGCGCTCGCGGTCGACGACTTCTCGCGCAAGTACGCCGAGATCGGCATGCGCGCGTACGGCCAGTACGTGCAGCAGCCCGAGATCGATCTCGGAGTCGAGGTCGTCAAGCATCAGAAGTGGTCTGGCGCGGAGTACATTGATTCGCTGTTGAAGATGGTGCAGGGCGGCGTGAGCAGTACGGCTGCGATGGGCAAGGGCGTTACGGAGGAGCAGTTTAAGCATTGATTACGCGAATAAAATGCGGTGTTCTGTTTTAGTTTTGTGGTTTTTCTGTTTTATCGTATCGTTTTTCAAGGAACTTAAAAGCGCTTGCATTTGAGGTTGCTTCAATGAATATCAGTATCAACTATCGAGATCATCTACGTCATTGTCGGATGTCTGGTTTTCGGATTTTAGAAGCTGCCGGTTAAAAGAAGGACAGTCTATGAATAGAAGATCATTCTGCGCAGAGTGCTCCAAATCAGAATACAAATACAGTCAGCCATTGATAATACTATGACAAAAGTCTCCAACACTTTTCCAGTCTGCTGTTATTCCTTGAACGCAATCCCCAAACTAGCAACTCCGGCGGGATCTGCGAACCCTATTCCACTTCAATGAAAAATAAAAAAAAAAATAAAAAAAAATAAAAAAGAGGCTCCGTGCGGCACAGATTGTTTCCTCCTCGTCGTCATATACTTCCATCAGACACCTTTCTCGAGAGCCTGAGATTGACATATATATAAAATAGTACACAGAACTAATTGACAAAATGCTGGTTGCTCCGAACGTCAAGGCTATGCTGTTCACGGACTGGGACGGCACTGTTACCATCCAGGTTTGTGGTTCCTAGATGATTGTGCTGTGTGTGGTGTGGGTGTGGGATGGGGGATGTATGAAACATGGCTGTGGGATGGTGGAAGTTGGGGACGGCGATGCTCGTTGCTTTCGACGACAATTCCTTGTTTGAAATGGTATTATTGCTGCTTAGAAGAAGAAGAGCTGCCAGTCAACTTTGAGGTCGTCTGAATTGAAGCTATCTCGAAGTTGAGGTTTGAGGTCGTCTGAATTGAAGCTATCTCGAAGTTGAGGACGAAGAAAGGACACGACGTCATCGCCACCACCTCGACGCCAACCCACACACATCTACCCCCTCCCCTTCTTACAATTGACGCTAACACACCCGTGTCAATACAGGACAGCAATGATTACATGACCGACAACATCGGTTTCGGCGAGGAGAGACGGAAGGAGTTGAACAGACTTGTGCTGGAGGACAAGATGACGTTCAGGTATCTACCTTCTCTATCCATCTGTCTGCGACTGATGCTGATATGAAAATTACAGAGATTCGTTCACAGAGATGCTCAAGTCGGTTAAGAAGCCTTTCCCCGAGTGCATCGAGTACCTGAAAGCGCGTACGTTGTCTCTCTCACTACCTTAACCGCACAGTACAGCCACTTACTTACCCCCTCAGACGTCGAGCTCGACCCCGGCTTCGCCGACTTTTACAAGTGGTCCGTGGAGGCAGGCCTCCCCGTGATCATCGTCTCGTCCGGCATGAAACCCATCATCCACGCGCTCCTCACCAAGCTCGTCGGCCAGCACGCCGCCGACTCCATCGAGATCGTCGCCAACGACGTCGACGTCCACCCCGACGGCTCATGGGACATCGTCTACCGCGACGAGTCCGGCTTCGGCCACGACAAGTCCCGCTGCATCAAGCCCTTCGCCGAACTCCCGGACGAGTCTCGACCGATGCTGTTCTACGCCGGCGACGGCGTGTCGGATTTGTCGGCCGCGAAGGAGACGGATTTGCTGTTTGCAAAGGTCGGGCGGGATTTGATCACCTACTGCGAGCGTGAGGGTATTCCCTACCACGTCTTCCACTCGTACAAGGATATTCATGAGAAAATCAAGGCGATCGTCGAGGGCAAGGAGACTATTGCGGGCGCGATCGAGAACAAGGATAAGGCGAGCGCGCTTGCTTCCCATCATTGATTAGGAGAAGAAAGAGAGATGTTATCGAATACAAGTTATGTTTGGAAGTAAAAAACGATTAAATAATTATATACATAATGAACCTAGAGATAAAATTGGTTTGATTTAGTTGGTTTTGTATGTCGCGATTAGATGAATAATTGCTGGTATGTGAAGTATATAGTGTAAATGATATGGTCTAAATTATCACTTCTATAAACAAACTTATCTCTATATAACCCGAAACAAAGACATAAAATACAGCTAATGATGAAGATGCGGATGCCTAAAATGATACCGTAGCAAATCCTTCTGCGTAATCAACCCCACCAACACCCCGCGCTCCTCAACCAACACCACCCTCGGCCCGACGCGAACAAACGTCTCCGCGACCGCCTCGAGCGGTAAATCCGGGTTCACCGTGATCGGCGAAAGATTTATAAACTGCGCAAAGTCGACGTGTAAACCTGGTTCGTCGCTCGGAGGGCTGCTGCTGCTCTCCTGAGGAGTCGCCACGAGACTGCTGCCGAAAATGTCGTAGCCTTCTTCGGAGTAGGGCGGTGGGGCGGGAGAAAGCGGTCGTGATGTCGGACCCGAGCTGTCGACGGCGAGATTGGACGGAGACGAGATCTCCTGACGGTCGAGCATCTCGCCCATCTCGAACTCCTGCGTCGCGTTGCGCTCTGCCGCGTCCGCGTCTATCGGCGGCGCTTCAAAAATCGTGCTTCGATTCCGCGACGTCCGCGGAATCTGCACAGGGTCTTGGTCCGGGGTCGTGAAGAAACATGTGACTGAGGGCTGGATTGCACTGTTCCCCTTTGCGCGTTCGATCGCATACATCAGTTCCGCGCGGCCGATGAACCCCATCAACAGCATAGACTGCCGATCTTCGACTACCGGAAACCCGCCATACGAGCTCTCCGCGAGCGCGGTCTCGATCTCGGCCAGCGTGATGCCGTACGCGGGGAAGACAGTCAACTCGCTCGTCATCGCGGCCGCGACGTTGACGTCGAACTCGGGCTCTTCTTTGTTGTCGATAAACGGCATGCCGTTGAAGACGATCGCTTGGTCGGCGATGCCGCCTTTGCCGAAGCGCGAGTTTATGATCTTTGTCACGCCGACGACAATCATGGTGGGGAGAATGTACGTCAGCGCACCGGTTAACTCAAACATGATGACCACGACCGTCACCGTGATGTTCATGATGCCCGACAACGCCGCCGCCGCGCCCAAGAACGCATACGTACCCGGCGTGATGCACTGCTCCTCGCCATTACAGACCGAGAAGAACGCAGATGTTGGGTGCGCGGCATACAGCGCCTCGACGCCGATTCCGACCATGCGGCCAAAGTACGCGCCGATCGCCATCGACGGCACAAAGATGCCCGCGGGAACCTTGAGCCCGTACGAGACAATGACGAGCAACGACCGCACGACGACCGCGTACGCGAGCTCGAGCGCCATGCGTTTCCGGTTGTCGGCCGAGCACAGGCCGTGGTAATCCTCGACCTCGCCGCCGTCGCTGCCGATGCACTCGCGAAACAGGATCTGCATGGACTCGGTCATGTCGATCGTGAGGAAGATGTTGAAGTAGCACAGCATGGCCGTGAGCATCGCCAGCGCCGCCGTCTCTTGGAGCACAAAGTTCGCGAGGTATTTCTTGCGATATGACTGCGCGATGAAGAAGAATTTGGTAATGAAGAGGCCGTAGAGACCGCCAAAGATGCCGATGACGAGGTAAAACACGATCTCAAAGAAATGCCAGTCGCGGTCGTAGTGTACTTGGAACATTACCAATTGTCCAGTCCTGAACGGATTCCATGCCTAAAGATGTCAGCAAAAGCACAATAAAGCCACAGACAGGTGAACCTACAGCTAGAGTAGCGATCCCAACCATAGCGCAATAATAGCTCTTCCACATCGTCCGCAACGTATACTTTGACGAAATCTCCTCGAGCGAAAACAGCACGCCTCCGATCGGACTCGCAAACGCGACTGCGACACCTGTCGCCGCGCACGCGGTCTGGATCTCGCGCATCTTTGTCGCGTTGTGCCGGTACCGCTGGAAGAGTCGGGCAATCACGTTGCCGGCGGCAACCGCGTAGTGTACACTCGGGCCTTCTTTGCCGACACTCAGACCGGACGCGATCGAGAGAGGGAGACCGAGGGCTTTGATGGCAAAGGTCCAGCCGGAGAGGAAACCCTTGAGGACGAAACCTGAGACTATGCACTTGATTTCCGAGATGCCTGATCCGGCTGCGGTAGGCGCGTAGATTTTGACGAGGTATGCGGACGCGGTGCCGAAGGCGACCGAGAAGAGAATAAATGCGACGTAGTTGACGATCGTCCAACTCGACCACTCGTGCCACTCCGGACACCCGTCCTCCTCGCCCCAGCAGCAAAACTCCTCGTTGAGGTAAAAGCCGGTGCTGCAGTATCCCGACTTGAAGCCCGAGAGCCACTCGGTCGCGATATTGAGGATTGCGGCGCAGGAGCCGACGACGAGGCCGATCAGCGTTAGCACAAGCCAGCCCTGTATCGACTCGAGCAGTTCTGTGAGGCGCGAGACGAGGGTGGAGAAGGTTGCGCGGCCGTAGACGCGGAAGGTGCGCGACTTGCGCAGGCGAGTGCGGAGTTGGTCGCGCGCGGCGTCTTGGACCCAGTCTGCTGGCTGTTAGTATATGCAATAACAGATATGCAATCAATAAGCAAGGAGGTGATTGTCAAGAAGACTCACCAATTGTCTTGAACTCATCAAATCGCTTTGTCTGCGGCAGATCTTGAGCGTAGGTAGGCATGGTTCTGTTCAGTTGCTCATAGACTCTCAGATGCTCATATAGACTCTACCTGCGACTGCCTCACGCCCTGCTGCTGCGTCAGACTGTTTGATCTAGTGAGCAGCGATCAGCAGTTCAATTGAGCAAAGCACACTCTTTCACGACTAATTGATAGCCTCAAAACCTGCAGAAAAGACTCGAGAAGCAGCGGTGGTCGTCGTGGAGGCAGACAAAGATGGTGGCCGGGCCACCGCTGCGCAGCGTTAAATTGATCTGTGCAGCGGGCTCCAGAATACAGCTGCGAGTAAGCGATTATGTCATACACTCATTTCTTGCTGTGCAATTAATGCGAGCAGATCTGCTCAAAAGATATATTCAATAAGTAGTTATTATCAGTCTATTCTCTCTCTTCTACATCAGTTCCACCTCCGCGAGCATTGAGCGTCTGCAGAGATATTTCCGAGCTGCTGATCGCTGAAACCCGCAAGTCACATGACACCACACTTTTATGGCATAAATCACCAACAACTCTGCACTTGAGCACAACCCACGTCTCCCGCTCAGCTCCCAGTCGCAGTCGTCGTCGTCACCGCCATCACCCCCAGTCCATTCTGCCGCCATCGAACAGCGGAATCACCGGCAATCCTCAGAAGCAGATACTGTGTTGTGCACTGCTTTGTTACAGGAATTCCCAGTCTCTATCTGCTGCTGATTTGTTTCCTCCAGGCGCACCCCCGACCTGAACAAATCACGCAACATTAACTACTGCTGCACCTGTCCCGAGTGCTGTGAACAGGTAGCATAACCACCAGGAACAGAGACTTCGTACCCGGCGTCGCCAGTCGATGCCGCAGTCATCATCCGCGAGCACCATGTTTTCCTCTTCGTTCTCGTTCCAGCCCGCTGCGGTCGAAAAGATTGACGAGCTGATGACCCATGCGCCCGACGCCGCGATATCAGCCCCCGCGGCCGCTTCACCCACCCCAGCATCCTCCTCGCAAGCATCCACAACCTCCGCCTCGCGGACATCGACCACACTGCCTCCGATCCCGCAGCAAGAAGAGCTGTCGACGACGACGACGACGACCGGCAGCAGCAATGCCGGATCAAGCACAGACGAGAGCAAGCCGATCTTGACGGTGCCATTGCCGAGCAATTTCAATTCCAATCGCCGGACCTCTGTCTCTGGCGAATCGCTCTCGCCGTCCAACTCGACGTCGACCTGGCGCCCGCGGACGGTGCTCAAGACTCCCGAGCAGCTCGAGCGACTGAACCGGATTATTACGCAGAACTTTCTATTCCGGGGCCTGGACGACGAGGCGCTCAAGACGGTGTTGAACGTGCTGGAGGAGAAGCAGACGCCTGCGAACGTGACGATCATCAAGCAAGGCGACGAAGGCGAGAAGTTTTATCTCATAGAATCCGGCAGCGTGGATTACCACGTCAACGGCGAGAAGCTGTCCTCGTCCGGCGCGGGCTCGTCGTTTGGCGAGTTGGCGCTCATGTACAACGCGCCCCGTGCCGCGACCGTCATCACGACCGAGCCCTGCGTGCTCTGGGTTTTGGACGGAACGACGTTCCGCCGGATTCTGATGGAGCGCACGGCGTCCAAGCGATCGATGTACGAGGGCTTCTTACGTGAAGTTCCGGTGCTGACCACGCTCAACAACTGGGAACGCGCCAAGATCGCGGACGCGCTGAAGGCGGTTACGTTTGAAGCCGGCGAGACGGTGGTGAAGGAAGGAGAGGTCGGCGAGCTATTCTACCTAATTGAAGACGGCGTGGCGGAGGTGTTCAAGGAAGGCGAAGGGAAGGTGAACGAGTTATCAAAGGGCGATTATTTCGGCGAGCTGGCGTTGCTCAACGATGCACCGCGCGCGGCGACGGTGGTGGCCAAGACGAAGTTGAAGACGGTGTATTTGGATAAGAGCGGGTTCCAGCGATTGATTGGCAGTAAAGTGACTTTGAACACCTATTGATTGCACATCACATTTACATGTACGCAAACCGGTTTTGTTTTTGTTTTTTTCTTTCGTTTTTTTGTGTTTAGGTTGTTACTTTGAGAAGAAGGAATATGGAGATGAGAAAGAGTATGAGGCTTGTAACTTGATCAATCTATAGCTCGACGTGTAATTAACGCTTTTATGTATTTGAATTATCTTCTTGTAATTTTACCATGTTTGAACGTATGCCGTGGACTGTAGGTGTAGGTTTGAACGTATGCCTTGGATTGTAGGTGTAGGTTACGAAGGAGGTAGTAATTACGAAGGACGGGAGATGAGAGAGTTGTAGAATCACTTGATATAAAATAGATCTCTTGCGACAAGAGTAACTATCCTCAAATTATCAAATCAAAACCAAACATGGTGAATAAATATACAAATAAAAAAAGCCGTACGCCGACACCAATAACAAAGCGCCAAAAGATATATAAAAAAATAATACAATCGAAGAAAGAGAGAAGGTACAACGCGGAGGAGGGATATGTACTGTAGAGCGCTGATTTAGGCTCCGCGGTTGTGTCGAAGATGATGTACAATACAGAAAGAACGAGAGTCGAAGGCAAAGGCTAGTAGAACACAACTGCAGATCGCATCGGAGGTAAATCGGTTGAAAAGCGTCGAGATCGAACCCAGTCACATCATCACGATCGTTACCGACAGAAAGAACGAGAGTCCAAGGCAAAGGCTAGTAGAACACAACCGCAGATCGCATCGGAGGTAAAACGGTTGAAGAGCGTCGAGATCGAACCCAATCACATCATCAAGCTCGCGGTAACGATCGTGATGATGCCCACCACCAGCGCGACGATGCCGGGCTGCGTGCGCGTGTCGGGCGGCGAGAAAAGCGGCGGCTCGATAAGCAGGTCGCAGATCGGCGAGCTCTGGTTCGGGTCTCGGTCGTCTGTGTTGTGGGTGTTGTGGTTCGAGTTGGATGCGGATGTGGAGGTCGAGGTGGAGGAGGAGCCGAGGTCTGTGATCTCGTCTGCGGTTGGCGAGTCTTTGAAGTCTTTAGCCGACAGTAGGGAGGTTGAGGACTGTTTACTGCTGAGACGGCGACGACTTTTTTCGGAGCGGCGGAAACTTGAGGAGGCGTCGGGGTAGGGCGGTTGTGGAGCGTAGTGGGCCCGGTCGGGAGGTCTAGATCCACGAGCGCCGGTCCGAGCTGGATCTTGCTGCGGGAGGGGGTCTGAGAGACGCGGGAAGGAGGAAGAGGGTGTTTCTGGGAAGGAGAGTGCAAGGGCTGAGATGAGGAGGTCTGGAGGGGTGTTAGAGGAGGAGGAAGGAGGAGGGGAAGAAAAGAGGGAGGAGATGAGGGGATCGGGGAAGAGGATACGTACAGCTCAGCAGGAAGCAGACGGGGAGGTAAGAGCGGGCGAGCATGGCAGCTAGAGTGCCCTGACGACGGATCTGACGACAAAATGTGTTGTAGAAGTACTCAAATCCACTAGAGAACGGCAACAAAGAGAGCAGAGAGAGGGTCGGTGAGAAAGAGGAAGAAGAGAAAGAGAAGAGGCCGACGCGAAGGCAGACAAAGCGAGCGATGGAGGTGTGGCTGACGATGTGGCTGCAAATTGATTTATTTATTTTGTCACTGTGGCGCGGGACCGAGCTCAGCGCAGATGACAGAGACAGAAGCAGTCTGGAAATGGCATCTGGTTCTGTTGTTTGTATTGTTTGTTAGAAAATGATTTGTAGGTCTATTGCAATTGCAGCAGATATCCAGCAAACCAGCAGAATAAACAAAACAAAAACTAAAACACACACAACCACAACACAACTCATCAAAGCGGTGACTCTCCGCTCGCTTCGAGCTGTTGTCCGAATTAGGCAACGTTGACCAGCCACGGCCACCGACTCTCTGACAGCTGCCCAGCTCGGCCGCTTGCTATTCTTAAAATACGCCCAAACTAGGAAATACCCATCCTTTTTACTAACCTCTTGTATTTATACTTACCATTATCGCATTATTTATGTACAATCCGCACGGTCCCATTATCAATTATCTCCTCAGTTATTACTCCGCGCTCCAACCTTCCCCCCCGCTCCCTTCCGCTGCCTTCCCCCGTCCAGCAACATCGACGACATCGCTTGCGTCGCCTCTCCTACACTCCGCCCCTGCTTCCGCGCAATATACGCCGCTGCCGCTGCAGACATCCTCAGCTCGGCCGGCACCTCACTCGGCACCTTCGCCCCGTTCTGGAACAACAGCTCCGCGACCGCAAACGCGCTCGCCTCGCCTCCCGCGTGCACCAGCGCAGAAAGAAATATATCCCCATCCTGCGCCGGCGCGTCCACCTTCGCTCCACTCGCCAGCGCGTGCAACACGTCCACTATGCTCTGCTTCCGCACTGCTGTCCACAGCGCCGCCATCGGCTGCGGCACGCGCGCCACAAATGCTCTGTCCACGTACTTTTGCGTGATAAACGCCAGCCGCGCCTGTCGCGCTGCGCCCCCGCTGCTTCCCGACGCGCTGCCGCCTGCCGTCGTCGCTGGCGACTGTGGTGATCGGCTCATCATCTGCTGCTGCTGCTGTGGTTGTTGGTGATGAATGTGCAGGTGCTGAAAGTGCGGCTGAGGAATCTGTTGTGCTTGCGGTGATGACTGTTGTGTCTGTGCTTGCTGTTGCTGCGACTGTTGCTGCTGCTGTTGCTGCTGTTGTAATTGCTGCTGCTGCTGTTGCTGCTCTGCAATCACTCGCTGCATCTCCTTCTTCGCGATCTTCGCATTCGGTTGCCCCTCCCACACCATATTCGCGTTCCTATTCCCAATCCTCACCAGCGCCTCCACAAAATCTGCCGTGAACGACGTCGTATCCAGCGTCAGACTCCGCATCTTTGAGATATGCGTCCCCAGCGACCTATGAAGCCCGCTGCACTCGATACACAGCACAACCATCAAGTTAATCGACACCCATTCCACTTTCGAGCTGTTGCCGCAGTCCGCGCAAATCGCGTTCTCCGCATCCGCTTCTCGCACCCGTCGAAGCAACGACTCGCGCTTCTCCGTAGTCGTGATCGGTGACGGCTGAATCTCGCCCTCCGTCCCATCATACCCTTCACTATCGCCCACGAGCCCCCCAGACCGGGTATTCACCGGTGATCCTTGTCTCACCGGAGTGCTAGGACTAGGCTTGGGAAACAAAGAGTCTCCTCCTCCTCCTCCCGCCCGATCAGCCACAGCAGCAGCAGGATCTTTTGTCTCACCCCCCTCGATCGTGCTCGAAATCGCATTCGAGATCGCAGTGATCCACGAATACATATCCTCCTCTGACGTAGCCTGATATATCCTCCGGTACTGCAACGTAATCACCTCAAAGCAAAACCGCCGATCAGTACCTCTAGCCTCCCGCACTGACGCCATTCGCAAATTAATAGGATCGTTGTGCAGTTCCACCGATTGCTTCCAGTTTGTGTACTCGCACAACTGACCCCCCGCCAGCACCACCCAAAACTTGTGCCAGCCAGGCTTGTTCAGATTCCGAGGATCTGAATGCCCTCCCGGCCGCGACATCGCCCACAGCAACCCTTCCTTTCGCCGATCGCTCTGCGAATCGTCGTCGTCCGTACCCCCCGAACTTCCTCCCGCCAGATGCGCCAACTCTGCCGACTTGGCCGCATCCCGCGGCGCCGGCGATGTCATCAAGCTTGGCTGCGCTGACTTTCTCGAGTACTCATCCGCTCCTGATGAAACCAAACCGGAAGACCCCGGCCCGTTCAATGTCGGATCCGGCATCGCCGACCGCTCAAGCGCACGTCTCTTCTCCTCCCGCTCCGTCCGACGAATAGTCCATGTATCCTTCTTCTCCTTCATCGAGCTCAGCATCCCGTCAATCTGCGGCCTTATCAGCTGCATACTCTTAAACGTATCCTCAAAGCTCTTCACCACAGCACTCGCGTACGCGCTCAGCTGGTACGCCGTCTCGTTTGCTTTCCGCCCGCCGTGCATGTCTTGGATAAAAGTATAGTAATCGAATCGCTTCAACTCAAACACTTTCCGCTTGTCTTGGTACTTTGTATCGCCATCATGCTTCTTCTTGCCCTTTGCCTCCTGCTTCATCGACAGATACCGACTCAGCCAGGCGTAGTATTCCTTCGAGTCATCGTCAAACTCTCGCTTCTTTGCGTCCGCGGCCTTGATATCGACATCATACAGCCGACGCAGAGGTTCAATCACGTGCGAATTAAGCGCTCCACTACTTCGCTTCTCAAACTTCAGTATATCCCTCCCAGACGTGTCGAAAAAGGTCTCAACCGCAGGCCTCAGCGATACTAGATCCTTCGATGCCTCTCGTAGGCTCTCTAGAAATCCGGCATACGCTGCGCAGTACTGCTCCTGCGTCTCGTGCATCTGGATCGTACGCTTCAGCAGCTTCTTGATCACTGCCTTCAACGACACCGTCTTCCTCTCAAGCGACGCCACCGTAGCTCGGAACAGCGGTCCATCTTCAGTATATGACGTGCCTTCGTCGGCCTTACTCGACGACGCCGATAGCACGCCCGATGCAGAAGCAGAGCTAGAAGACGTACTAATCTGCGCCAGCGGAACCGAATAAGCCTCCGGATTCTCCAGCACTTCGGCAGCAGCGGCAGATCCTTTTCCTTGATACCCATCCAGGCCTGAATCATCGCTGAAATTCGACGGCGAGCCGAACCGTGCAATGTTGAGCTGCCGCGGAGACTGAGGGATCGACCATACCGATCTGGTTGCGTCCTGCACCCAGAACGAGAATTGCGCGACTTTGCTGAGTTTGTGCTCGTGCCGGTTGTACTCGGCAAACTATCAATACCGTCAGTATCCTATCGAATATGACAGAGTATAGAGTATTAACTCACCACGCAGGTATTTCGCCATCCGTTGAAAACCTCGTTTAGATCTGAAGGCGGAGACCACACCCATGTCCACTCAAATTCGATCACGCCGCCTTGATTCGCACTGTAGTCACCTATAAACATTACATTCTGTCGTTTTTGAATCTGCATAAATTCAAAGTCAGCACGAATCTCAAAGTATAGCAACTCTTATAAAGCAACGCACGTTTGGATCACTTTGCAACTCCTTCGTCAACATCGTGTCTATCTGCTTCCCATTACACGAATTCATAAAAGTCAGACCATTCATCGAAAACCCTTCGGCAGCACTCTTGTTTAGCGCCAACTTGAACTTGATCTCGAGCCCGCCGTCGTTCAAGAGCTTCAGGAGAATCGGAATCAGACTGTTGGGCTCGATATCCTGAACAAACTCAATCATCGGCGATCCTTCCTCTCGCACCGGTACTAACCCGCGGCGATCGGCTGTCGGGGCTATTCGCAGGATAGGCCTTTGGGTGGCATAATTAACAACCGATATACTAGATATACTAACTATTTTGCAGAAAACAATGAAAAAGAGACAAGCGGATCTGTTAGTCTGGAATCATAATGATGGATGGGGATAACATAAGAGATCACTCACAGCGCGACTGATCTGTGAGATACACGCTACCAGCCTCGTCCGGCCGACTTGTGACGACACCCATGCCAAAAAGCAGTCCAAGTATTTCTCAAACCAAGAGCAAAAATAGACAGTGTCGAAGGATACGGTCTGGAAGTGTACTGATGAGCTTAGGAAAGACGGCGCATCTACCGGCTTTCCGTGAGAAGCGCCGCCGGTTCACCAGGGAGAAAGATCCAGACCAAGCACGGCAGCAAACAAAGCAGCCCTACTGTAAGCAGTTCTTCTGCAGACTAGCTTGCTCCCTCAAAGAAGCGGTTGTGGTGATTAAAAGCGGATGGATGGGCTGCTGGGTGGAATGTGGGTGTTCAGGACAGCGCGCAACTTTGTGACGCCGCGCATCGACAGAATCAAAGTCAGCGCTGTGGTCTGTTCAGCCAAACCTTTAAACCTTATCAACTTTGCGGTATACTCTCAGAAGCAGTTTAATAGTCATGACTGTTCATTATTTATCATTGTATAGCTATCAATTACAAAATATTCGTACTTAAATATAGTCATATGCCCCATACTCCATCTCGGTTCTGCAGGTGATTCTAGATATAAGCAAAATCTTGCTCTGCGCAAATAAATAAATCGCTCAAAGCGACGCAATCAGATAAAAAAATAAACGAAGCAAATTACAGCCCGGGTTTCATTCCAGAAGCGATAGATAAGATGAACTGTGGTAAATCAAGGAATCAAGTAAGGTCTTCTTTTTGTGTGCGAGATGTTCCGGTATTGAGTTGTGAGAGACATGATATCGTGTATGGAGCAAAACTGATGATAAAAAATGTATAAAAGTTGCTGGATGTAATGGAATATGAATGACGCTTATTTTTCAGAATTGGCAGCATCTGTTGTATCTGCAGCGCCCTCATCCGCGCCCTTTTGTTGACTGTCACCACGGCCATTACCACTTCGGCCACTACCACGGATCTGCGCCAGAGTATCCTCGACAATTCTCAGTAGATTTTCGGGTAGATTGCCATCTCCAGCGGGTGTTGCCTCAGATGCAATTGTCTCGCTCGGCCGGGCAAATAAGCGACTGCCGGTACTACTAGATGACGACGACACTTGCGACGATGATAGATCTAGATGGATCTTCTTGGCGCTTCCGCCTCGATGTTCCTCATCTCCGTCCTCACCTTCGCGCATCCGCTTTACCGTTCTTTCTAACGACACCTCTGCCTCTCTTTTTGATAATCTCCCTCTGCCAGGCGTTGATCCTGTCGTTGGTCCGACACTAGGTGGAAGTGGAACGTCGTCTAGTGGATCTGCAGGGTTTCTTCCGATCTTTGGAGGATGCTTTCTCGTCAACGCTTTCCGGTCCACAATGTCTCGAGCAGGGTCTCGAATTTTTCTGTTTTCTGAATCGCGTACAAGATCTGTGCCGGATTTTTGCGCCTCTGTCTCGGCATACGTGGCTGATAGGGGTGTACGTAGTTGTTGTGGAGGGCGGATAGCTAGAAGGAATAAACAGAACTCAGTATGCCTATCGAAAAGAGTAGAAGTAAAAAAAAGTCATAAATCGTACGGAATACAGGTAATGGAGCATCGTTGACAAAGTCTTCCGCACGAATCTCCTTCGCCGGCTCGGGGACATGGTATGTGAGAGGCTGAAGTGCCTGAGGTTGATCTGACGGACCGCCAACGACAGCTGGCACGGGCTTAGGCCGATAGTTACCGCCCTGATTTGAAGATCCGCGGGGTGCGTGTTCCCGCGACTCTGGGTGATTTGACCGAGACGATCTGAAAGACGATGACTGGTGGCCTTGATCTGGCCCGTGACCATATTTTGCTCTTCGGTCGGGCGAGACGGAACGTTGACGATTGCGAGAGCGGTAGCTGCACACATTAGTCGATGGAAGTTGTGATAATATTACAGAGCACTTACTAGGGATCGGAGCCACGCGTAGGAGAAGGGGGAGGATACGACGCCGACATACTCGGGACGCCGCCTGAACTGTACTGTCTCTCGTGTCGCTGATCATCGCGACGATACTGATTTGATGATGAAAAGGAAGGCTGTTGTGACGAAGAGTAATATCCTCTCGATTGACCAGCATTGTTGGCAGCAAAAGGAGGAGGGCTCCTGCGCGACTCGCCGGATCGGTAGCTGTGTTGACGATAGGGGTCTCGACTGCGCGGGTAGGGATCTGGGGGTGCCGCGCCACCGTCGTAGGGTGGGTATCCGGGGCGATTGGTTGGCAGCGGAGCAGGCGGCATTGCTGGAACAGAGTAGGGTCTTCCGGGGTATGGATCAGCGTAGGCGGGTGCAGGTGGTGCTTGGCCGCGGTCGTCGTACCGGTGCCTGCTACTCTCGTATGGAGCGCTTTCTAGACCTCGATCGCCTGCTGGCGCCGGCTGGGGTGGGTAGCCTGCCCGATCTCTTGAGTACGAGGCGTCATAAGCACCATGTGAGTAGTAGCTCGCAGGATATGCAGAGGTCTCGGGGTGGTGCTGGGAAGGAGGAGAAGGGGGTGGCCACGAAGCGCCAGGCTGAGCTTGACTGTGTGAAGGCACCACCGACGACGGCGCGCGCGGCGGTGAGCTGGGCCTCTGTGAATAATACGAACTCATGACAAGTCCCGTTCCCTAATCCGACACGAAAAACAAAAACAATACAGAAAACACGGCGCAATTGCACCTATTTCCGGTCGAGTCGGGTTGTTTGTTGTGTTGACGTGGACTTTGTTTTGAAAACTCGGTTTTAGCTGTGCTCAGCACCTTGACCCAAAACCTTAATCCACAGTGGGCGATGGGGGCCGCGGTCACAAAGTGTTTACAAAGGACTTGAAGATATCTGGCTCTCTTTGTCAGCCTACAGACAGCTCGCATCTCCTCTGTTCGAGCGCATTACACCGGTGTCAATTGTTGGTATATGCAGAGCTGATCTGCTTAACGATACTGTTTGTTCATCATCCCTTTTCTGCATAAGAGTGCATCGCGAATGCTCTCGTCGCCTGCCTCCCCCACAGGATTTTGAGCATATAAACCCACCAGGCAGAACAACAATCTGATTTCTTCCGCGTCAGACATCTGTTGCGAAGCTTGCAGATTGCGTGCAGTTTGGGATGTCGGACCTTATCAGTTAGTTTCTCCCCCTTATTCTGTTTATTCTTCGTGTTTGCTCTGAGGTTTTTGTAATCTGACCGGTATAATTAATAGGCGGAGGCTCCATTGATCTCGACAGCTGCATCGAACGACTCTATAGAAGAGAGAAACTGGCAGAGTCTGTGGTTGAGGCGCTGTGTACAAAGGCAAAAGAACTGCTTATCAAAGAGAGCAATGTCATTCATATTAAGGCGCCTGTGTCGGTAGTAGGAGATATTCATGGGTGAGTTTGAGTTCGGTGCGATTTTTCAATAGCAGATGCTGATATGTGAGCATTTTACAGGCAATTCTTCGACTTGATTGAACTTTTTAGAGTGGGTGGATTCCCTCCAAATACAAACTACCTCTTCCTGGGTATGCCACATCCTGATCTCAAATAATTCAAACTGCTCGTCTGACCGCAGATTTAATAAACTCTAGGAGACTATGTCGATCGGGGTTATTTCAGTATAGAGACAATGACCCTCCTCACCTGCCTTAAATTGAGATATCCAAATCGAATATACCTAGTCCGGGGAAATCACGAGTCGCGGGGTATCTCGCAAAACTACGGCTTCTATAGCGAGTGCAAGGCGAAATACGGCAACGTCAATGTTTGGAATTGCTTTACAGATATGTTTGACTATCTAACACTTTCTGTTGTTATTGATGATCGGATTTTTTGCATTCATGGAGGTGTGTTGTTTGGATCTATATTGCTGATCTTTGGCTGATTTGATGGCTAACTCTGTCATAAACTACAGGACTGTCGCCGAACGTGCATTCTATAGATCAGATAAAAGTTGTTGACAGGTTCAAAGAGATTCCACATGAGGGCCCCATGGCAGATCTGGTTTGGTCAGATCCAGATCCTGAGAAAGAGGATTTCGGCATATCAACTAGAGGAGCAGGCTACACATTCGGCGCCGAGATTGTCAAAAAGTTTTTACACGTGAACGACATGGTGCATATATTACGCGCCCACCAGCTGTGTGAACAAGGATTCCAAGTTCTGTTCGACGACCGGCTATCAACAGTCTGGTCCGCGCCAAATTACTGCTACCGCTGTGGCAACCTTGCCTCGGTACTTGAAGTCAGCGCTACCGGAGAGAGGTTTTTCAATGTATTCGATGCTGCGCCGGAGAATGAAGAGTACAGGCAGCAGCAGGAGCAGCATAACACAATGACTGAATATTTCTTGTGAATTGGCAGGTGTGCATCGAGCTCAGTCTTCTCACTAATGTCTGTTCGGTCGGATTACGAATCGCAGAACGAGTGCTTTTTGATCCGGTCGTACTCATTCTTCTATTTTCTTTTTACCCCACTGGTTATTTGGCGCATCTCGGCTGCTTGTGTGATTATTTGCATATATTTAAGACTTCTGTCCCACTAGAACCATCATTACATCTCTCTCATTTTTATCGAGCAAGCAGCACAGCTGTGGGGTTCAGATCTCGAAAAGATCAGCAGTCGTGGTCTGCATAGCATTTTCCTCTTTGACTGTCTGTAAACGCAGGCGCGAAGAACGGGCAGGCACTGAAAAAAACCAGACCCCAGGCAAAAAAAATAACTATTATGAGAACCGACTGCCTGGGAAGAGTCGATGCTTTCCGGATTGAGCAGTCGGGCTGACTGCCGCACACTACGGCTGACTATTTGGTACTAAGCCTGCGTGCAATCGACGCGACGCTTCCGGTCGAGCGATTGACGGCCAAACGAGCATTTTTTGAGACGGTATCGATGATAAGTGGGATCGGCGGGGGAAAGCAAAGCAGACGGCGGCACGGTGCACCTTCCCCACTTCGCGGCAAGCGCCGGGTCTGCTCTACGGTACAGCAGCAGTTTACGCTGTGCTAAGTAAGCAGCGGCGACGACCATCCGCTCCAGCAGCTTCTATTATTATCAATCAATCGACTTTCGATTTTCACTCTATGGTTGGTTATGACTACGGAATGCAAAAAAGTAATAATTGTTGGCAGATATTCACTCATTCAATGTTTGATCCTCTGGATCCACTTCTAGCTGTGACAACGGCATGATTACACTCGCACATATAATCATACAATTAACACAATATTATAAGTTCAGGCAACTATTAACAATAATAGGTATCACAATAAAAGTTAAACACACCCCCATTATTACCCCCCATTGATGGAATTAGCACATCGCTCGATGGACTCGATTAGATAGCAATGACGTTGATGTAGATGGTCTTGCATCCAGCAGGGACAATCTCGCCGGAATCGTAGTACATAACCAGATACTGCAGATCTGTGTAGTCGTTGGGGTCAGAGAGACCCGAGCAAGCGTAGAAGTAGGAAGTCAATCCGTTGTAGGCAAGGTAGGGGACGACGGTGAACTCAGAGTAGGCCTTGGTGGTCATGACCAGGTAGTTGTCCTTGATGTGCAAGTAGTAAGTACCGGCGTCAGAGTAGGCAGTGTGGAAGGTCGAGTTATCGGTAGATCTCCAGAATTTCTGGACATCACCCTGCTCGGACAGGAAGACCCAGCTGGTGCCGGTGGCCTCCTTGTGGGAGTCGAGGTAGAGACCGGTGAGACCGGTGTCACCAGAGACAACGATGAGCTCGGTCTCGGTGGTGAGCGCGAACGCAGTGACGATGAGGGTCAGGAGAGTGGGGATGAAGAACTTCATTGTGAACTGCCGGAGGATGAAACGAAAGTGAAGGTGAAGGCACAAGGACGAGGGACAGTAAGTCATTGGGGAATACGCCGCCTTTTATGATGGGTTGATACGTTGAGTCCCGCAAGTGGGCGGCAGCAGAGCAGACAGACCAACACGAGCTAGCACACTAAGAGCTACCAAGGCTATGTACATCGTCGAGTACCAAGGGCTGGATCCCGTCCCGTAAATTCGAATCGACCGGCCGCTGGGTACGGTCCTCTCGAGCACGAGCAGGAATGGGATGGTTGGAATGACAGGTACCAGTGGAAGGGTCGTGCGGCTCGCTCCATAAACTCTAAACTATACCCGAATCGGATACTGGCGCGAACAAAAATCACCTCGTGTACCCGTGCTCGCCCGGCAGCATCTGGCGTGGACGCCGTTCCAGATCTGTCCTCCGCTGATGCGCTTCCCCGCCGTTAAGCAAGATAAAGCGGCCGTTGTAGATTACTTCATAGATTTCAGGAGATGTGTCAGACGGTTTCTGTTTCGCAGGGTCCGCCGCGATTTAGTATAGAGCCAAGCCGAACTGGACCCTACAAATATCCTAAACACAGGTAGTTCACCAATATAGTATCTGCCGGTGTTATTTTCTCTGCTGTAAATTGCGAGCTGCAGCAATTCTTTTCCGTCCCGATGGCTTTCAACTATGCAGATCCAAAAGAACATAGCCAAGCCTTCCATAGCTCGGTGCTATCCCGTTTGCTGGCTCTTCCACATCGGTACCCCCCACCCCGCCGCACGTCCCCTCGACTCAGACCGCGGTGTCGACAAAGTGTACGCTCGCTGCTCAGGAAAACATCGTCTACCTCGCGAGCTGATCAACTTCCGCTGCACTGGACTTGCTTTTCGAGCGCCTCTATCACTTTTATGCTGATAGTGAGAAAGAGCACACAGACCTTCTCTCTGCTCTCGCTTTTCTCCCGTGCAAAACAGAAACTCAATGGCAGAACTCGTGCGCTGAGTTGCACCACTATTCCTTTGCCTGCAAGCGCCTGGACTCGGCCGAAGCGAAGCGTCAGTCTCGGAATTCCATCCTTCTATTCTCGTCTTTGTCCTGCATGCCCGCCGCTTTCAATTGCAGTCAAAGTACGAGGAATCAAATATTGAAAGCTGCGAATGGTGCAACTGAAATGTAAACAAAACAATCGACATAATTACTGCCCGCTGAGCAGCACGCAGAACAGCCCGATTTGGAAGGCACGCAAATTCCCGACTTATTATCGCAATTGAAATATGTGGTCCACAAGTTTGGTTGTGTAGGCAGCAGCAGGCAGACCGATCAGCAAGAGTACGATCAAATACGGAAACATCCAGCCAGGCTGATCTGTAGTAGTCCGCCGTTGGCCGTCTTGTCTTTCTTTCCACCCACCACAAGAACGCCTTGCCTTTTTTTCTTAGCCTGGTCGGGACTCGTCTTTCTAGTCTTCTCTCTTTGCTTTTGCCGAAGCGCCGTGGGCGTCCATCAGCGAATGGCCTTAGCTTGCTCAACCCATCTGCCACGCCATCTATCGCGGATAGCCGCAGACTGTGCATTCGGCCGCCACTTTTGCTGTCACACATGATAGGCTAGTCTTTATACTACCCTTTACGGCTGTTCATGTTTTTGCGAGCATCGTAGTAGCTGACGCGCCTCGGGAGCTAGCGGTAGGCTGGGAAAAAGCGGATGGTCCAGATGTCTTCTTTCCAGACAAACCTGATTGTAAACGAGAGAAGTTAGTCATGACTGGGTGTCTCATAGGACCTAATAGTTTCTAGCATTGATTATAGCAGAATGGCGGCACCTTGCAAATCAACCGACTGTCCGCACATATCGGCCGTACGGCAGCATTGTCTCGTTCGTCCAAGTCATACGCTCTTAACTCATTCATTACAACAATTGCTCGTTGAACATCTACGAGGGAGTAAAATCACGATAGAAGTAAATACATTGGTATTAAATGAGGAATATGGTCTGCGCAAATTACTAACAAAGCCTGAAAAAAGAAATCCCAAAAACCCTCAAGGTTATATCCGTCTTATCCCGAACCCGCTTAATCTATAGATTCCATTCGTCTGCGTGCGACAGAGAACAAAACTGAAGCTCATTAAGCAGATTTCTTAGATCGCCAGAACATTGACGGTGATACTCGTGCAAGTCTTGGGAACAGTCGCGCCGAAGCCGTAGTGCATGAGCAAGTACTGGCCTTCGTTGTATCCCGCCGGATCATCCTGAGCAGTGCAAGCATACCAGTAGAGAGTGAGAGAGTTGTAGAAGAGAGTAGCACTGTAAGTCCACTTGGAAATGGCCTTGGTGGTGTCGGTGGTGTACTTGACGATGTTGTCCTCGATGGCAAAGTAGTAGACATCGCCGAAGGTAGCGTCGGAGTGGAAGGAGGTGTTCAGGACATCGTAGTAGTAGAACTGACCACCGTGGTTGCCCAAGAATATGTAACCCTCGCCGTCAGTCTCGAGCTGCGAACCGAGATCGAGATCGTTGAGAGCAGTCGAAGTGGAGACAGTGTACATGCGAACACGAACACTGGCAAGAGCGGTGGTGGCAAGCGCCAGCACGGCCGGGATAAGAGTGAGGGCGGAAAACTTCATTGTGTGTAAACGAGTGGAGAGGCCTGTGGAGAGAGAGAGAGGGAGTGACACGTCCTGGGCGGCGTGGACTATTTATGTTGAGTCTGACTCTGGCTGGGACTATCAAGAGTGCGACGACCGCTGGACCAGAGGAATCCAATTCTCGTAACCCAACTAGCTCTTCGTATCATGGCTGCAGCAACAAAAACTCCCCACTGGTACGAAATCCGTGGATACCGACCTTGGGGGGAAGCCTGTACTGTGGTGTTCGCGCAATCCGCTTGCGGAGAGTCGAGCTGAGGGTTTCCAATGGAGGGGCGGAGGGGAGTACAACTTCGCCGGAACTTTAAAGGTATCGACACTATGTCGAACTATCAAGATCGTGGAAGACGCTCAGACTACGAAAAGAGAAATGCGAGCTCTCCGTTCGGCTTGTCAGCGTACCGGCTCTGATTTGTTTTTGAAAATACATGTGACAAGTGGTCCATGCGATTTCCTTCCGATATACAAATAAGGCGTCTTCTTTGGAGATCATCGTAGCGAGCCGATGGTGGTGATATGCATCACGTAATCGAGCTTGTTGATGCTGTGAAGATAGAAAATGTTCATCAACGATAAACAAGAATGAAAATAAACTTATCTTTGCTATTCTGAAAGATCCAATTCAAGCCAGAGTAAACAAAGATATACTTTTAAGCCAAGACACAATGGCAGCATCCCTTCCCCATTCGTCGTCGTCTGCTGCTGATCGCAGGCGGGTGTCAAAAACTCGGGGTCCGGCAGAGCGGAACTACATTTTAAAGTTTGCTACCCGCTTTCCAGAACTGCTGGTGCGGCTCAAGTCTACTTTAAATCTTAATCTAATACCACAAAACGCAAACTGCCTAGCGTGGGGCGGGCGAGGGCGGCTCATCGACCGCCCGCATGGCGGAGTTCCATCAGGACGGAACTTGATCCAGCCGTAGTTAGCTTGCTGGGCACCAAAAGGCCGGACGGCTTGTTTTGTGCGGGTGTGCTTGTCCGCTAGTCTTACTGATTTGAGTGAAGGCACTTCCGGATTGGGAATCACATGCATTCTGCAAGATCACATGCATTCTGCAAGCAGGAATGTTGATTTGTTGTGCCAGATCGAGATCTTGCATGTGCTTGCTTGCATGTGCAGCATTTTGTTGTTTGCCAATCATTTTTCGACGCGTTTTTTTATTATGAAATTTTCTGATCGGAAGGATTTGGAGTACGGCCACCGCTGAACGGAAGTCCGGCCACCACGTGAACCACGCAGTATTTATCTTCTCTGAGCTAAAAATCCCTGTTCTTGCCGATACACTGATGATGGCTTCTTCGGAGAAGCGCTGGCCAGCCCTCTAGCGCGCTAGAAGCCTGCTCATATGTGAGATCCGAATGTATTTCAGTGTAGTTCATTTCGGGGCATGGAATATCATTGAGTTCTATTGTGTCCAGTATGAACTTGAGAGGAGTTAGTATGAACTTGAGAAGAGCTAGTATGAGCTTGAGAAGGCGTTGAGCTTCTTGGTATCACACGCCGCCGTGGTCGCGATCTGTAGCTTCCACTTCACTTAGCAGGAGTCGTTCCATAGCCGCCTACCTGATTCTTTCGACTACAGAATTTCATGAAGCGAACTCAACAAAATTTCCAGAATCTCGAGCAGCGCGGTCTATCTAGACTAGACTTTATCCCATATCGCATTTTACGTACACGTACAGCCCGGCTTTAAGCTCGCGCGGAGGATCATTCGTATCAGTGCGCAATTGTGGGCACTGCTCGCTCCTTACCGAAGAGCAGATCATTCTGCTGGCTTGCGCATTGCAAAGACCGGGAAGATCTCCTTGGCTGCAAAGTTTTCGGACGCGTTCCGATCGTTCGCCGGGAATTAGGTCTCGTCCGGATTTCGAGCGCCTGTACGTTCGCGTTATGCCATAATTAGAAAACCCTTGACTCCATCCATAGAATCAATCAGCATCGCAGGATATTGATCCTGCTTGCATACGCAAACACGGCAAATCGCGCCGTAGTGAGCAATTTTCGACAGCTCGCTCGCATGATCTCGTACAGCCTCTCTGACTCGACAGAACGAGGCAGCTCTCAATCTCTGGCGTTGTCAGATTTCTCTGCTGAGCTGGGAGGACTGCCCTTACCGAGCTCTAGGGTTTTTCCAGACGTGCAGCCAATCAGCAGCGGTGACAGCTGCCCGCGCAGGAACCTTACCTCTCGGGTTGGGAGCGCAGGTTGGGTTCTGCGTCACCTGAAAAAACGGCGACGGAGAGATTAATTGAAAACTGTTGAGAGTGGACGTGCATTCATTCAGTAGGAGATATGAATATACATGTAAACGGCCGCGCTCTATTGTCTACTTAAAATTGTGCGAAATAGAGGAGGGCTTGTTGAGATTCTAGCTAAATATTATGCTGGGAAACAGTAGAGTAGAGTTTAGAGAGCAGTGATGGGTAGCAGCAGTGGTCGGGGTGCGATAGCTGATAGAGTGCTGCCGCGGAGTTCCAGTGTGCTGGCCGGGAGCTGAACAATGTGAAAGTGCCGAACAGCCAGTCCGACTGGCAACTATTGCGAAAAAAAAACATCGAGTGCACTTAGCGTGCAAATTGCACTAACAGTTCCGTTTTGACAGTCGTGGCTTGCCTTCTTCATGATAAAAAGCAGTACCTTTGAAAATCATGTTTGTCTTCTAGAACCAAAGTTGGAAGTTGGGATACCGCACGAGCCCGTCGTGATGTGGTGCGCGGAAGTAGTGGAGGTGATAGGTCTTCGTGTGCGGCGGGACCGAGATGGCCCGCTTTCCGAATTCGAACAGCCAGTCTCCGGATAGCGGAAGGTGAGTAGGACAACGAGCACGGCCCTGCGGTAAATGGTGGTTCCGAGAAAGACCTGGAGGAGGTCCGAAAAGTGCTGCTGTTCTGGTTATCTGAATTAGCAGGTAAGAGTGTTAAGCTGCCTGTTCTGTAAAATCTGTCAAGTTGATATCGCGATTATTTCGATCCAGCGGAGATCAACTGACATCTTCCAAAGATACGGGCGCCTTTTTTTTTACGAGAGACCACCGTCTGGATAATTGTCTGGATAGCGCCTTCTCTTGGTTTGCGGGCTTGCCAGCTTGCACAGGGTACCATTTAGCTTCTTCGGCTCCGCTTCGGCTTCGGTAGCAAGTGCGTTTTTCCTTCTCTCGGCGGGCACACAGAGCGGCACTTTGCTGAGATTTCATTTAAATCCCCACGAATACCAGAGTCTCCGGTACCCGCTCAGACGGCTTCCACCAAATCTATCAATTTTCATCTCTTGGTTCGTGTTCAGCTAGCCTAACGATGGTGGAGCTGGAGCTTCGTGATCTGTAAGCACAGCTCAGTGCCGCTTCATTTAGTGCAATACAGAAGAAAGAAACGGTGTCCACGTGTAGGCGCTGCTTCCATGCTGGGAAGATCCACTAGAATGACTGATCGTCGGGATGCCGCCGTTGCCTGGCTGGCTGCTGCATGACCGCACGTCCGTCCGTCGCTGTGGTCGGAAACGGTAACGAGGCCTATCCGTTATGCGCACACGCGCCAGACGGTGTACCACTATTCTCTTCCGCTTGATGAACGGATTCCACCGGTCGGTGCCTCTCATCTACCTTTATCCCTAATCTTCCGTCTTTGTAATCTCGGGACTTTTGTCCCTTTTTTCTTCTTCTGTCTCTCTTCTCCAGATGCTTAGCCTGCCGTAATCCCAGTAAATTGATGCTTGGTAGCTTACCAAACCTCGCGAATTAGCTTTCTCCATCGCCCAAACGGGCGCGCGGCGACTTTGTTCTCTCAACGCCCACGCTGAGGGAAGTCAAATCTTGCTTGCTCAGGTAGTGAATTTTACCAATCGACGAGAGCAAGCACGAAGAGCAGGACAGACACTGAAGAATGTGAGATGTCGCGCTGATATCTTTCTGTTTTGCGAATATCTGGACTGCTGGAGGATGGATATCAGATTCAGTCTGCTGGTCGAGAATGGAATCTGGACTAGCTAAGGTTCGCGCTCTTGTCCTAGCCAGGTTAGGTAAGACAGGATTGATCCGGTATGCTGACTTGCGACTGACTCGACCATAACTAGGCCTGTCTGTCTGTCTGTCTGCATCTGGCGATGGTCTCAGAGCAAGCGGCAGCACTAGCTGATGTCAGATAAACAACAAAAGTAAAACTCGCATGCATGCAGCCAGCCAAAAGCAGATATCATTGCACGATTTCGATCTCTTGTCAAACATTCGCGGCTAGCTGCTGCTGCGCTCTTTCTCTTCAAGCTCCGATCCAGCATCTTGGATCGTCTGATCATCCAGTCTCCAGCAACTATCTAACTATCTACCCGCCCGCTCGCCCAAAGCCTCTTTCGTTTCTACCCGTGAAAAAGACTCATACAAAATATGATATAATTAAAGAATATCCTCATACAGAATTATTATCTATTCCCAACCGCAACTAAAACAGTTTCTCCAGATTTGGTATCTCCCGTTGCTTTTCCCATGTCGACTCTGGCATCTCTCCCTCTACGCGCTGCTGCATGCCTGCACGTCATTGCAAGCTGACTCTTGCTCTTTTTAAAGTGTTGAGAATGTCAATCTATCCTTTTCGAGATTTTGTTAGTTCTAACTAGACTGGTCGCCGCTCCAGGAATACGGTCCCTGGATCTCTCTACACTCACTCTCTCTCTCTCGCACTCTCACATACCCTCCTCCAGTCTGTCTCAGATCTCAGCCGTTCGGTACCGGCCCGCTTTCGTCTCAAAACCAGACCTGAGAAGGCCAAGGCTCCTGCCCTGCGCTTCGGATCTCGAAAAAGATGATCTAACATTCTGATCAAAGGCATGCTTTCTGTACGGGCGATCGGCCTAGACTGTGTTATTCACGTTCAACATCCGCACGGCTGATTCTATAATTAATTAGACACCTGAACTGGAACAAGGTGGGTATTCCATCTGCGATAATTTTATCATTAATAAACTATTGCTTTGTCTTGAATTTTTATTTTGGTTTATATATTATACATATTAGCCGTCTCGGCCGTACATCGTCACATACCAGCGATCAATTGTACGCAAGAGGACAACAACAAACATCCTGGAGCCAGCCACGTCTGCTCATTCCATGTAGTGATAGCTTCCCATGAGATATACCTGCGCTGGCAATCGCGACTTGATCGGCATCAGTACCTTCATCTTGTGTTTTGTCTCGTCCACGTCCAGTCTGGAATTAAATTTCAGTCAGCACATCCATTCCCAACCACAACAACAACATAACGAGATTGAGATACTTACATATGCACAAATCCCATGACGCTGGATTCTGCGATATCCTCCTCGGAATCACTAGGACTTGCGTACAGAAGCGCCAAGATCGAATTCTGCAGTGCCGCGGACGCAGCCGTCTTTGTGATGAGCGATTCGTGGGCTGTAGATAGTTCAGTGCCGATCGGTAAGGCTGATGAGCTGACCAGACGCGATTCTACAGTATCATATGTCAGCGTGCGGCCATAAATGTAAACAGAAAGAGATAGACAGGAGAGTTGGCTTACGTTCTGCTCGTTTGTATACAGTAACAGCAGAGATATCAACAGTGACAGTGAATGCCGAAAGCGGAAACTTTGGCTGTCCATAAAAGTACTCCTTAAACAACCTCTGCTGAATCGACCGCAGATAACTAGCATCAGTCTCGACCACACCTCCCGACCGCGGGACTTTTACCACCGTCATGTTTTGTCTGGCGTTGTATCTCTTTAGGAGGTCGTTGTACAGACGCTCGTTGCCCACTGTGACCACGACGTCGACGGAGAAGTCGGCGACGATGGTGTCGATGAGGTCGTAGCCGACTTTGGGGTCTAGGATTCCTGTTGCGTCGATTATTGTGCCGGAGATTCGCGCTATAGATGATGTTTGTTAGCATAATAAAAAGGAAGGAAATTGACATGACTGCAGCCATACCTTTTGCATCGACTGCTATCCGGGAAGAGACCGCAAGAGATAATCTATTCATCACGCTCTTGTAAAACCGAATATTATCAGTCGGAGAATCAGAGCCATAATAATACACAATCGGATTCTTTGGCGGGATATGCATCGGCCCCGTCGTCGCGCTCGAGCTCCACGTCTCTGTCTTTTCGACATCCATCATCGTCGCAAACGTCGCGGCCGAGATCGTGCCAGGAAGACTGAGCATGCTCTCCTTCGGATCAAGACTGATCGCCACTGGCGAGCGTCCCATTTTCGAAGCATATGCGGTGAGAATTTTCGCGAGCGAGGTTTTTCCCGAAAACCGGGGTCCGATAATCAAAACTTTTGGGCCCTCGGCCTCGCGATCTGGTTGACCTGAGGTAGCAGCGGCACCGATTTCCTTCTTTATATACTGTGTATCAATTGCTGCGGCCTGCGCGCGAAGCTTTTCGAGGGCAAAGTGTAGATTTGCATAGTTTGGCATCGCCGACTCGTCCGAGGTGTACTCGCCTAGTACCTCGCCTTCCCATTCGATCTGGCAGCCTAGCCATGTGTATATACTGAGTTTTGTCGCCGTGAATTGATAGGTGTGGCCTAGTGCAAGTTCTGTGCCGAAGATTTCGGCGTGTCCTTGTAGTATCTGTCATGGAGAGACTGTCGTTAGCATCATATACAGTGATCTCAGGTATTAGCAATGGATGAGGCTACCTTGACGTTGACGGTCTTGTCCAAAGCAACTTCAAATCTCCATTCTGATTGCGACCCGAGGGTTAAAGTGTTTACAGTTTTGCTTGTCTAAAGATTCAGAAAGTCAGCGATCACTCTTGCACAATCAAATCTGAGATATCTGATGACGGGCACGATGAGAAGAGAATCAGTAGAGCACATACCGCATCGTTGCCAAATCCAGGAAGATCCATCTCCCAGAGCACAGATGTATATATCTAAAACAAAAACCGTCGGCTCGCTATCGCAAGATCAATCTATTGTCCTGGTTCTCCTACAGAAACTTTGCTCGACTAAACATGACGAAGCTGTTAGCTGATGCGGCGCTGCCCCTGCTCACATTAAAGAGGTGCTTGTACTAATGGTAAGCAGCGGGTCTGGTGTTATCCCTGCAGATTGGCCCGCGCCGATCAGTGGACGCGTTGAGGAGGGAGGGGTTTCCCAGCGCGGTGGGTCCGCGAATGGTATCACCGCCGTGCTGCGGGCAGTTCTCCCTGCTTAACAGGGGTGCTTGAGCAGAATTCCTCAGTGCGCTTTATTCACGCGGACTGTGCAGTGCAGACAGGGGATCCGCAGCAGGACGCAGGCACATCCTCCTCCAAGCCGGCCGCGGGATCCCTGAGCACAGCTGCGGCGGCGGCTAAAATAAATGAAAATTAGCTCGGCTGTGACGTGAACTAAACGAAATCCGGGGCGCGTCGCAATTAATTCGTCTGGTCGCTGGTATTGTCGCTATTGTCTTTATCATCAGTCCTTTGTTGTTCAAACAGGGATTGTGTTATTATAGTCCAAATTGATTAATCATGGCGGGCTGTTCGGCGGTTCTTCATCATCAATCTCAAAGTTTACAGATCCACTGACGATCAGTCTGAGATTGCCCTGTTCACTCCTCTCCGCCGTCGTCCCATCCATATCCTCCTCCGTGGATCCTCCTGCTCCAGATCTATCACAACCAAGGTCTATGCTGCCCGTTTCGGGGTTCACCCCGGGGCACGCAAAACTGGCCTCCCCACTCCACATTGTCTTCGTCTATCCCTTTCTCCTGGTCTTCTTCTTCCTCTTGCCTACTGACTCTATTTTTCTTATTCCCTTCGACCAGTCTCTGGTCTACTAGCGCAGTTTGGTCACGATGTTCCAAGGCTTCACCCGCAAAAGCCATTCTACATTATCGCTACCGCGAGCATTGATTCTGCTCACCGCGTTTGGATTCATCGCCCTTTCCGTATCCTACGTCTTTTTCTCTGCAGACCTCGAGTTCCCACGTCTATCCCCCTTCACTCTCTCGACATCCTCTCCGCAAGTGGCAGCATCGCCTCCCGGACACCACTTCGGCCTCACCACCCCCGAGGGCATCCGCAGCTCAGTCATCTTCCAGTATGAGCAGAACCACATGCTTATGTCCGACCCGCAACCATTGCGCCATCTCCAGTACTGCTCCAATCCCAAGCACACTGCCGAATCCTCGACCGTCCTCGTCTCCGAGTCTGGCGATGAAGGCACGCTCGCGCGCATCGATTTCCCATGGTACGGTCCAAACACGCCGATCCGGTTCAACCCGTCGATTCTTCCGTACCCCAAGGGCTCGCCGAACCCGTACTTTGCGCTTGCGCGATCGTCCGATAAGAGCGAGTTTGATAGCAAGGAGCCGGTGAGGAGTCATATGGTGTACTGCGACATGGCCTGGGGAAAGAGCCAGGGTGCAGAGCGGCAGGTGCTGCAGTGCCAGACCGACCTAGTCACGTACGATTTCCCGGAGTGGGAGTCGCCGAAGGGTTCGTGCCAGGGAAAGTACGCTGTTCTTTCAGAGAAGGTTGGCGCGACGGACGCGCGTCTGTTCTTCTCGCCCGAGGGCGAACCGCTCATGATTGTGGGCGACCATGGCAAGGGCAACTGCTGGTCGCAGTACATCATCGACTTGCGCATGATCATCCCCGACATTGGGCGGAAGATGAACATCTCACACGTGCCAGTGCGATTCAAAGAGCCGACAGAGCTTCCGCGGGACGAGTATCACATGATTGAGAAGAACTGGTTCGTGTTCTTTGACGAGCACGACAAGCCGTACGTGCAGCGCGCGATCGAGAACCGCTCGATTTCCTCTATCGAGTCGCTTTTCGAGGGCAGGTCCGACGCTGCCCAGAACCAGAACCTGCTGGGAGCGCACGAGACTCCGAAATGCATAAAGTCGCTAAAGAAGGATTTTCATGACCCGGACAAGCCGTTTGTGAATGAGATTCACCAGGGCTCAAATTCGCTGCGCGTCACGCTTTGCGATTTCCCGTGCATTCCTACGATCCACAATACCGTCAACATTGAGATTTTCCAAATCAAATACCTCAGCTTTCTCGAGATTTTTTATCGGCGGTACGTGGTGCTTACGAATATCACGGCGCCGTTCAACGTCGTCGGGCGGTCGAGTAATATCATCTACGTGGGCGCGGACGAGAAGTCGTTTATCTTCACGGTCTCGATGACGTGGGATCACAATAACCGACGCAACCGCGATGCCTGGAACGACCACGTCTACGGCGGGAAAGAGGTCTGGAACGTGTTGGAGGATCAGGAAGCTGAGGAGTATGAAAACGGGCTGAACGAGAAGTTGTTGGAGCCGTCGTTTGATGTCCCGATTTATTCGGACTCGGATCCTAGTTCTGAGAATGGATTTGGCGGGCATGAGGATTTGGAGACGGGAAAGACAGTCTCTGCGAATGACTACGATGCAGGTATGGACGATGCCTCTGGTAGTCCCGCTAGGACAGGAACTCCCGCAGACCCAGCAACGCCCGACAAAATCCCATCATATGATCCCCAGTTCAACAAAGATCCCGCAGAGCACGATGCGCTGCCACCAATAACCGAGCTCTTTGACGACCATCCTGAACTACGCAACGGCTCAACGGTAGGCATGGAAAGCTATGACAAAGATCCTGCGATGCACGACAAGACGGTCCCGATCAAGGAGTATTTGGAAAACAAGGCCGACAGCTCTCCGCTGTCAATCGGCGAGGTGTATGACGAAAACCCCGCACTGCACGATGCGACTGACTCGATCAAGGACAGTTTCGAGAAAGACCCTGCGTATCATGACCGTCTCCCTGTTCCCTCCAACGCGACAAGTATCCCCGTCAAATCAACCGAATCCGAAGACGGCTTCGAGCGTTTGAAGCGCGGCTTCAGTTACATCACGAAGCGGATGTTAGGCAAGCGCAACACTCCGCTCGTGGACGAAGAGGTCGAGGAGATGGCGTTTGAGGAGGATACGTCGATCATTGACGCGTACGCTAGGGTCTACGGGATGCCGAATTCGACGGAGAAGAATAACCTGGTGAATGACTATTATCACGGCTGGCTGGACGATACGGTTATGATTCATTTGGGAATTAGTGATAGTGATGGAGGGGTTATGCATGTGAAGGCAAGGAACTTGCTTGACTGTCTTACTTTGTGCAGTGAGGATGATGAGCACTGAGAGTTGGTTACTCTTTCGTGAAGGACGTGGTTTGTGTTTTTTGTTTTCTTTTTGTATGATTTTCTTGGTTTGGTGTTGCTCGTTTCATTGTTACGGTTGTTTTCTCTATGTTTTGGCCTTGGAAATACAATTGCAATCAGTCCACTACGTCTGCACAGCTCAGAACGATCAACAATCTTCAATTCCAAACCCATCACAGAAAACACCAACAGCGACCCCCTCCCCTATCCTCCACAACCACACCCTCTGCAGCCCATTCCAAGCCACAGAAGCAAAAAAGCGACGACAAATCCCTCAGAAAGTGAAGAAATTCAAATTTAATAAAATTATGTGCAATCATCATCGATAGTTCTTTGATGTCATAATCTTTATCGTCATAGGGAGCTGTCTGCGCGCTTTTTGCTTTTGTGGTTTGGAAAGTGTTGCAGAGGTGGTAGGTGTTTGCAGAGGTGGGATGGAGATGTTGATGTGGTCTTTGTAGGGGGAGGGGGGGGTTGATTGTTGTCTGTAGTTGCGGAAAAGAAGATCGTAGGTCATTCTAGCGTTAAAAAAAGGTCAAAGTAGACTGTATTCAAAAGATATGCTAAAAACAGAGGTAGCAGAACAGAGGTAGTAAAGCATCAGATATTCTGCATTCGACAGTGAAGAAGAAAAAAATTCAGGCGGGAGCTTTATACAAAGTCATTATCACGTGACAGGAGACTAATAAGGTTTGCGCTTAACTGCGGTGCCAGAAACGTAATGCGGCGATGCTCTCACGTCTTGCACCTGCTCTCCAAGAAGACAGCAAGTAGGAAGAAACAGAAAAGCAGAGGGCAATGGCGCTATTTTTCAAGTCCCCGCTCGACATTGAGATTCGGCTGGACGGCGAAGATCAGCGCAAGCACGTTGATGTGCGCATCGACAAGCGGCGGAAGGAGAAAGTGCCGCTGTTTGTTGACGGGGAGACGGTTAAGGGCTCTATTGTCGTGCGGCCAAAGGATGGGCGGCGGTTGGAGCATATTGGGATTAAAGTGCAGTTTATTGGGACGATTGGTGAGTTTTATTTGTTTGTTATTCGTCCGGTGGGATTGAGAATCGCAGAAGTGGTGGTTAACTGGTTGATGTTAAGAGATGTTTGCGGATAAGGGCAACACGTATGACTTTTTAACGCTGGGTCAGGAGCTTGCTGCTCCAGGCGAGTTGCAGCGCCCGGAGACGTATCAGTTTGAATTCCGCAACGTGGAGAAGCAGTTTGAGTCATACAACGGCGTGAACGTGCGTCTGCGCTACTTCATCCGCGTCACGGTCGGGCGCCGGATGGCGGACGTGATCAGAGAGAAGGATCTCTGGGTGTACTCGTTCAATATCCCGCCCGACACCGTGAGCTCGATCAAGATGGACGTCGGAATCGAGGATTGTCTGCACATTGAGTTTGAGTACTCCAAATCGCGCTACCATCTCAAGGACGTGATTGTCGGACGCATATACTTCCTCCTCGTCAGACTCAAGATCAAGCACATGGAGCTCTCGATCGTCCGCCGCGAGACGACGGGTACGCCGCCGAACCAATACAACGAAAGCGAGACGCTCGTCCGGTTCGAGATCATGGACGGCGCGCCGGTCAGGGGCGAGACGATTCCGATTCGGCTGTTTTTGGGAGGATTCGATTTGACGCCGACGTACAGGGATATCAACAAGAAGTTCTCGACGCGGACGTTCTTGTCGCTGGTGTTGATCGACGAGGACTCGCGTCGGTACTTTAAGCAGAGCGAGATTGTGTTGTATAGACAGCCTTGATGGGGTGTTTGTCGTGGGTTTATATATACCAAAAATACCATATTATTATCTATCACATGAAATTTGTACAAATCGAAAAGAATATAAAGCAAAGCACATGCGTGCATAATCCGGCAGCATTATCACACGCAAGTAATCCCACTGGATCCCAACCAGATGTGGGCTTTCCATCAGTAATTATCACTCAGAGCATCAACCTCAATATCTTACAGGCTGCAACTTGCCGGTGCTCCTTTCCGCTGATGTTCCTAATCATAGGAGATCGGAACGAACCCTGCAGTTCTCTATACAACGTCGAGGGATTTAGACGGTCTCGCCGACAGGCGCTTCGTAGCCGTATTCGTCGCTTCGCATGTTGGTGGGCGGTTCGATTGAGGGCGTGAACTCGAGGACGATGTAGATGGCACCGACGCTGGGATGGTAAGTACATTGAATACTAAAAAGGAAGGAGGAGAGCTTACAGGATGATGACGGCGCCGCCGACGACTCTCAAAGGTCCGGGGGAGAGGACGAGAGCACCCATGAAGACGTAGACTAGAGTTGGAAAGTCAGCATGTGCTGCACCTCATTCTCGAGGCAACAGAGGAAGAACGTACAAAGACCTCTGCCGAGGAAAGACATCAAGAAGGAAGCATAGCGAGCGATTTGGGTGGGAATCGAGAACTCTGGGGAGGTGGTATATTAGTGTCAGATAAGTGAAGGTAATTGATATAAGACGTACCGGCAGCGATGACGAGAGAGCCAAAGAGAAGGGTGTAGAGTCCCAAGATGACCTATAAAATAAACAAGATGTCATTAGTGCTGTTCTGGATATGACAGAATAGTGAATGCTGGTGTGGAGGTAAGTACATTTCGGCTATTGATAAGACAATGGAGGTTAGTTCAGGCGTATAGGCGCAGGCAGCGCAGACAGGACTACTTCACACAGAAAGCACATACAAGCTCAAAGGAAAGAAAGAAGCAAAACCGCCGAGGATCTAGACAGGACAAGAAGGTTAGCCTAGCCAAGCAAGCGAATGCAGACGAGGTAGGGCTCGATAGCAGGACTGCAGGCAAACCGTACCATGAGCGCGCCAATAACGAGATTCACGATCCGGAACGGACTCGCGAAGGAGTCTGCGTCGAAGAGAGACATGTCTGGTGTGGGTTTGTAGAGGTAATTGAGTGGAGCTGGCTGGGGTGGGGATAGTGGAGGCCGATGAGGGTGGTTTCGAGAGTGAAGAGGACGTCTTTGCTTCTCGAGGCGGCGCGCGAGGAAAGCCGCGCCAAACTTCTTTCGGCGACTATCTTTGGTGCGCACGTGCCTCGTCCCTTGTTTTGTTCTGCGGTTTGGATCCTGCTTATTGCGAGGGTTGGGTGCTGTGGGAGTAGGAGTAAAGAGTGTTGAAGAGATCTACGGCGGCGAGAGGCGTCTGAGGAGGGCAGGTTGTCGGTACAGCTGTTTTGTGTGGAAAGAAGCAGATATCCGGCACAGTCTGCCACAGTCTGGCGAACAGGACTGGTCCAATCACGAGTAGCAATTTCTAATCCCCCACAGGGGCAGCCGCGAAGGCAGGTAGAGCAGCATTACTAAAGAGAGATAATAGTAGGATAATACAGAGGCAGGATGGATGCAGGCAGGCGGGAATCCAGGATGCAGGAAAGCCGGAACGGACAGGAAGTAGGAAGAAACTGCAGGCTGCCAAACGCGACGCCACTGCGAGACGGGAAGAGGACTATCGCGGCAGACGGTTAGGAGCAGGTCCGACTATCATCACGAAGAGCGATGCGCAGTTGCGGTGACTGATTATCGCGATTATCAGCGGGCAGCGCAGGCAGCCAAACCTCTACGCCCGACACACCGCTTCCTGCTCGCTGCTCCCTGTTCCCTCCGACAGCCTCCCCTTCCCCTTCCCGTCCTAACCTCAACTCTTATTTATTCTTCCTCCCGTTTTATGTTTATCGGACCGCGTCACCGGAGAAACCTAATCGCTGCTGGCTTCTGGTCCGAGAGACCTAAAGGTTCGAGGCTTAGGGTTTGGCCATCCAGCTTCCACTCGACTCAGGCTCTGACCGTCGGAGCGCGTATCTTCTTCCACTCTGGCATCCTTCTCTGCTTTCATTCCTGCTCTGCTGAACGCTGAACCGGCTGCTCGTCATCGTCAGTCTGTTTCTGTGCCGTGCGCGTCCTTCCCCGTCCTTATCTTGTCCCATTGCTAGTCGAACCCTGTCTGCGGCCGCCCTGGCCTCTATCTCTCTACCGTGCCTTCTGTATCAACCTGGGCACGCCTGCGCAAGCCAGCAGCAGTAGCAGCGGCAGCAGCGGCAGCAGCAGCAGCAGAACCGCCTGAAGCGCCGGAACCAGACCATCATCGCAAAATGGCGTTCTCGCCTTCGTCCTCGTTCATCCGCAAGTCCATCTTTGTGCATCTCAGAGCTTACTTTCGCGGGCGCCGGCTGTTCACCATCCTCGTCGTCGCGCTGCTCTCCCTCGTCTCGCTCTCGGTATACTCCTCCTCCTCGAGAAATGCCGGGTTTAGAAGCAGTAGCAGGGGCAGGGGTCGCTTCTCCTCTTCGCACTTCTTGTCAAAGTCAAACGACTTGTCTACCCCTGCCTCTGACCCCGCGCCCATGAACAACTACATCCCCTCCTCGTCCTGGGAAACCCCGTTCTCCTTCTCGGTCTCGACTGCCGACTCGGATGTTGCCGTCATCCCCCAGCAGCTCGACCGCTGCCCTATCTACTCCTTCTTTGACGAAGCAGAGTTCGCGGCCCTGGGCGTCAACGTCACCATCGAGCGCGCCGTCCTGGAGCGATGGAAACGCGCCATCTGGGCGTACGGTTTTATGCCTGTCGTGCTCACCACCGAGGATTCAAAGAAGAACCCGAGATTCAATGAGCTCGAGGCTATTCCCAGTCTACGAGCTCACAAAAAGATCGATACTCTAAAGTATCTCGCCTGGTCCACCGCTCCTACCGGCATTCTTGCCAACCACAGAGTGCGTCTTGATGTTTGTAATATTTTGATTTTCCACTCACACGATATTTAGATCTTCCCCTTCACCACCAAACCAAACCAAAACGAGCTCAAGCACCTCCGCGAATGCCAGTTTGGATTGTTGACCGTCTACAAAGACCTGGGCAGCGACTTTGTCACGGGCGCCAACAAAGCCGTCGACGAATTCGTCGCAAACGCATTCACCACCGGCCACCGCGGCAACATCGCGGGCTACGTGGACGAGATTGTGATTGTGGAGCCAAAGATCGGCGTGTTTGTGCACTACACCGAGGAGTTTGTCGAGTCGACGTACAAAAACATGCCGCCCGAGCTGCTGCCTGACGTGATCAACGCGCACATGCACAACAACTGGCTCTCGCGATTCTCCGACGGCATCGAGATCGTCGAGCCATTCCCTTCTACCGACAGAATTCTACACTACCCCGCGCTCTCGACCGCCTACGCGCTGACTGTCTGTCCGCCCGAGGAGCTGGAGCAGTTCTGCCCGCCCGGCAAGGAAAAATGCTACAAGTGCAACAGCAACCTGCCGAGCGGATTCATCAAGTTCGCAGAGGTCATCGGCCGGACGAAGAGCGCGTTCAAGTTTGTGACGGTGCCGCACCCGCTCACGCATCTCGCGCTGACTTACAGCACCGCAAACCCGCTGTCTGCCGACTTTGTGCGTCGGAAAACGACACGCGACGCGTTCACGAAAGCGGTCACGGATGAGATCGTGGAAGAAGGAGTAGGCGCGCCGGACCGCATGCTTGAGCTGAAAAAGCTGGCGGCAGCGAACTACGAGGTGCTTGACGATCAGTACTATGCGATTTGGGAGGCGCAGCTGGATATGTCGCCTGCCTGCGCGCTAGATAACTACTTTGAGTGGGCGCTCGGGTTCTCGTTCGGTGGTGTCCTCCGAAACTCCGGTTCTAGTCAAGCAGACGACGACGACGCCGAAACCTCTACCTCTACGACCCCTGGAAAATCCTCCGTCGACAGCCCCGCAAGCCCCTTCTCCGTCCTCTCGATCCAACTCGACCAGTGCCTGCCCGCCTCGGAAGCCAAGCAGCTGCACAAAGACGCCGAGGCGATCGGCCGCCCGTCGCGCAACGGTGTACCCCCGCCACTGCAGCCGACGAAGGACGTGATTAACGCTGCGCGCAACGGCGTGCTGAGCACGACGGCGGCTATGAAGCGGACGAGAAAGATGATTGAAGGGTGGAATTTGGCGGATGCGGAGCTGTGGCGGTTCGTGAGGGCGATGAATGAGCGCGCGTCGCAGGAGCCGGCGGTTTGGTTGACTTGAGAACTTGCACGGATTATTTCCTTTCCAAATTTTTTTATCATAATGACCTCCCCTCCATCTCTCTCCCTTCCATCCTCGAATCATCTCCCGTCCGTCTCGATCGTGTTTTTTTGGCCCGTGATTTATCGCATGAACTCACCCTGTTTACATGTACATTGTTATGACTTACCATGTGAATCCCTTTCAGCTGCATCTTACCCTCTATATATTTCCCCTATATTTTCTTTTTTTTTCACTTTTTGATCTTCTTTTTCTCTGTTTGTATAATTCGCCTATAGAGCTTTCCTCCTAATTTTGTGTACGTTATACGTTTATATACTTCTATATATATAATTCCTATTTTTTCATATTATATAGATATACTAATCAGAGAACTGGCGGGGTGTAGTAGACGGAAATCTTGGTTTTCGGATTTTTCTGTGGTGATTCTGGAGCAGAGCCGCTTTTTTGGAGATTAAAATCAATAAATTATGAGCCGCTTTAGTGCCGCTTCATCTTTTCTGAATGGGTTTTTTTATTCAATTTGATGACTTCTTCATGAATGTGAGCTTATCATTTTCTTTTCACTTTTGATCTCGGGGTAGAGAAGGGGTATTAAACTGCCGTACTGTCCGCGTTGAACAGAAGAATGAGAATATACTCTACACATGCCACCACCCTCCTTCTTTCCTCCCCTGATCACGAAGATCACGACCGCATATCAAGGTAAAAGTAATGCAAGTAATTTCATTAACGTGATGTGAAACAAATAAATATAAATGAGAAGCGAGAGTAAAAAGAGAGAACCGTGTCCTTGTCACCATGTGTATTAGAAACCGATAACCAACCGTTAATCAAATAAAAGCAGACAGCAGCAAACAAACAAAGCATAGACTAGCAAAACAGACTACAAGAACAAACAAATACAAGAGAAACAAATCTGTTCAGAAGACCGTTGTCTTAAATATTGGTCAACGCCATTCGTTGATGCTCCTCCTTCTCCAACTCCCATATCATCCAAAACCAGAACGCACGAAAGAATAACAAAAAAAGATAGAGAAGAAGAGGCTACTCAACGAATCCTACGCGACGCATTCCAGATTCATCCTGATGCTCAATAAACATCTCCTCACCACTCTCGCCCGCCTCCGCATCCGTCATCTCGCTCACCTTCGCGCTGCGTTCATTCTCGCTCGTGAGCTCGTTGATGAACCGGTACTGCTCGCCTCTCGAGAAATAAAGCGGCTTCACGCTACCCTCGTTATTTCCCGAGCTCGCAAAGCTCTCGACCACGGCTTCCGTCACGAGCACGTACTTGATCGACGACTCGGGAAGCTCGTAGTTTACGTTCAGCAGCAGACGCGCCATTATCGATTTGAGACCGCGCGCACCCGTGCCCTGCTTGAGCGCGAGGCGCGCGAGCGCTTGCATCGCCGGCGTGGTGAACTTGAGCTCGACGCCAAACATGCGGAACGAATGCTCGTACTGTTTGAGGATCGCGTTTTTGGGCTCGGTGATTATTCGAATCATGTCTGATTCTGACAGGGGGAGGAGGGGCGAGACAAGGGGGATTCGGCCAATCAACTCCGGGATCATTCCAAATCTCGTGAGGTCTTCGGTCTGGACGTGGTTCAAGATCGTCGCTTTATCTTTCGCAATTTCGTCTGTCGATTTCGGTGGCTGCAAGTCGGCTCCGGGAGTACGAAAGCCCAGCGACTATCACAGAGTTAGCTCATCACTCTTCTATAACTGTAAAGATCAGAACGTACCTGTTTCTTGCCAATTCGTTCCCCAATGATCTCATCCAACCCCACAAAAGCACCAGACAAGACAAATAGAATATTCGTCGTATTTACCACAAACGTCTCCTTCCCCTGCGACATGTTCCCCGTGGACCGCTTGACTGTGATGTTTGAGCCTTCCAGCATCTGCAACAGCGCCTGCTGCACTCCTTCGCCGGCAATGTCTTTTGTCGCAAACACACCCTGGCGCGCTGGCTTTGCTAGCTTATCGCATTCGTCAAGGACTACTATCCCGAATTCTACTCACGATATATTAGTCTCAACCCGTAACGATACAGTCTCAATCACACATACCAGCTTTCTCGACGTCGTAGTCGCAATTGGCCATTAATCGCTGAATACAGATATCAGCGTCATCGCCGATATAACCTGCCTGCGTCAGCGCCGTGCAGTCGACCATAGCAAACGGCACGTCGAGGCTCTTGGCCACTGACTGCATCAGCAGGGTCTTGCCACTACCAGTCGGGCCGAGCAGCAGCACATTTGTTTTCTCCAGCGTTGGCTCAGACTCGTCATCTACCATTAGTTAGTATGGACATGAACAATATCCGCAGAGATCAGTTAGAATACGCACCCGCAGAAGACTCACGCATCATCGCATCGCGTTCCTCCGTGAACAAAGGATGCTGAAACGGCGCCGCGTCCCTGCGCAGCCGACTATCGAACTCTTTCCTGATCCTCATCCTCCGGTCCTCGATACTCTGCGCCCTCAGATAATGATTAAACACCGCGACCGAAATCACCGTCTTTGCTCGATCCTGCCCAATCACATAATCGTCCAAATGCTTCTTGATCGCGCGCGGACTGAGCACCGAGCCTCCTTTAATCGAGCTAAACCTGCCTCCACCGTACGCACCACGCCCGCTCGCGCCTCCTCCTCCGCCCGCAGAACCGCGCTCTCCAAGCCCGTCGTCGAGCGCCGAGTATGGCGCGTACGGCGGCGACGAGATCGATCCGCTTGCGTTTGGTGATGGCGGGCGGTTAAATAGCGGGCCGCTGGGATTGCCGCCGGGCGAGTACGTGTTGGAAAAACCCTCACCAGAGCGATCGCGCGTGGAATACAGCCTGAGGGGCCTGCTGCATTGCTCGTCGAGCGAGAGGGATGTGTGTGGGCGAGTAGATCGCTGGCGATGCGCGTGCGTCGCGGTGACTGCTGATAGTGACGCCGGCGCGCGCAGTGAGAGCCGCCTGGCTGTTGCGAGCTGCATGCTGTTGCAACTGTCTGTCTGTCTGAGTAGTAGTCTGCTGTAGACTTCTCGCGCAACTTCACGAGATCTGCTCAAACTGCTCAAACTGGCGATTGGGGCCAGACTTCGGGGTATCGTCAAGATGACGGTATCGGGCCACGGGGTCCCCTAACCCCCAATGCTTACATCATTATCTCTAAACTGTGACTAATTGGGAAATCGTAAACATTGAGTGAGTGCAACAACATCTAGCATATATAGATTGATAAGAAGATATGTGAAGAAAGAAAAAGCCCTTGACCAAACCGACAAACATTAACAAAGTACATTCATTAGAGAAACTTCAAGCAAAGCATTGGAACGGGATGAAAATCGGCGATAGAGCCGAAAATGCAATTTTTTGGATATTATAAGATCACAAAACACAAACAAAGGAAATCGTCACAAAAGAAGTCGACCGCAAGACTAGTTGTAGACGCCGGCGATCCACTCGGACACGTACAGAGATGCCTTTTTGAATTTCCGGTCAGAGTACTTCTCGTAGATTGCGCGATGATGGTCTTTGGGCGTCCTTAGGCACTCTACCAGCACGTTCATGGCCGGTCTGAGCTGGGAAAGCAGGAATCCAGAATAGTACACATGTGCATCAGTCTATACAAAAGTTGTTAGTCATGCGTCTATACATAATATTCGTCTCAGACTGTAGCTCACCCATTCTCCCCTGTTTAGTATCTTTCGGGACAGACAGTGAGCAGCAGCAGCAAGCCAGCTCGGGGGTGCCCCGACAAATCGCTCGTCCATGATGGTGACCTCCAAGATGTATTTGGCCAACGTCCGCGTGTCGAGATCATAGTCATCCGCTTTGCTGGTTCGTCTCAGGAAACTCATTGGTCCTGGCCATCCCAAATTGAACTCCAGCAGCGAGATCATGAATCGCTCAGCCTTGAAGATCTCTTCGGCTGTGTAGCTGTAGTCAACCATGAATGTGATTTCTTGCACCGATGGACAGTTGATTTCCTCATATTTCGCAGCAACAAAAAGGGCGGTCGCGCCCACAAGCTGCAGCTTTGCAAGAGAAACAACTTTGAGCGATAAAAATCGGTCAATGTAATTAATGGTGAGAAACAGAGTCTCTGGAAGTAGGTTGAGGCGGTTGTGGACTTCAACAAGCCAGTCAACTAGAATACTTCGCATCGACCAGTGAATCTCGGTCTGGTTGTCCATGTAGGCTGGGTTGGGACGAGATTTGATCTCTAGCTCGCGCATGTATACAAAAATCTCCTCGCTGTACTCTGAAACCATTGATACATCGTACCAATCCTCATCGCCTTCATAGTCTGGTTCGAGAGCCTTTGCTTCTTCAGACTGCAAGAAATTGATAGCAACCTGCTCGTACTCTGCTCTGGTCTTGTCGCTGATGACTGGGAATAGAGCACCAGGGTTGGTGGTTGATTGTACTGTGAAATCTGTAGAGTCGAGATTGTTCAGAATACTCGATGTGTTTGCAACCAAAAGCTCTTTAGTGTCGTCAACTTCAGCCTCCTCCTGCTCATGAATATCCAGAGCAGAGTCAGAAGAAAACTGCACAGCGCTCACTGCCTTTTCGACAATTGCAATGGAGTCGTCTTCCTCATATTCTGGCTCAATGCTGCTTTGCTTTGTCTTGTGCATTCGCTCGTAGACCTCGGCGACCTGAGCAGTAGTAACATGATGGCGCGAGTCACGGGCGGCGATATCCGCCGTCTGAGATTCATGGGTGTGCGCTCTGTTGACGTTGGTCTGCGAGCTAAGTGCTGTCCGAGACGACTTGCGCGATACCGGCTGCACGGTTTGTTTTGATGGCAGCTGCTGCACGAGCTTTCCACCAGCAGCGATGTTTGAAGCTGGCTTGACGGCATTGCTCACGTCGCCGAGAGCAACGCGCTTTGCACCGGCTTTGAGGCCCAGCTTGTCGGCATTGTTGGAGACGATAGGAAGCGTGGTGACGGGTTTGAGCTGGATTCGGCTGGTCTGCCGGGCGATAGCATTCTCGTCTGGCCGGACACGGAGAGGCTGTCGAATGCGCTAGGGGTTGAGTTAGTGCTGTGCAAGACAGTTCAGTAGCAATGCATTAAAGTAGAAGAGAACTTACTCTGTCCATGGTGTGGTTATGGAGTGAGGAAGGGTATGAGAAGCGACGATACACGCTCGAAAGACGAGCAGTTCAGCAGTGCAGGCAAGGTAGTCCTCTGTAGCAGAACTATTACTCTGTCTTCAAATACAATAGCAACAACAAACACAGCAAACACAAACACAACAACAGAAAGGGAGCAAATCAATCGGTCTGTAAACACGCAGAGTGCAGACCAGCAGGAGCCCCAGTTGAATAAATAAATGTTTATTGTTTTGGTCGGTGTGAGGCGGGGCAAGGGCTTCCGTTTACGGGCAGAACGTAAACAGCCAGAAGTTGACCCAGCAACGAGACACGTGATCTGGGATTTATCAGGGAATTGGGACCAAGTGCCGTTTTGGGCTTGTGCGCCAAAACCTACTCGGCTTCGTCCTCAGCTCCACTTTTGTTCGTTGAAAGAAAATACTGAAGAGAGAAAGGAAGAAGAGAACTTCTTCTTGACTTGTGTACTCTTGCAGCTCCCGGGTTGCCGACGCAGTAGTTGCTGCTCTTACTTTCTCTGCTCTCCTCCCATCTATCATCTTCACCATGTCGGACCACAGCCAGCAGCAGCAGCACGATATGAACTCCTACATAGACTTCAACGGCATCCAGCTCGACCTCTCCGCCTTCGACATGGACACCTCCGGTGCACTGCTTGACTTTGACCACCAGAACTCCGACGGCCTGCTCGACCAGAGCGGCCGGTTCCACGACCAGGGCCAGGGCCAGAGCCAGAGCCAGCAGCAGCATCAGCAGCTGGACCAGCAGCTCCACCAGCAACAACGCCAGCTCCAGCAGCTCCAGATGCAGAAACAGCTCCAGCAGCAGTTTCAGAGCCCGATGCACATGCAGATGTCTCAGGACTATCAGCAACCACAGCAGATGGACCAGCACGCAGGCTCTCAAGGCAGCTCAATCATACCCCCCACCCCGTCTTCTATCGACTTCAAGTCGGGTGTATTCAACTCGCCCAGTGGCACCATCGACGCTTACTCCATGAGAGATGAGGTAACCACTCCTTCTTATACGTTTCTATCTGCTGCGATGCTAATCTCGGCTAGAACATATTCACCCCTCTGCTATCCCCGGCCGTCACTCCTCTCGAACATCCCATCTCCATCCAGAAAGAGCTCGGCTACTCGTCAAACTACTTCTCCCCACTCACATCTCCCGCGCTAGAAGCTCAGATATATCCCTACAGCTCTGCCTCGCCCGGCGACTCGTCCCTCAGCGGCAGTCTCAGCAAGCACCGCCTGCGCACCGCAAGCTACAGCGGCAGCTCGTCCTCGCCTGCCCAGAAGCCCGTCACCATTCGTCAAAAGTCCAGTGAAACAAATCTACAGCGCTCGAGCAAACGACGAGCAACCGCTGCGTTTGCTGCCGCGGCGTCAGCCAACGGAGCAAATCCCGGAGACGCGTCTTCGTCCGAGAGTATTTCTCCCGAGCCATTACTGGCCTTGCCCGAGAGCAGTATGGCTCCTCCCCCCGTGCCTGTCTCTAAATCCGGAACCAGCGCCGCTCTGAGAGTCGATGTTGGTGCAACCACACAACAACAGCAGCAGCAGCACCGACTTGCTCCGGTGACGCCAGCAAGTCTGATGAACCTCAGCAAAGACCGCGTCGGCAGCATCACAGAGACAGCTCCAGGCCGCGATGCCGCGGACGCAATCATCGACGGAGTCGCCAGACGGCGGTCGTCTGTGATTGCTACCTCGCCGCGGTCGGCGTCGATCGAGCGGAGCCCAAGTCTGAGCGCGAGCGCGCACAGCAGTCCCGCGATACGGCCACAGTCGCGGAGTTCTGCGCGCGCGGGAAGCGTGAGCAGTAGTCCTGTGATTTTGCCAAAGTCCTCAGGGAGCGCGACGATGCGACCGATCAAGCCCGCGCGGTCACGGTCCGGAAGCGTGTCTGCGTCGCCGAACCTGCAAGTTCGGATTTCACCGAACTTGAAGCCGTTGCTGCCGGAAGGGGCGGACGATATGGCGATGCTGCTTGCGTCCAAGTCAAACTACCAAAACATCGTGGAGGGCAAGCATTCGCAGCTGGGGCTGTCGTATCCCGAGCAACTGAGCATAAACCTGACGTCCAAGCGGACATCGCACAAGATTGCCGAGCAAGGGCGACGGAACCGGATCAACAACGCGCTTTCGGAGCTGAACTTGCTGCTGATTGACAACATCAACCTGCCGGTCTCGGACGACGACGACGAGGAGAGCAAGAACCAGGTACCGCAGCAGTGCTCGAAAGCAAACACGGTCGAGCTCGCGATTGATTATATCAAGAAACTGCATACGCGGATCGACAAGTTGAAAGTGAAGCTGAAGGAATCTAACCGCGAGCTCGAGGCCGAGCGGGAAAAGTACTCGAGCGTGGCGTCGGTGTCGTCGAATGCGGACGTGAGCCCGGTCGCGCAGATCAGCGATTGCGCGATGGAGGGCGGGATTGACGATGCGGCGAAGCGGCAAGTGCCAGCACTCATTGAGAAGTCTGCGGTGATTGCGTCGTCGCCGGCAGAAAACATCGAGGATGTCGAGATGGGACAAGAGTCGAAGGCAGAGATACCCCGCAACTAGCCTCTAGTTACTTTTTCGAGCAAACTAGCCTTGCGCTTTTTTTGAGACTCACACTGATGATAATATACATATATAATAGTTGTCTTTTGATTTATGCTGTTTTATGGTTGATCTCTTCTTGCTTATTATTTCCCAGTGCGATATATTAATGAATGCGAGAAAGAAAGAAAGTATGTGTGAGTGTATATAGAATAGAAATGTAAGAATGGTACAGATAGTCAATGTGAATCAAACAAGTTTACGATTTTGTGAAGGAATTCCTACGATAGTGAAGTATATGTAAGCTCAGAGTATAAAAAGTCCATTTCCCGCGAAATTACGAAATAAGATATAACAAAATTATCAAGGAGGTTAAGAGAGCTAAGAGAACTATATACGAAAGAAAATTACATGCACAAAGCAAGAAGGAAGACAAAAACAACAACACAACTAATAAAAAAACGTCACGGTCCTTCTTCAAGGTTAAAGATCAATAGAAGAGATTATGAGATGAAGGTGGCCTCGTTGTAGAGATGGCCGGATTCCTCCCACTCCTCATCACCAAGCTTGATCTTGATGGACGCCGGGTTCGAGTACTGATAAATGTACGGCTTCGTTCCCGCGACGCCCGCGACGATGTTTTTCACAAACTTGGGGATCTCAGCCATCACGTCCACGCGCTCGATCAGGTTCGGGAGCGGCGCGACGATCTTTGCTTCGACGTCGGCAGCGTCGTCGGCGGTCTTGCCCGCCCAGTCGAACTCGATCTCGAGCGGCGCGGGCCAGTCGTTTTCGGCGTCGGATTTGGTCTTTGTGTGGATCGCTTTGTTGTTGATGGTTGCGGCGAGAAGCTTGTCGCCGCGGACGACGGCGCCGATGTTGACCACGACCGAACCGTAGCTGGGCGGGGTGGTGAACTCCATCATGACCGCGGAGGAATTCGGGCCCTGGAAGTTTGCAAAGTTCCATCTGGCGGCGGCGTGCTGGGGCTTCATGCCCTGGAGGGCCATGACGAACATTGCGAGGCCGTCGGCGGCGAGCTCGATGCCCTTGACGGTGATTTTACCCGCGACCTTTGCGCGGGGCCAAAAGACGTGGCGCATGGTGCCCCAGGGCTTGTCGAGGTCGGTGCCGTACTTTGTGATTCCGTCCTTGCCGATCTTGAAACCAGGAGCCTCGCGGGTGATGGTGATGTCGACGATGGACTGGTCGTTGACGGTGGAGACGATGTGGTAGGCCGACAAGTCGTCGTTGATGTCGATGTTGATGTTGTCGGCGGCGAAGGAGGCCTTGTTCTTGCTGAACTTGAAGTCGTTGAGATGGGTCGAGGTCCAGACCGACTCCTCGGGCTTGTCGGGGTGGTAGATGCGGCAGGTGAATTGGGAGGTGGTGTGGATGCCGGCGAGGTTGGAGAGGATGATTTGCACGAAGCAGACGTGGCCGGAGGCAAGGGTCAGGTAGAAGACCTGGGTCTCGACGTTGGTGAAGGAGAGGTTTCGCCACTGGAGATCCTCGAGGGTGAGCTCGCCAAAGGGATTGGAGCCGGCGACGGTCTCTGTGATGGGATGGAAGGCGTCAGGGCCGTACTCGGGCTCTGCGGTGCCGACGGCGGCGGAGATTCTGAGAGTGGTTTAGTTAGTATGAGAAGTTATAAGAGTGATTGTATGAAATAGAAGGACGAAAAGAGGTGATAGAGTAGAATAATAGAGATGATGATATCAGGATGTGGAGGTGGAGAGACGATGATTGGATGATGACATACCCTGATTGAACCCACTTGAGCATTGTGAATAGAAGATGTGTTATAAGAGAAGAATACGAGTAGTTAACAACTCCAACAGTAGATTCAACAGCGAAATAGCAACTTATTCAACAAACTTGTGAAGAAGCAGCGGCGGATAAGAAAGAGGAGGAGCAGAAAACAATCGTCGCAGCTCGGCTCCGATCGTTATCACGCAAGCCACACGCACAGCCACACAGCTACCGCACAGCCACTGGTTTCTTTATTTACTCGGCAACGCGTTAACTTCTGCTTCTGCTGTTGACGCGTCTTCTTCTTCTCTTCTTCTCTTATTCTATTCTGGTTTGCTGAGAGCAAGAGGCACAATGGCGCAGGAAATAACACTCTACCCCGATACAAGCAAAATATCTCACTTCCATCTCCTGCAGCTCACCCCCGACATCCAGCAACTCCTCGACTCCCCCGATGAGACCTCGTAAGTTTCTTCTACTACTACTCCTACTACTTCTGTCTACCCTCCTCTAACTCTTTTCTTCTCTAGACACCTCACGATAAAGTCCGCAGGCCCGACATCCCCCATCTTTCTCTGCTCCTACTCAAAAACATTTCGCATACGACAAATCTCCCAATCCAACACGATCCTCATGGTCTCCGCCTCCCGCTCAAAGAACTACACCGACGACCAAGATACCCAAATGGACGATATCGCAGAGCAAGACGGCGAGGAAGAAGTTGAAGCTGAAGCCCCGGTGGGATATTTGAGTCAACTCCCCGGCTCGATCTTGGAATGCACGTCTTCATCACCACAGGTCGATCTCTCCTTCGTACCCCTCTACAACGGCGCCGACGCCCTCTCCACCACCTCCTCCTCCTCCTCCTCCTCCACCTCTCTGCACCTCAACGAGATAAAATCGCAAATTCCAGTCTCAGACTACGAATTTGCCAACGAATGGGCCGCCGCGCTTGGCGTCGAACTGCCTCACGGCGGGGCATTCCGACTCTCGCGCGACTTTGTGCAGCAATTCCTTCCCGTCTTCGTCGCGGCCGTCAGCGCGGACAGATTGGATTTGGAAAGACTGGAGGTCGCGCGGGTGTTTGAGGCGGTTAAGGAGGAGGATGAGCCGGTTGCTGTTGTTGAGGCTTTGTTGAGGCGGTTTTCGAGGACACGAGAGGAGCGTAAGTTGAAATATACATGATAGTTTGTGAGGTCTATTGCTAACTTTTGAACAGCGTATTGCGTTGATAGAGAGGGGATTGCGCGATGGTTTGGAATACAAACGTTATCAGACCATGCAGTAAGTCCACATCCTACTACTCTTCTTCTCGCACCAGACACTAACACCCCCCAGTACAAAGAGACCAAACTCGGAGACTTTCTCTCAACCTGGCACGCCTCCCTCCCTCAACCGCTCGACTACCCCCCCTGCTCCCTCTCCCTGCTCACGGGCCACTACGTGCAGCCCACGCCCAAAACAATCCGCTACCTGCCCTGCGACCGGCTCCCGCTCGAGCCCGCGGCGAGATTCGAGAGGTTGTTTGCTGCGAAGGGCGCGTGGGCGGTTGAGGAGATTATGCCGTTTGTGGAGGGGATCGAGCGCGATAAGGCGAGGGTGAATGCGCTGTTTATGAAGTTTGCGAGGAAGAAGAGCGTCGCGGGCAAGACCGTGATTACGAAGCGCGGTACATGAATCTCTATACAAATATAAGAAGATAGTGCATCATGCGAAAATTACTCTATATTCTAAGAAACAGCGACGGTGACAAGCGACTTCACCGCCTCGTAAACCCCCAAAAACACCGCTCCTCCAAGACTGATCCACATCGTCCTCGGCCCGACGCCCTTATAAAACCCCGCGAGCCCTTCCTCTTTCCAAATCTCGGCCAGCAGTTTCGCGGCCGAGATCCTGCTCTCGCTGAGCATCATGCGCGTCTTGAGCACGTCGAGCGGCGTCGTCGTCGCGGCCGCGATCCCGCCTGCCACGGAACCGCACAGCGCGCCCTCGGCCGCGTTGGCTTGGTCCCGTCCAGAGCGCGCGGCGAGGACGTGTTTCATGCGTTCGTAGAGCGGGAATTGGATCATCGTGAACGGGATCTCGCGCATGATGGTGGTAGAGTATCCGCGGTACAGGCCGCGGAAAACCCCTTCGCCAGAGTCGTTTGCGAGCACGGACTTGAGCGCCGCGAGGGAGGAGGAGTATTGCGATGCCTGGGCGCGCTGCTTGACGACTTCGGTGGGCACGCGGACTGTGCAGGCTGCGATTTCGCCGAGGGAGGCGGCGGTCATGTGGGTTAGTCCTTCGACGAGGTTGTCTGAGAAGGAAGGCGGGAGATGGGCTTTGTAGAGCGGGAGGAGGGATGATTTCATTGCTTCGTATGTGAGGAAGAACAGACTTGCTGGAGAGGAGTCAGTTGTCATAGACAGAGGAGAGGTAAGAAGAGTAGAGGAGACAGACCTCCGGGAGCAGACCCCACGATCGCACTACCGACGCCGCGATACATGCCCGTCCAGCCGCCGTTTTTGAAGAAGCCGCCTTTGGCTTGTAATCTCGTCTTGAGCGTATCTATCGGGAAGAAGAACAGATCCGTGCATGTTCCTGCCGCGCCTCCGCTCTGTGAGGGTAGTTTGTTAGTGGTGTGTTGATGAGACTTGGGGGAGATGAGATGGACGTACCAGCAGCGGAATCAGAATTGGATGCTGCTCCATTTACTGTACACTTGAGTAGTGTATCGAGACCAACAACGGCAATTGACGCGTTGTCGTGTATATTCTCTATTGTGTCTATAAGATATTCTTATAGAGAACAAAGACAATAAGCAGCAGTAAACGAGAAAATGTTGACTTCCCGCGCCGCACGAAAATTATATCAGTTTCTCTCTTCTTTCTCTTCTTCCCATCTCTGATATACTCAACAACAGCTTATAACAAAATGACAGAAGTGATATACCCCCCTCAACACCCGCGACAACAACCTCCTTCCTCTTCCGCGCAGACGGCTCCGCGTCCTGGAAAGTCGGCAGCGCGCACCTGCTCGCGTCGGTGTCTGGCCCGATGGAGGTTAGTAAACGGGACGAGGAGCCTACGACTGCTGCGTTGGAGGTTGTTTTGAGACCTGATGTCGGTCTTTCTTGTGAGTCTCTACTCTCTTTTATTTGTTTGTTTCTGTTACAGAAGAGGCTGGGCTGACGGGAGAATAGCGCCACGAGAACAATACCTGCAAGATCGGATACGAAAGGCGTTGACGCCAGTGATTATCCTTGATCTGAACCCACGAACACTGATTCAGCTCGTCATTCAAATCGTCGAATCCGGCGACCTGCAAACCCATGTACGTCTTCTTCTTCTTCTTCTTCTCGTGAAGCTGTGCTGCTGATGCTGATACTCTCTACAGAACCGGATCGCGCTCGCGGCTGCTATCAACGCCGCCTACCTCGCCCTCCTCGACGCCGGCATCCCCATGCGCTCCACCGTCTCCGCCTGCACAATAATATACACCACCTCCCCCCCACCGCAATAATCAACCCCACGAAACGGCAACTCGAAAAACTGACCTCCGCCGAAAGCATAACCTCCACCCACACGATCGCGTACGAGCTCAAAGGCGGCGCGGTCGAGCGGCTGCTGATGTCTGAGAACTCGGGGATGTTCTCGACTGAGCGGTTGTTTGAGTGTTATGAGATTGCGGCGAAGGTTTGTGTGGAGACGAATGGGGTTATGCGGGAGGTTGTGGCGAAGGGGGTGGAGAGGTTGGATACGTGGAGGAAGTAGTAGAGTACAAATCTTTACTGAATGAAATAAACTGAATGAAATAAAGAAACCAAGTCTAGTAAAGCATTGCATACACCTGAACCTCAATATGAAATAAACACCATGCACTCAACCGTCTAAATAAGATACACCGCTCTAAGCAAGATCCACACCGCCGATAAGCAAGACACCGCCTAAAAAGTAAGATACAAAACACACATCATCGACGGCCCGGTATAAATGCCAAACCAAAACATGATACTCCCAAAGACCTTATTTTCTTTCATGAACTTTGATTTGGAAAGCTGGACGAGCGGTAGCTGGCACATTTGCAGGAATAAAAGGTAGCCTCTGAGTTTTTTGAAGATGACAAACATCACGAGTTCGTGGATTACCGAGGAGATGAAGAATGTCACAACTAATCAAGTTAGCTGTCAGCTCAATTAGAAGAAAAAGAAAAGAAGGAGGAACTCACAGGTAGCGGCGTGCTTGGACACCTTAAAAGCAGAGATACTGCTATGATAAACATGTCTGAGCAAAAACAAATGCACCGGCACGTTCCACTCGCGCGCAAACTCGTCCCACTGCACGCAATTCCACCACGGCCCGTAAAACCTACGATCGGCAAACCGCGTGAGCTCGGCGATCGCGTTGAGAATCGCTTCCCAGATCATGTACCAGGTGAGCAGGTACATGAGCATGAACGGCATCATCAGCTCGAGTAGCAGGAACGGGTATTCCCGCGCTTTATCCACAAATGAAAGAGAGCGCAGACTGAGCGCGTGCATGACGATCGGGTAAAAGTATTGTTCGGCGATAAGGATCATGAGGAAGAAAACACCAAATATAGCAGCGACTTTCTCAAACACGTACCCCCAGCGAATCTTCTCCGTGCGCGGGTACTCGAGCTCGTAGACCAGCGTCGGCATCATCATGTAGTCAAAGAAATTGCACAGCGACACGTTGCGCGGGTACTTTGTGCACGCGCCGACTTCGGACCGGAGCTCGACGTGGCAGAACGTGATTTCGTCGAGCAGTTTCTGCTCTTGCTCGAGCTGGCTTTCGGATAACTTGCCGTCCTCGGGTTCCTCGCGCAGTCCGCGTAAAGCGGATTCAAAGAGCGCGAGATTGTCGCGAACGGTGGAGAGGTGGCCGCAGAAAAAGGCGTAGGAGTGCTGTTTCATGAGCAGGACGAGCGAGTGCAGACAGAGAAAGACGCGGCCGATCCAGGGATAGTCGCAGTACATTGGCCACCAGAGCGCGAGGCCGAGAAACACGAGCTCGTAGATTGACACGATCCAGGTGCCGGCGCCGTTCCAGGAGATGACGTGGTTGGCGATAGTTTTCTGGATGCCGACGTGGGCAAAGGTCAAGAGGAAGAGGAAGAAGTCTGTGAATGCGATCTTTGGCAGGTCGCGCCAGAGGATGTGCACGATGTGGGTCTGCATGATGTACCCATTGCGATGGTAGTTGATCAAGATTGTTTTCAAAAACACAAAGAACGTGCCGAGCCAGAAGAGCGTGTAGAAGCCGGCAAAGATCGAGGTCTTGCTGGCCTCGTTCTCGAGGATCGTCGTGCTGGGCTGGAAATTTAGGTCTGCGAACCGGGGCCGGCGTTTCTGCTTCTTGGCTTTGTCGTTGGCTGAAAACTCCTGCGTGGAGGTGCTCGTGGTGAGTGTCTTTTTTGTGATTGTGAGTTGGGGAAGATCGATGGATTCAGAGACGGTGGTGGTGGTTGTCGTCTTTGAGAGGGAGTGGTGGTGCTCGTTCCCGCGCTTCGTGAGAAGAGGCACGGAGTCAGAAGTCGACGGATCCGCAGCAGAACTGCTCGCGGTGCTAAAACTATCATCAACCGCGCTCGTACTTTTCCTAAACGACGAATCCACAGACGAATCCGACGACGACGACGCCGACGACGCAGCAGCAGCAGCAGCAGCAGCAGCAGCAGCAGCTCGATCAACCACAGGCGGACTCGGCAGCCCATCAGACTCGCTCGAGTCGTCAGCGGTGCCACTGCCGATAACATGCTCGGTGCCAGAGTAAGAAGGCATTTCGTGGGAACGGAAGCGGCGGAGGTTTTCCGCCGAGTCGGAGGAACGACGAGGTTCAGAGGAGGAGGAGGTTGATCCCGCGGCAGGGATGCCGAGGAGGCTGTGGGGTTGGAACATTGTTGTTCTGTTCTCGATGTAGTATATGAAGTAGCAGATGAATACTGACGAGAACAGATGGGAAGAAGAAGAGGAAGATAGAACAGAGACCAGGAGGAGGTTGGTTCGGATCAGCCAAACAGGGTTTCCTCGGACCGTCGGACGTCGGACGGCGGTCGCGCGGCTCCGGTCTCCGACTTGCCAGGCTGTTCGTGTAGTGTAGAAGATCTAGGAATACTACGAGTATTTAGAAGAATTAGAGAAGAGAAGACATAGAATTGACGTATAATACAAGAGAGATCTATGAACCACACCAGAAATATAAAGAAATATAAGCAAACGTCGTCTGGATGGTGAACGTGAACGTGAACAAGATGAACAAGATAAAGAAGAGGGAAGCATCGCGCCGAGGATAACGAATGAGACTTGTTCATCAGAGGCATAAGAGAGAAATAAATCAGAGGCATGAAAGAGAAATAAATCAAAGACACAAGATAAGAATAAATAGCAAAAGAAACAGCACAGGATAATTACAAAACTCCACATAATCATTCGTCGTTCATATTTAAGCAGTTTTCCAAAACACACACTCACTCAAAGGCACACAAAAAAACATCACATCACATCACACAATAACTCGCTCACGCACGATAAACTGATCGCCCTTCGACATCAACAACTTATCTCCCCAGGACGCGTTCGCAGGCAGGGTGTATAAACACCGAATCGCATATCTCAAGCGCGAGTTGGCAGAAGGCGTGGGGGCTGGCGGCGCCCACTTCTCGTCCTCTTCCTCGGCGGTAGACATCACCTCGTCGTAGGCAGTGAACGACCACGGCACCGAGCCGCGGCGGGCGCGGGTCAGGAACGGCGATTGCGACGAGGGCGAGATCGAGAGCTCGGGATGGAGCATGTTGGAGGACGGGGAGGTGCTCATGCCGAACGAGGACGAGAGCACGCCGCCGGAGATGGGGGTCGATGCGACGTCGTCGTCGTGGTCGTGGTCATGCTCGTGGTCATGGTCGTCGTCGCCAGAGTCGTCGTTGACGGAGTGAGTGCGCCGGTGGGTGTTTGCACCGGTGCCTCTTGCGGCGGTCGACGAGCGGCGGTAGTAGAGCTCGTCGTCGTCGTCATCGTCGTCGTCTCCTTCGAGGTGCGACTGATTTGATGAGGCGGGGTCCGTCTGCTCGGAGGCGGTGGTAGGAACCGGCGCTGTAGTAGTAGCAGCAGCAGGAGTCGCAGTCGACGAAGACACAGATGCGGCAATGGCGGCAGAGAGCGACGAGTGTCTAGGCGGGAGCACCGCCAACGTCGCCGGCGCGGCCGACGGTTCCGACGCACGTCTAGAGGACCGCGACGACGGGTGGCGCGCAGAAGGAAGCACTCTGCGCCGACGCCGGGACGGAATGGAGCGGAAGCGCGGGATAGTGCGCTCGTCGAGCGGCAGGGCGAGATCGCAGGCGGCCTGCATGGCGGCGGTCCACTCGACGCACTCGCGCGGGTCGGCGCAGAGGAGGAGGAATTGCTGGCCCTCGGCGCGGACGCGGATGACGTTTGACTTCTTTTTGTAGTCGGTTGCGAGGCCGATTTGGGCGTACTGCAGGGTGTAGGAGCGGAGTAGGCGGGAGGGGGAGACGGCTTCGGCGGGCAGGCCGAGGAGGGCGGAGGGGAGGAAGTCGAGGGACGCGGTGGAGGAGGAGGAGGAGGAGGCGTCAGAGGAGGAGGGCGATAAAGAAGCCTCAGAGGAAGAAGCAGAGAGGGGAGAGAGAGGGCAGGAGAAGGGGTCGATGGTATCGTTTGCGGCGGAGGCGGAGGCGGAGCCGTGGTGGGCGGCGGAGGAGGAGGAGGCTGAGCCGGAGCGCAGGAGCGGGATGGGGAGTTCAGCGAGGGAGGAGAGGAGGGAGGAAGGGCCGGTTGAGGAGTTGGAGGAGGTGGAGGCCGAACGCCAGCGGACGCCGCGGAACTGCGAGGAGGAGGAGGAGGAGGAGGTGGTGGTTGTGGGGGCCGATGAGGGGGGAGTTGAGGCGGAGGAGGTGGTTGCGGTCGGCGGCGCGCGGTAGACCTGGAGCTGGGTGTTGTTGAGGACGACGATGACGGTGGACCAGGAGCGAACAGGAGCGGGTTCGAGAGGAGAGAGCAGCTCCATCTTGCGGGAGAGAACGGCAGCGCGGACGAGGGTCGCGGAGTAGGGCGGCAGCGGCTCACAGCCCTCTTCGTCGCGGGGGGCGATGGGGAACCGGGGAGGGGGGAGGATCGGGTCTTCGGGGGGTATTCGGGGGGAGGGGCGACGAGGGGGGCGGAGAGGGTGCGGTAGAAGGGCTGCTGGGGGGGAGAGGAGGAGGAGGAGGAGGTGGTGGTGGTGGTGGTGGTGGTGGTGGATGGGGGGAGCGGAGGGGGGATTGCTTGGGCGGGGCGGCGGGGCTCCGAGACCGAGCGGGAGCGGAGTCCGCGGAGGAAGGCCATGGAGGAGATGAGAGGGAGTAGAAGAGAGAGTAGAGTAGAGTAGAGTAGAGGGAGAAGAGTGGTGAAGAGAAGAGGAGGAGGAGGAGGAGTAGAGAAGAGGAAGTGAAGAAGAAGATAAACGGCGTCGAGAGCCGAAGAGCAGCCGTTTCGAGTCAACGAACGCAGATAAGACGAGAAACAGAACAACAGCGACAACTGCTCTTTGTTCTGCTAAAGATTATTCTAATAATACAATTAAACACACAAACTATCTACTTTCTATTCTATTCTATTTATTCTCTCTGCCAAACAGCGCAGGAATAGCAGCAACTTATCACAATCGGCTTCCCCGGAACAAACTGGTCTGCGTCCCTGAGCCGGGCAACCGTGCGGACCCAGTCACGTGGATGACGTCATGTTCTATACAATACAGTGACAATACTATTGAATATATGCAGTTGTAGTAAATACATCAATACAGTAGTGGTAATATGTAGAAGAATACAGAGCATACAGAAATCTGTGGTAAACACCTGTGATGAGCGGTCTCGAACACGTAGATCATCGCGCAGATCATGACTTGATCTGCCACGACAAATCTGATATCAACATTCAACTGTTCACACTTTCAACTATTCAACTATTCAACCATCATTATAATATACAGTATCATACACATCTACTCTCTATCATACATCACAGCAAACTAGGATCCACCACCTGCCCCTGCTCACTCATCCTCTCTTCTACCGCGTGCTCATCTCCACGTTGATGCTCTGCCTCCACATGCCGCTCATAATCATACGCCCTCCAAAACCTGTACTCACACTGCTCACACGCAATCCTCCTATCCTCATACCCCGTCCCTGCAAGCCTATCAATAACCCCCTCCTCCCTCTTCCTCTTCCGCGGTCTCTCTTTCTTCCCCTCCTTCTCTCTCTCCCCCAGTCCCTCCTCTATCCTCTCATGCGACCGCACATGCGCGGCCCACAACCGCTTATGTCCAAACGCCCGTCCACACCCCTCCACCCCACACACAAACGGCTTCTCGCCCCCGTGCACCGTCCTCCGATGCACAACCAGCGCCTGCCGCCGCGTAAACCCGCGCTCGCACTCCTCACACGTAAACTTCCTCCGCTCCTCGAGCGTCTCCGTGTGCACCCGCATATGCTGCCGTAGTGCTCCCGGCTTTGCAAACTCCAGTCCGCAGTCCTTGCACACCGCCTTGTGCTCGGCCTTGATATGCTTCTGCAGCGCAGACCATGTATGAAACCTCTCGCTGCACTCTGTATCTGTTCCTCCTGCCATCGCCCTCCCGCACAAATACCACCCTTTCTCTCCATGATCCCGCACCTCGTGCGCCTTTAGTCTTGAATTCTGCCCAAACGACCGGCCACATCCCTCCACACTGCACAGGAACGGCTTCGTATGCGTATGCACCTCCGCCACATGTCTCCGCAGCTGCGTCTGCTTATGAAACGCGGCCTCACACCCGTCCTCCCACGTACACTGATACGGCGTCCGTTTCTCATGCGTCAGCATATGTCTCTTCAGATGCTGGTTGGTGTTGAACCCATGGCCACACGCCGTGCACGCATACCGCTTCTCGCTCCGATGGCTCGATTCGTGGGCTTTCAGATGCGAGTCGCGGAGAAAGGTCTTGCTGCACCCGGAGAACGTGCAGGCGAATGGTCGTTCGCCGGTATGAGACCGGACGTGTTCTTCGAGCCGACAGGGACGGGTGAAGGATTTCCCGCAGCCGTCGTAGGCGCAGTGGTAGCATTTTGGTCGGGGTCTGCTTGATGTTTGTCTGTCTTTGTCTCTGTGATCTTCTTCTTCTTCTTCTTCTTCTTCTTCTTCTTCTTCTTCTTCTTCTTCTTCTTCTTCTTCTTCTTCTTCCTCTTCTTCTTCTTCCTCTTCTTCCTCTTCTTCTTCCACCTCCTCCTCTTCTTCTTCTCTCTCTTCATATCTTTCACACTCGCTTCTCGCCACAACACCCTCCCCCTCACCCCCCCTCCACCCGACCGTCTGCTGCACATACGTACTCGTCAAAACCTCAGACGCTGCCATCTCCACCGCTCTCAGACTCTGTGCGTGCGTGCTGCGCTGCTATTCTGCAGTAGTAAACAACCTCTACTCTGCTCTGGATCTTGTGTTAACATTCGACGGTGGGAGAACAGGGCTCATAACTTTCTCTGCTTTCGCTCGCTTTCGCTCTCTTTCTGCGCTCTCCTCGCTCTTTTCTTCTACTTCTTCTTACTGTAATGTATCTATCCTCCTATTATCACTACGTATTCTATAGATCTTATAATATTCTCTCCTCCTCCACCCTGTCTTTGTCTGGCTACTACTCCCACACTCTTACTCTCCGCTGACAAACAGCGGGTCTGGTACCCAAACCCTTTCACTTTTTTTTTCTCGACTTCTCCTCGATCCCGTTCCCCATCCACTTCTCCTCATTTCTTCTTCTTCCTATTCTATTCAACAGGAAACATGTCTGACTTTGGCGACGACGATGGAGAGGCGTATGTCTATTCCTATCTGTCTTCTTTCTGTGCTCTGTCTAACTATCAGTAGCTTCAACGACGGCTTTGAAAACACATACGACGACTTTGACGAAGACGCCGCCGACTTCTCCGGCAACGAAGACGACAACCTCGACGACGACGCCCGCGTGAACGGCACCGACGCGGATGGTTCAGCATCTAAACAACCCACCGCCACAACCAACGGCGCCGGCATCGACGACGACCTCGACGGCGCAAACATCGTCGCCATCAACCAGCAAAACCAAAGCCAGCGCAAAAAGACCAACCGCGAGCTCGCGATCCCGAAGGACAAACGCACGACGACGCCGTACATGACCAAGTACGAGCGGGCGCGGATATTAGGCACGCGTGCGTTGCAGATTAGTATGAATGCGCCGGTGCTGGTCGACCTTGAGGGCGAGACCGATCCGTTGCAGATCGCGATGAAGGAGTTGGCGCAGAAGAAGATCCCGTTGATTGTCAGACGGTATCTGCCGGATGGAAGTTATGAGGATTGGGGGAGCGATGAGCTGATTGTTGAGAATTAGCTTCTCTTCCTCTTTTCTCTGCCTTATATCTGGTGAAAAGCTCTAGACTGTTATGTATCACTATTCTATTTCTAATCTTTTTGTCTTTATGAATTTGGGTATTCTTGAGTAGCTGTTGTGTGTGTGTGTGTTTGATTCTACAGTGTACTGGCGTTCTGCATCTGCTTTAAGATAAACTCGATCTAATTATTCAATTATCCAAACACTAAACAAACTAACCAACGTCAACTCGATTTTCATCCAAACAAGTAAAAAGATAACCGAACGTCAACATGATACAACTCGACTGAACTCCAAACCGGATATCTAATCCCTCTCTGATACAGCTTCCCTCTTATTTAACTGCTGCAACCTCAGATAATAATCGACTCCGCCAAATCCCTATACATCAACCTCCCCTTCCCCATACTATACTTCACAAACGGCTTAAAACACCGATCAATCTCCTCCGCCTTGACCGCGCCGTTCTCGAGCAATGCCTCGCGGAGCTCATCCACGTCCGCGGCGCCGCTGTCGTCGTTGTCGAACGCGCTGAACGCGGTGACAAGTTCCTCGCGGGTGGAGAATTGCGACAGGATCGAGGACATTGCTGTTAGGTAGGTTGGGAATTGCAGAGGGGAGGGCATGCTTGCCATCATTGAGTCTAGTGTTTTTGAACTTGGCATTTGTCCTGGAATAAGAAGTTAGTAGATACTCTTCAGTCCGCCAAAGAAGAACGACACACCTAGTGAAGTCAACATCTGCTCTAAATCACCCCGACTGATAACACTATCCCGATCACTATCCAACATCGTAAACGACTCCTTGATCTGGTTTATCTGCGCCTGGCTGATCTGCGTGAACGCACCGGATGCCACGCGCTGGTTCGTGTTGTTTCGCGCCGGCGCACCGACTATCGACGGTGTTCCTGCGCTGGGTGAGATGCGTGTTTTCGACATTCTGTAATCTGCGCTGTGAACTGTGTCTGGATATGTAGCCGACCACTGAGTCTCAAATGCAGTCTTCTGTTTACAACGCAACAGACACGATGAGCCCGGAGGTTTGTTTACTATTTACATAACCCCACAACAGTCTGTTTAGTTAACACCACAACTCACACGCGTCAGCTGCAGTTGACGCTAATATCAAATCCGGCTGCGGCACGTTGCCAGGGCGACCTTTGTTTACTCCCGCTCGCACTGTAAACACCGCCCTGCTTCCTCTTCCCTCCTCTTTCTTACCATCACCGCTGCCACGACAAGCCCCGACAGCTCCCGATTCAAGTCAAGTCGAGTCAAGTCGAGTCAAGTCAAGTCTGAGATGGCCACAAACAGACAATCCCAACTCCTCTCAGTAGGAGCAAAGCACCGCTCCAGCAGCATGCGCCCGCCCTCCACCGCGCCGCTACTGAGCATCTCCTCGTCCAGACTCAACCGTAACTCTGAAATCGTGCCCGGCTCATCAAAGATCTCCTCCGCGCCTACTTCCCGGAGAAGCAACTCCGAGAACGTCGTCGCGGCCAAGAAGAAAGATCAGCAACAGCAGAGCTCATCACGACCATCCTCGCGCTGCTCGAATTCCTCCGCATCAGACGTCGCTCGTCCGTCTTCCCGCTCGCTCGCCACCGCCTCGAACAACCACCCCGACGCCGCAAACAAAGAGACAAACATCCACGTCGTCGTGCGCTGCCGTGGCCGCAACGACCGCGAGGTGCGCGAAAACTCAGGCGTCGTGCTCGACGTGCAGTCCGCGCACGAGGTCACCATCCAGACCGGTCCGATCGCGCTCTCAAACAAGACGTACTCGTTCGACCATGTCTTTGGCGCCGAGGCGGATCAGAGTATGGTTTATGACCAGGTTGTTGCGCCGATTCTTGAGGAAACGCTTAGCGGGTATAATTGTACGATCTTTGCCTACGGACAGACTGGAACGGGAAAAACATATACCATGTCTGGTGATGTGTCGGATAACTATGGCACGTTTGCTAACGACGCTGGTATCATCCCGCGAGTCTTGTATCGCATGTTTCTTGCCCTCGAAGCCGAGCAGTCAGAGTACTCCGTCAAGTGCTCCTTCATCGAGCTCTACAACGAAGAGCTCCGCGACCTCATCTCGAAAGATGACGATCGCAAGGTCAAGATCTTTGAAGACACTGCGAAAAAGGGCATCATCATCCAGGGCATGGAGGAAGCCTTCATCAAGAACGCGACCGAAGGTCTCAAGCTTCTGCAGGACGGCTCGCATAAGCGCCAGGTCGCGGCCACTAAATGCAACGACCTCTCCTCTCGCTCGCACACGGTATTCACCGTCACCGTGCACGTCAAAGAGGTCTCTAGCAACGGCGAGGAGTATCTGCGCATCGGCAAGCTCAACTTGGTTGATCTTGCCGGATCAGAGAATATCAGTCGCTCGGGAGCCGAGAACAAGCGCGCCCGCGAGGCAGGAATGATTAACCAGAGTCTGTTGACTCTAGGCCGAGTCATCAACGCGCTCGTCGACCGCTCCTCGCACATTCCCTACCGTGAGTCGAAGCTCACGCGACTGCTGCAGGACTCGCTCGGTGGCCGGACAAAGACGTGTATAATCGCGACCGTCAGCCCGGCAAAGATGAACATGGAGGAAACAATCAGCACGCTCGACTACGCCAGTCGCGCGAAAAGCATCAGAAACAAACCTCAGCTGAACCAGGTCATGTCCAAGAAAACATTGATCAAGGAGTACATTCTCGAGATTGAGCGGCTGAAGGCCGATCTCGTGGCGTGCCGGCAAAAGAACGGCGTGTACATCACGCAGGAATCGTACCAGGATATCACGGAGGAGAGCGAGAGTCGGCGGATCTTGAACGAGGAGCAGAAGCGCAAGATCGAGGTTATGGAGACGCAGCTCAAGACGGCGCGCGAGCAGTTGGAGCTCACGATGAAGGCTTCTTTGGAAACTAAGAAGGAGCTCGAGATGGTTTCGGTGGGTACTCTGTGATTTCTTACTCTTGTGATAGCTACTAACATCTTGCAGAAAGAGTTGATGGATACTCAGGTCTCGCTTGACCACACCGAGCGCGACTTGGTAGCAACCAAGCAGAGCCTGAACGAAGAAATGAATCTGCGCCATGCTTACGAGGCCACCGAACTCGAGCTGAGCCATACCGCCGAGACCTTGATGTCGACCGTCAACCAAGCCGCGGCCGACATCATGCTCCTGAACAACACGATCGAGCGCAAGAGCGAGCTGGCAGAGACGAACCTGCAAGTATTCACAAACTCGCAAAAGATGGTATACGACGCCTCGCGGCAGTTTGAGAGCCGCGTGTCGCAGTTTGCAAACGTGCAGCGCAAGTACTTTGAAAGCTCGGGCGACAAAGTGCGCAGTATGCTCGTGAGCGAGACCGCCAAGCTCGGGAGCGTCTACAAGATGATTGACGATCGGCTGGCGCTGTTTGATCAGCAACAGGAGGATCTGGAGGAGCTGATGGGGAGTTCAAAGGGGGAGATGAATCAGGTGCTTGAGAATATTAAGGTGCTGAGAGAGGATATCAAGAGTAAAGTTGGCGAGGGGCTCGAGGGGTTGAATAATGCGACCGAGAAGATTTCGCAGGAGCTCATGAACCAGATCGAGATTTTTCAGAGTCAGGTGAGCTACACATATTGTTTGGGGAAGTATGGCGATTGGAACTAACATTTCTAGACATCCATGGCGTACAATCAGCTTGGTAGAGAGTTCAAGGGCATGTTTGATGAATTCAACAAGCGTCTGCACACGCAGCGCGACGAGCTGGTTACGATCCACACCGCGATGGCGAGCAGCAGCGAAGGCACGCTCAGCAAGCTCGACAACCACAGCGCCTCACTACGGGCCAAGATCGAGCAAGAGAAGAAGAAGGCGGAGGAAGAGCGCCAGCAGATTCTCGCGCAAGTGAGCGCGATGCTAAAGTCTGTTGGAGAGATGCAGAACGAGCGGCTGGAGCAGAGCGTTGCGGAGTTGTGCGGCGAAATGACGAGCACGAAGAACGAGCTGACGAGCGCGGGACAGGAGTTTGTCGCGGGCGGGACAGAGTGGCTTGCGAAGCAGAAGGAGTTTCAGAAATCAATCACGCAGGATAAAGAGCGCATCAAGCAGACAATCATCGAGGCCTACCACGCTTCTGAGCAGAGCGGGGACTTGCTCCAGCAGAGCACGCGGTCGATTCACTCCGAGGCCGTCAAGATCGTCGGCGAGCAGAAGGAGAACCTCGCGGTGCAGATGCAGGCGCTCGACGAGTTCGTCACGCGGGCGCGCGCGCAGAACGAGACGCATCACAGCGGGTACGAAGTCGCGATGACGACGCTCAACAGCGGGGTGCACGACGGTCTCGCGGCCGCGAAGAAGTTGGTCGAAGACACCGGGCGCGGACTGCACGTGTACGCGGAAGACGCGCACCGGGACTCCGAGGCGGCGAAGGAAGACGTGGCGAAGTACGCTGCCGAGAGCGCGGGCCAGTACGGTGCGCTGCGGGAGGCGGTGCTGGGGTTGCAGATGGGGGAGTATGCGAGCAGCGGGGGCACGCCGAAGAAAGAAAAGGCGTATTTCGTGCCGGCGAAGTTGCCGAGGACGGAGGTGAATGCGCAGCGGGCGCCATTTGCTGAGATTGAGAATGAGCAGCAGCAGCAGACGAGACCATCGATGTTGCCGCGGGCGTCGACGTAGAAATGCGGCGACGTAGGAGTTGGAGAGAGATATACCCGAGACAGAGTGACGAAGAGTAGTTTAGTTTTATGTTTATGGATCGTTTGAGTTAAGGTCGAGAATTTCCTTGTGTATGTTTGTATTAATGATAGAGCTTTGCGTTCGATATAAGTATTAAGAATACCGAGAATGTTATAAGTGTTGTAGTCTCTATAGCGGAAGGAGAGGTCTATGAGCGAGGGACTAGGTCTTCGTGAGAAGATTGGGATGAGTGCACGTCGTCTTCGTGGGCGGTGGATGTGGTAGGATGTGGTTGAGCATCGTCCGGTGTGAGATTTAAATCTGCGACCGAGGCAGCGAGTGTGTCTTTCTGTATGTCGTGAGTGTTGTCGTTGGCAGGGGAGGCGGAGGGAGAAGGGGAAGGGTGAATCGACGTCGGGGGTATTTCTGTCGCAAACATAGGCTGGTCATCGTCTTCCTCTTCACTATGCTCACTCTGCTCCTCCTCGCTCTCTTCACTTTCACTTTCCTCACTCTGCTCACTCTGCTCACTCTCCTCCTCCGCAGCCTCGCGATACGCACCCCCCTGCAACGAAGAAGAAGCGGACTGCGACTGCGAGTGCTTGCGTAAAGCGGCGAGTGACTCGCGCATGCGAGCTGTGTTTGCCAGGTTTTCGTGTAGTGAATTTGCGCTGTTGTCGGTGGGGTGGGTAACGTCCGAGAGGTGGTTTAGTTCGGTTTTGAGACGGGCGAGGGTGTCGGTGTAGAGCGAGGGTGGGGATTGTTGGATTAGTGACTCGAGACGTTGGTTTCTGTGAGATATGTTGTTAACAGATGGAGAGATAGAGAGATGGAGAAGGAGGGAGAGGGACATACGTCTGGTTAAACAAATCGGCATACATAAACGCGTTCCCCAAATCCGTCTCGGCAGGGACCGCCGTACTCGCCTGCATCTTCTTCTTCTTCACGACGTTGCTAAGCACCTCGAAATTCTCCGCGCTGGCACCGACGCCCTCGATCGTCAGCATCTTGCCTATATCCGCGGCAGCAGCAGCAGCAGCAGCAGTAGTAGGGGTTGAAGAGCGATACGGCGCGGTGGAGGAGGAAGACCGCATTGCGAGCGCGGAGGTGCTTGTGTTTGTCACTTGCCATTCTGGCGAGAGCGAGGTAGTGCGCAGGATACTCTGCGCGTCGTCCGCGAAATCGACAATCAGCACCCGCTGCTGCTTCTGCTGTTGCTGCTGGTGCTGAGTAGCCGATGCGAGCGGCGAGGGGTATTCCGGATCATCAGGGTCGTCTGAGAAAAGATAGTGGAGTCGCGGATGATGCATCCGCGTCGCTGTGCGCATGCGGGTCGACTGTGTTGCCAGCTCGGCTTCGTCGAGGATCAGGTCTGCGGGCGCGGCGGTGGTGTCGTGGATGAGCGTGAAGTAGAGCGGCGGGTGTCGTCGCCGCGACGCGTGGACGTCCGAGCTCGCGGGCGAGCGGGAGGCTGTTGAGGTCATGAGAGAAGTAGAGGAGTGGTGATGGGTGTGGTGATGGAGAGCAGAGGCGGTGGGGTTGGGAGCTGAGATGCTGCGGCTCAGGGCTGAGTGAAGTCGATCCTGATCTTCGTGAAGTCTTTGTCTTTGTCGCTGCTGCTACTGTTGTTGTTGTTGTTGTCGTTGTTGTATATAGACAAATTATAGACAGATGCCCGCACACACGGTCTCGATTGTTGGCGCAGGGCCGGTGGGGACTTTGGCAGCGCTGTATTTCGCCAACGAAGGCTGGAAAGTGACGCTCTACGAACTTCGTAGTGGTAGGTGATCATCAACCCGCATCATCAAAGGCAGTGCTAACACCAACGAACTAGACCCCCGACTACAGCAAAAAGGACCAACAGCATCGACCGGGAAATCAATCAACCTCGCGCTCTCCCACCGCGGCATCGAAGGTCTCCGCGGCGCGTCCGCCGAGCTCGCGGCGGAAATCCTGAAGAACGTGGTCCCTGTCTACGGACGGATGATCCACGACCGGCACGGCAGGCAGACGTCGCAGGCGTACGACGTGCACGGGATGCATATCAACGCTGTTGATCGCGGGTGGTTGAATGGCGTGCTGCTGGACGCGGCGGAGAGGTTGGAGAATGTGGAGCTCAGGTTTGGGCATCGGCTTGTGCACTGTGATTTTGATCGGCGGATATCAAAGTTCAGCACCGAGTATGTCTTCTTCTCTTTTTCTTCTTCTTCTTCTTCTTTATAAGTATTTTAGAACTCGAGCTGACAGGAGTTATAGAGACGGAGAGATAGAGGTACAATCAGACCTAGTCGTCGGCGCCGACGGCGCGCACTCGACAGTCCGTCGCCAGATGATGCGCGCCGAGCCCGTCGACTTTGAGCAGAAATACATCGACACGCTCTGGTGCGAAATCTCAATTCCCCCGAAACGAATCACCTCCGCCGACGGCACGACCACGGAGACCTACGCGCTCGACCCGAACCACCTGCATATTTGGCCGTGCAAGACGTTCATGCTGATGTGTCTTGCCAACATCGGGAGCGACAAGTCGTTCACGGGCACGCTGTTTATGCCGCGCGTGAGCTTTGATGATGTCGTGTATCCGAACGATGTCGTGGATTTGTTTAATACGTTTTTTCCGGACGTCGTGCCGTTGGTGGGCGAGAAGGAGCTGTGTCGGCAGTTTTTTGAGAATCCAAAGGGAACGCTTGTTAGTATCAAGTGCTCGCCTTATCATTACCTTGATAGATGTATATTGATCGGTGACGCAGCGCATGCGGTAAGTATTCTTCTCTTTTCAATATCTCAACACCTGCTAATATCTTTAGATGGTCCCCTTCTACGGGCAAGGCATGAACTGCGGTTTTGAAGACGTGCAAGTCCTCTTCAAACACATCAAAGAGACAAACTCGCTCACGACCGCCCTCGCAGACTACACCACCACCCGGCGCGCAGACCTTCTCGCAATCTCAGACCTCGCGATGGAAAACTACGTCGAAATGCGCTCGTCCGTGTCCTCAAAGATGTACCTCGCCCGCAAGTCCACCGAAGAATTCCTCTACAAACGCTTCCCCCGCCTCCACGTCCGCACGCTCTACAACATGGTCTCGTTCTCGAGCATCCCCTACCACGTCGCCATGCAGCGCTCGCTCTACCAAGGCCGTCTCTTCCGCGGCGCTGCTCTCGGCGCCGGCGCAGGCGTCCTCGGTCTCGCGGCCTACGGCCTCTTCCGCTTCCGCCGGGTGTGGCAGGGCACCACGTGATGTTATGTAAGCAAGTGGGCTGATGTTTGTGGCGGTGCGGAAGTCTAAATTGCATAAACTTGTTAATCTGCGCGCAAATGAAAGCCTCAAAGAAGAAATGCAGCGGTGTATTTCAGAGAATATAAGAAGCAAATAACATATGAGAAGAATAGAAAGAACAATAAACCATTATCATGTAAAACAACCTGAACGACCATGTGCGCCCTTTCCTGCCCAAACACTTCCTTCTTTTATACAACACATGATGTACTCAACAAACAAACACAAAAAACAAGAAAACAATTTTGTATAGCAAACCCCCCTTCTTCCCTTCCCTAGATCCGCGACGCAGCAGTCGCAGTCCCTGCTGCATTATTACTTGCCGCCGTCGTCGTCGTGAACTTGATATGCGCAGTCGTCGTCGTCGTCCGAACGTCCTCCACATTCTCAACCATCTTCACCGGCGAATCGAACGGCGAATCGCTCTCCGTCGGTGAGGGCGAGTGCGATCGTCCGACGTAGAACCGCGCCGCGCTGCTGCTGCTGCTGCTCCTCATATCGCCTTCCTCGATCGCTGTGTCAATTGGGGCGGGTAGGCGTCCGTACAGACTCGTGCTTGTGGTGGGGATTCCTGCTACTGACATGTCTGGCGACGTCACTGACGACGAGTGTGTAGTAGCCACCGGCGATGTCGACGCCGACTGTTTTCCTGGTTTCTGTGGCCCTTGGAACTGCACATCTGTTAGTAGCCAGCCTCTCTAGAATCTCTCTTGGGTATACGTACAAAACAAAAGTTATCCAAAAACACCTGGTACGAAGTCGAGTCGATCGCCGGCTTCTCCTTCACAATCTGCGACGGATCATAGTACTGCTGCTGCTTCTGCTGCTGCTGCTCGCTCTGCTCACTCTGCTCGCTCTGTGCCGGACTCTGCTGTGACCTGCGATTGCGCTCTCGATCGACCCGTAAACTAGCCAGCTGCTCATTAACATGCTTCAAGTCCTCCGACGACGGACCAAACGTCAACCCCCGACTGCCGCCGTTATTCACCGCCGTCGCGGTCGGCTCCAGGATCCCAGACGAATATGGATATGATGATGATGATGATGACGATGATATGTACTTTGTCGGCGATCCCGTCGCCTCCAGCGGCGGCGTCTCGCTATTGCTGTTGTTGTAACTGTTGCTATTACTCTCTCCCGCGCCTAGCGACGCGTTCACCGATCTAAACCGCCCTCCTCCGAATGCAAACGTTGCTCGCGCCTGCCGCTGCGTCGGCACAATAGTCTCCTGTGACGACGATGACGATGGGTTGGATGATGAATTTTGTGTGGTCGATGACGAGGATGAGGTTGACGACGCAGACAGCACCGCGTTCAGCGACGCCCGGAAATCGTACCGCGACGTGAACGGCCGGCCTGCCGGTGGCACGATCTCCGGCGGCGTAGTCGACCGCGACGTCGACTTGATCTTTGACATTGTGTTTGGGCCCCCGCTGCTGCTGCTGTTAATAGCACTGCTGCCCCCGTCGCTGCTCGTCAGACCTGCGGAGGTGGACGATAGCGAGACAACAGGGAGCGTGTATGACGACTCAAACGAGTAATCCTGCATCGCCGGCCGCGGGGGCGGTTTATAAAACGCCGGCGACGGCGACGACAGAAACGAGAGCGGGATGTCGATATCGGAATCCGACAGCCGGCGCTCGAACGAGATCCGTGCCGGCTGATGCTGCTTGTGCTTCCGCCGAAACTTGACCTGGAAATTCGCGCCCCCGTTGTTATCCCAGTACTCGGCGCCATTGACAGAGTACCGCACGCAGAAAAACAGAGTCTTTTGTTCGAGCTTTGAGAAATCGCCGAGCTTGATCGAGAACGTGAACCGGTCGTAGCCCGCGGGCGGATGCGGCAGCGCCGACGCGATAGGATCGCTGAAATCCGCGGCGACCTCGGACACGGTTTTCCAGTAATCGACAGTGAACTTGACGGCGACCCATTTCGAGAACGCGACGTTGCGGACGGCGACGTGGCCGATGAGCGAGCGCTGGTCGGGCGCGAGAAAGACGCGCTCGGTGAAGACCATGGAGTCGAGTGGCGGGATATAGCGGGAAGGGAAGTTGGGCAGGAGGATCTCCCAGTCGTAGATGGAAAACGGCGAGGGCACGCGGTCGGGCTCAGGCGAATCGTCCTCCGGCCGCCAGGGGGGAAAGTAGAGCTCAGTCTCGTCCACGGGCGATCCTGGGTTCGAGACCGCGGTGGGGCGCTCGGCCTGCAAGAAGTGGCGTACATGTTCGAGATGGGTGTCGAAGTGGACGTTTTTCGGGAACGTCGGCGTCGAGGGCACGGACGACGGCCGCCTGGATTTGAGCGACGGCTTGACGAGCTCGCCGGACTTCTTGCGGACCATGCGCGGCGGGCGATCGTCGTCAGAGTCGACCTCTGCCTCCGAAATAACGGCCGACGAGACCGAAGCTGATTCCGACTCGCGCAGATCCACCATCGAGTGGGACGGGAAGAGCGCGCCCGCGCCGTTCTGCTGCGAGGGCAGCTCGACCTGCCGCGGCTTCTCGGGGCCGTCTGCGGTGAGGAACTCGGCGCGGCTCTCGCTGAGCTTCGGCGCGGGCGGCCGCTTGGAGAGAAAGCCGTGGAGATAGAGCACGCTCGACGGTGGACTCTGCGGGTGGAGCGCGGGCGGGAGCATCTCCGGCTGGGCCTGGGGCGCCGGCTGGAGGGACTGGGGACGGTGCAGGACAGGCGATGCCGCTGTCTGCGAGAGCGCAGCCGGCGGAGTGTACGGCATTGGAGCGGAGGAGGAGGGTGGTGAAGAGGAGGAGGAGGAGGAGGAGGAGAGCGAGGAGAGGAGGCTCTGAGCTGGAGAAGTGTTCCACCAGCCACGCACAGCCACCATCGCACGAGCCCTCCGTGCGCCACACCCGCATGGATCTCTTGACAGGAACGGCAATTGTTCGCTGCCGAAAGGGGAAGTTATAGTTGCCTATTAGAGTAATTATTATGCCTCTCTTTCCTACTTCTATCTACATATAACATATCAACACATCCACAGTCTAGTTAACAGTCACATACTCCCGCTTCCGCGTCCTCACCACCCTCTCCTCCTCCTCTCCGAACCCACGCTCGCGCGTCTCCGCGTACCGTCGCCGCACCTCCCGCAGCCCCGCCACGTTATACCCAATCTCGTCGCGCTGCCTGCTCACGGCCGCCCGCAGGTTCGTGCGCACCGCGTCCAGCGTCTGCCGCATGACCTCGTTCGCCACAATCTGCTTGTAGTACATCCGCACCAGGAACCCCAGCACCCGCGTCGCCAGCGGCACGTTCCACCCGTGCTCGGCCCACAGACTCACGAACCGTAGCAGACCCACGATCTTGTCGAACGGCAGCAGCAGCAGCGCGTCCTGCAGTTGCGCGGCTCGTACTTTCTCAACCACCCCGAGCACGTACTGCTCCGCGCTGATGCCGCCCTGCGCGGTAAACACAATGTTCCTATCACCCTCCGCCGGCCGCTCGAGATCCGCAATCCCCAGCTCGAGCGCCTCCGCGATCCGCTCGCCGGCCACCAACGTCTCCGTCGTCTGCCGTCCGCCCGCGGTCGTGACCTCGTCTGCCTCCTTCTCATCCCCGTTCTCATCTCCCGTGCTCAGCGACCCCGCAAGCGTAGCCTCGTACAGCTCCTCCATCTCGCGCTCGCGCTCTTCCTCCAAAAACACCTGGTCCTCGGTCTGCATCCAGATCCGGATACTCTTGTCATGCGACGCCGACACCACAAACTCGCCCGACGGCGCGACCGCAATCGCCCACACCTCGGCGCGGTGGCCTTCCAGCTTTTGGATGTTTTCAAACTTGTCGCCGTCCCAGTACTTGACCAGCCCGTCTTTACTCGCGCTGAAGAAGTTGTGCGTCTGCGCGGCAAACTCCACCGCCATTATACTGTCCTCGTGCGCAAACAGCGACCGATGACAGTCGCCAAAATCGAGACCCCAGATCTTGATGTTCTTGTCGGCCGAACTACTGATCAGCAGCTTCGAATCCCACGAGATGTCCATCGACAGCACCGGCAGCTTGTGGCCGTACAGATTGAGGAAGAACTTGAGCGAGTCCATGTAAAACACCTTGATTGTGTTGTCGAGCAGCGAAACAGCAACGTATTTAGAGTCGGGAGAAAGGCGGACACTAAGTACATCCTCGCTCAGCTCGAGCGTTCGTCGGTGCTTGACCGACATCCGGGCCACCGTCCGCGTCGTGCCCGGAACAGTATCCTGCACGACCTTGAATTCCCAAAACTTGACCGTCTTGTCGGCACTGCCTGTTACTAGTGCTCGTCCGTCTGCACTCACTTGTAGAGACCACAGCGCACCTTCGTGCGCATCAATCTCTTCTAGCAGCGTAGAGCTCGCGACGTCAAACAGTTGAATCTTTCCTTCTTTTGTTCCAACCACAATCTATCCAGAGTTAGTACTATCAACCAACACAGCTCAAAAAATGAGGCACTCACAATACTGTCTCCCGGAAGAAAGGTGCAGCACAAAGCATATCCACACTCAAAAGTACGGATGCAGTTTGTAGTCTTGACATTCCAAATCTTCATACTCCCATTCGCCGCGCTCGCAATCATGCCATCGTCCGAACTCACGCTCAGCGCCCGAACATCGGTCCGATGTCCAGGCAGCTCAAGCGCATACGTCCGATTATACTCTGGCGGCTCGCCTTTGCTCTTCTTGACATCCGCGGGCGCGCTGACAGAGTACATCTCGACATTGTTGCTCGCGAGCGAGGCTACAAACTGAAGACTCTCGCCCGACGACGAGGCCCAGTCGATCGACCGCACGCGAGCGCTCGCGCGCACAATCACGTAGGGAACATACTTTTCGTGCACGTCGCTCTCCGACGGCTCGTTCTCGCTCACGACGTCGCCGCCTTTCTCCTTCCGTCTCCGCCGCTTGCGGGCGACGGACTTGTGCACCTCTGCCGACGTGCGGATCCGTAGGATCTCAACCGCTCGATCTGTCCCGTGCACGGCAACAAACGGCGCAGACGGGTGGAAGAGAACGGTGACCGCGCGGTCCTTGCTCTGTCGCAGCAAAACACCCTGCAGAGCAACTCGGGGGTTATCACTCCCGCGAACAGTAAGAGCAGCATCGTCGTCGACGTCAATGTGCCAGACGCGCAGCTCAGACTCGCCGCCGGCGGTCATGACAACAACCGTCTTAGACTCGTCGTCGACTCGCGTCGACATGGCCCAGCACTCGCCGCGGTGCGCGACGTGCGTCTCCATGCAGTGCTGCGCAGTCAGATCCCACAGCTTGATGAACCCGTCCTTCGACACGCTCACGAGCAATTTGCCCATCGCAGCCTCGCCGTCGTCGTCGACCTGCATGACCGCCTCCTCCTCAGGCTCGGTCTTGACCTTCACCGGGGGGTAGATGAAGTCTAGCCCTGTGATTTGATCTTTATGGCTGCGCAGCTTGTAGAGCCCTACCTCGGCGATCAAGTCCCAGACGATAATATTTGAGTCGCGAGAACCGCTCGCGAGCCGCGTGCCGGACTGGTCAAACTTGAGGACCGTGACGGCAGATTTATGGCCGTTGAAGCTGACGACGACCGTCTCTGTCTTTGCGTCCCACACCCTGATCGTTCCGTCGGCGTATCCGACCGCAAAGATGTCAGAGTCATAGCTCGCGAGACAACTCACCTCGGTCTTGATATCAATGTCGTTCCACTTGAACTGCTTCTCGCCTTTCTTCACGTCCCAGCCAATAACGCTCTCGAGCGCGCCCGTGACGACTTCGCCGGCAGATGACTCAGATGGCAGCCAGAGCAGATTTGAATTCGAGGCAATGACGCCAAACGAGGCGTCTGGCTCGAACCGCAGGTATGACTTCACCATGTTTGATGAGTTGAGGAGGATGTTCAGAGATCAAAGATTCAGAGAATTTACGCTCAGATTTTTTTCTCCCAACGGCGGTTGTGTGGAAGTTTAAGTGGTTTGTGCCATAACTACATAAACAGTAGTGCATTTATTACACTTGAATACTCATCCACTACTTTGACCTCATCAGCGACTATTTGTGTATAAACACTTGCTAAAATGCTCTGAATGTACTTCCTCTGCTCGCAGTGTCGGTCGCTGCTCTGCTAGTCGACTGCTAACGACGCCAATCGCTCTCCGCCGTCGCAGCCACTCCACATCCCCCACCACCATCCACACCCTCCTCCCCACGCGCCAGCACCTTACAGCCCTGTGCCTGAAACCCATCCGCTTTCGCCCGCTGATTCCACCCAGAATCAGGCGTCTTTTGCCCACCGAATCCCGCAAATAATGTTTCCATGCGAGAACCTGTGCAGAACCCTATTCCGCAGTACATCGGGTTAGGTGTAACTTTGTTGGAGGATTAGGTAATGTGGCTTGTGAGCAGACGATGATGGGATGGGATGGGATGGTGGTGGATCTTATCTTTCAGACTGTGTTATTTGTGAGTGTAATTCGGGGCAATTGATGGAGTGGAGTGTTGAGAAGTGAGAATAGTGCTGTAATAGAGAATATCTGCTCAAAGAGGCCTACAGCATGACCACTTCAGCAGCAACTGGTACTTTCTGTATCTATAAGTACGACATACAGACAAAACACACGCGCAAAAACAAAATACAATCACAATACTTCTCTTCTACAAACTACTGTAGAATAGTAACAGTCTGCAGCAGCCCGGACGGAATATGGTGCCGACTTCCGAATTAGGTAATTTCACTGCCGGACCCGTGACGAGCCGCGCCGACGCTTCGCCCTCCGCCGCCCGCTTCGACGATCACCACTTCTCCCCCCGCTGCCTCCTCGCGCTTTCTCCGCTACTCAGAGCACCGCGATGGCCTCAGCAACAGTAGTTCGCGAGCAAGCGACTCTCGCTCACGTGGGCCAGCAGTCCTTTCTCGAAAAGACCGCGAGCAGGACAAGTCTTGCCTCGGCCACCACGCGACCGACGCTGTCGTCCGTCTCACGCGTCAACTCGTTCCGGTTGAACGTGTCGTATTCGGCTACGAACGCTGCTGCGTCTTTGTCGCTGCCGACGACGCCGCGTCCGGGTTCTCCGGCGGGCAGACGGCGCATGTCGAGTACGAGTGGAGTGCGCGTCGAGCTGAGGAATTTGGTGAATAGCAGCAGTCCCAATGGTGGAATTACGCAAAACATCAGAGCATGTACGTTCATTACTGCTCTTTTTTTACTCTCATTTACTGACATACTGCAGCTCGCTTCGGTGAACCCACATTTTTCTCATCACTATCCTGCTACGCGCGTCGCGGCCTCTCCTTCATCCTCTCCTTCTCCTTCCTCGGCTCCCTCATGACCGCCGCCATCTTCACCTACGCCCTCCAAAACCTCAAACACCTCCTCGTACGCGCAACAGGCGGTCCGCCCGCCCGCCGTCCGTTTGCCACAATCGAGCGGCAGCGCGCGGCCCAGCGGACAAAGAAAGACCATAAAGTCGTGCGCGATATCGGATACTACGCCGGTCTGATCGGCTTGAAAGTGTCGCAGTTCGAGGTCACGACAGATGACGGGTTTATCTTGCAGCTGTATAGAGTTACAGATCCTACTCTGTCGCAGGACCAGTTGAAGCAGCGGTATCCTGTTTTGCTCATCCATGGCTTGCTGCAGAGCGCGGGTGCATTCTGCGTGAATGAGCAGGACAGCTTGGCTTTTTATCTGTGCAAATCGTATGTTGTCTCTTTAATCTGAGTAGTGCTTTGATCTGAGTAGTGCGCTAACAACGTGAAGCGGGTACGACGTATGGCTAGGAAACAATCGGTGCGGGTTCAATCACAAGCATGTCAAATATTCGTATAACGATCCTCGCATGTGGGTCAGTAGCCCTCTCACCTTGTGACTGATTACAACTACAGAAACTAATCTCTACTCAGGACTGGGACGTGCGCGAAATGGGCACAAAAGATCTCCCCGCGTTCGTCAACTACATCGAATCCCAGACCGGTTATGAAAAGGTACTTGGCTGCTATAACTATAATAAAATATGTATACTGTGCTAACACGTATCGAAGATTGCTCTCGCTTGCCACTCCCAAGGCACCGCGCAAACGTTTCTTGCCCTGAGCCGGTATCATATCCCTGAACTCGGGAACAAGATCTCGGTCTTTTGCGCGCTCTCGCCGGCCGTGTACGCTGGTCCGCTCGTCGACCGTTCTTTCTTCAAAGTAGGTTAGCAAATCTTTCTGACTATGTTACAGAGCTGACTCTTCTAGTTCATGAGGTATCTCCCCAACTCAATCTACCACGCCTTCCTCGGAATCCACGCATTCATCCCCGCCATGATCGACCTCCGTCTCCTGCTTCCCACGCGCGCACTCACATTCTGCTCCTACGTGATGTTCCACTTCCTCTTCGACTGGTCCGACGAGCGCTGGGAAAAAGCCCTCGAAGGCCGCATGTTCCAGTTCTCGCCCGTGTACATCAGCGCCGAGAGCATGCGGTGGTGGCTCGGCAAAGACGGCTTCGCGACGCGGCGGTGTATTTTCCCGCGCGACGACCCGGCCGAGAAATGGTTCGACGGGCGGTGTCCGCCGGTCGCGCTCTGGGTCGCGGGCAGGGACTCGCTCGTGGACGGGCAGCGGCTGATTGAGCGGCTGGAGAACGCGGAGCCGGACGTGGTGGTGGTGAAGACGGAGATGATTAATGAGTACGAGCATCTTGATGTTTTGTGGGCGGTCGACGCGGTGGATCATGTGCATAGAGGGGTGAAGGAGACGATTTGGGAAACGGCGTGGAAGAGGGAGAATTGTGTGGTGCCGGATGGGTGTGTGGAGTTGTAGGGAGGTTTTATAGAGTAGAGAGGAGTAGATTGTTTTTAGGACCGGATAATGAACAGTGTTTGGACAGGTCGATAGATTTGCGTCGGGCAGGGCGCTTTTAATGTTGTGTATAGTGGATGTTCTGATAATGATACGATTTGCATCAAGAGTTTAGTAGGGTATTCCAGATCTTTAGCAGATCTTCTACCTCACCCGCGCGACGGCATCACAGTTTCCTGTGCTTTTCTGCTTATTACGTTTAATATTTCAAATAGTGAGGATTTCAGTTTTGTGTATTTTGGTGAAAGCAGGTTAGTTTCCGACAAGCAAATACAAGGCAATAACCAAAAACTCCCATTCTCCCCACCTTCAATCAGACATCCTCCGCGATTGCGCTCAAATTGATCCCTCTAAATAAGTAAATATAATCCAGATAATCTCCACAAATTATCAAACACAACGAAACTACATCGCAACCGCATTAATCATCATTTGTAGCTGCTGTTGTACGTTAAATAAATAAACAGAGCTCGCGGCACAGTTAAAGTTGGAAGATGCGCGCGCGACGGGTTTGTTTTCCAATCACCAAATTCTGCACAATTAACCTCCTCCTCCTTGTCTTCATCTCTATCTTTATCCACCAGCGCATTCAACACAGCTACGCTCTCTGAATTAATGACATAAAGCACGCGTTTACTGACTCCAGCAGTGCTGCGTGCCGGGAATGTCATGCAGTATCAGTAGTAGTAGCAGCAGCGGTAGTTCTACGAGTGCGAGGATATCTATCGGGGATACTGCTACAACGGAGGTATTGCTGCGACAAGAAGAACAGGTTATAGATCTCTTTCCGACTCTGCTGTCTGGCGATAAACCGACTACCACAAACACGGAGGGCAGCCAGACGAAGAAAGAGAATCTATCTACACCTGCCGTCGTTGATCTCTCATCTCCCTCAGACCAAGGAAAGCAGAGCGCACCCATCGCCAACAACAACCCAGAACCGTCATATTCCACCGACGACTCCCTCTTCGACTGCCTCGACATCATCGACATCTCCCCCCCCGCATCCACCCATACCCCAAAACACCCACAAGAGCAACAACCGCAGAAACAACCCACCGTCACGTTCGTCCAGCGCGCAGTTTACTCCGCCCATCAACAGGGCATCCTAGACGATCTAGCAGCCCAGCAAGGTCTAGCTTCGCGACTTGACGCGTTTCGCTGCAACGACGGCGCGAGTTGTTTGGGTGGACGGCCGGTGCTGCGGGTTAGTAACGGCGACAGTGATCCTGCGCGGGAGAACACGGCGAGACGGAGGAAGAGTTCTGTGCAGTCGAAATTTGCGAGTGCTCAAAGCGAGGAAAATATGGAGGTGATTACGTCGGTTACTAGAAAAGTACGTATAAAATCATCTTATATCCTCCTGATATTCTCTCGATTGAACTAACGCGTCTATCTATAGTCTATAATCAGACCCAGACCAACCCCCAACGTCCGCTCTCTCTCCTCGCTCCCGCGCACAAGCAGATCAATAACCGCGCACAACATCGCCCTCTCCACCGCATCAGCAACACCAGGCACCACCCCAGAGCCTGCCGCCCCCGCGCCAGGCACCCGGCTTTCGAAATCCGAGCGCGACGCACATACCCTGCGTCTGCGCCTCGCAAGCCTTCCATGTCCCCAGGACGCGATCGCAAAGATGCGAGCGCTGAGACTGATGTTTCCTCGCTCTGGGTGCTGCGAAGCGGCGGCGCGGGAGATGATGTGTGAGAGTGAGATGTTGAGGTTGTTTGATGCGGGGTGTAGACGTGATGAGGCAGGGGCGGTGGAGGTGGTTAATAGCATGTCGTTTATCAGTCTACGGTTAGATGGGAGCGCATGCGAGGATGAACATGCGGGCGGCAATGCGATCGAGGTGCCGCGCACGCCAAGTCCCGAGCCCAAAACTGAAGAAAAAGAGATGCTGGAGACTGAGGGTTGGCGGGACGAGGACGATTCAAAGACGGTGCCTAGCTCGCAGCCATCGCAACCGTCGCAGCAGGGTTCGCCTTTACTAATTCCCCCTTGCGAAGAGATACCCCCACAGATCATCAACGCGCTAGCCTTATCGTCGCCGTCGTTGTCGTCTGATTCAGTTATAGTATTATCCGACAACGCAGAGTACGACTGCTGTGCCGTCCGAACCGACGCGAAATATACATACGAAGCCGAAATCTCAGATAGCGAGAGCGAGGGCGCGTACACGTCCGACGTCGACGCGAATTTCCTTCTGAGTTCCTCTCCATTTCCACAGCGGAGGTCTATTTCGCCCGCAGCAGCAGCAGCGCCTCCGAAGCGTTCGATATTTGCGTCGTCTTCGCCTTTGAGAGCGCCGTCGTCGCCTGTGCTGCGGTATGAGCGAGAATTTCACTCGTCGCGGGCTGCTGCCGAGGCGCCAGCCGACTTTGATGACAGTATAGTCAACGAATCCTCTCCGCGCAAGAGCAAGACAAAGCGGCGGAAGAAAAGCGTCGAATCCAGCGAAAGCGGGTCAAGGTCTAAATCACCACCACCACCGTTCGCTTCAGCAGGGGAAGGGGATGAAGAAACGAAACGACTGCTGGGTTTACCTGCCGCCGAACTACGCGCCAAACTTAATGCGTGGGGATTGAAAGCGCCGCGGAAGAAAGTGGATATGGTGGATTTGATTGTGGAGTACAGTTCACGGCTGATGGGAACGGGAGCCCAGCCGCCGCCGCCAGCAGTATCGCAGGTCGATCTCGAGATCTCGACAGAAACTACAGAACAACCACAGACGAAGAAAGACGAGACATCAGCAGCATCAGTGATGACCTCCACCGAAATCCGAAGCGCGATCATGAACCGCATCTCGATCCACGTGCGCACAGCCGAGACTGCGCGGGCGTGGTGGTTAAAGATACTAAAGTACGAGCCGATCGTGGTTGAGGAATTTGCAGAGTACCTTGTGCGCGCGGGCGTGCTTGTTGCTGCTGCGCGGGGAGGAAGGGACGGGGATGGGGAGGAGGAGGTGGGTGAGGGTGTGGTGTTGGCTACGAAGGAGTGGTGCGATAGTCGGTGCGTGTGTACGATTAGTAAAACAGGGCCGGGACAGGCGCGGGTGAAGAAGAAAGCAAAGAAAGCGAGGCGTTGATAGTAATCATCTAATGCAAAGTAGCTACGAGATCAATAAAAGTATGTGCAGCCCGTATCTGTCCTTTGTCAAACGGAGGGGTAGTCTACGATCTACTATCGACAAAAGTCTTCAGAAGGCTATCTGGTTCGATCTCCGACTACCTTGAGCTTGATCGCCGCCCGCCCGGCTGCACTGCAGTGTAAGCAGAGAGCGAGCGGACTGCGAGCGCGCGTTGTTCTGAGAAAAGTGGAGGTGGTGGTAAATCTGCGGGATGGCTACAGACCTGACGATACGGATCAGCATGAACCTGTACGAGAACCGCGAGAGAATAGAACCGCGAGAGGAAGTGAGAGTTGAGTTGAAGAGGAAGAACAAGGTCACTGGAAGATCAGAGAGAACCAACAGAGCTCATAAGAGAACGGGTACTCTCGACCTTGTCAATGCACACTCACGATCCTCGTAGCCCAACTCGCACACTATCTTCTCCCGTCTGCTTCTTCTGCGCAGAGCCTCGACGGCTTATGAAGACGGTGTATGACAGATTTGCGGTCTGTAGCGCCGCAGATTTTCTTGAACCAGAACACGCGCGAAGTAGTCGGTAAGCAGAAGAAGAAAGCAGTAAGAAAGCAGCCAAAAGAGGAAAAAAAAATATGGAATCATGGAATTTTCAATTAGAAGATCGACGTAAAAAATGTACAAATAACTTTTCTCTCTCTTTAATCTCAAAGCGCACTGTTTAGAACCAAAACAGAAAAGAAGAAAGACAAAAGAGAGATAGAGAATCGGATGGGGATGCGATAGACCATTGAATATATATTTTATTGGTTCATATTATATATCCTTTTTTTTTGCCCTTTGATCTTTTTCTTTCGTGATTTTTCTAAATGAACACTCCCAAATCGACGTACGGCAAAAGAAACGAGTGATTTATCGCTGAGCGGACCAGACGCTGAAAAAGTAGATGAGTTAGCATTGCTTGTTCTTCATACACGTATCTCGCTCCTAACACATTTGGCATACTTCTTGAGGAGACCGTCACGCTGGGCAAGACGGTTGAGCGAGTCGTCGGCCTCACCGCGGGATCGCAGGAAACCGGAGAGAGCGTAGGTGGTGTACTGGCCGGGGATGACGAGTCCGGACTCGTCGACGTCGGCGACGTTGAGCTGGACCGAGGCGTGGTCGGTGGCCTTGATGATGCGGTTGGTGGCCGAGCACTTGCGGGGGACGTACAGCTCGACGAGGACTCCCTTATCGTTCTCCATTGTGATGTCTGTGGGGGATGAGTGTTGACGGAGGGTTGTTGGTGATGGCGGTGGGTTGGATGGACGTGGACGAGCAGGCGGTGATGCGGCGGTGAGCGGTGAGCGGTGGAGGGCGGAGGCGGAGTGTAGGGTTGCGCCCTAAAGTGTGACTGCTTCTAGTTGTGACGCGGGTGTGACCACGTGTGACTAAAGTTGTGACCGGTGAGCCGAGCGGTGAGCGGACGCCCAGCTTTGTGAGCGCTCTGAACTTATCATCCGCGAAGAACCCCGGCCGTGAACAGCACCTGGCTCCCCTCCTCCACTCCTCCCGGGCGCAATCCTCCTCGTCTTCCTCCGCAATGGCGGACTTTGCTCAGTACAGCGACTCCGCGCTGGCGTCCGTTGTTGTCTCCGCCGCGCCGCCGCCCGCGCAGCACTCGGCCCTGCTCGGCCAGGGCTACCAGCAGCAGCAGCCCGCGCAGCAGCAGCAGCAGCAGTCCTCGCAGCAGCAGTCGCAGCAGTCGCAGCAATCGCAGCAGCAGCAATCGCAGCAGCAGCAGCTCCAGCAGGCCGCGCAGCAGCAACTCCAGCAGCAGCAGCAGCAGTCTCAGCAACAGGTCCAGCAGCAGCAGGCACAGCAGCAGCAGCAGGTCCAGCAGCAGCAGCAACAGGCGCAACAGCAACAACAAGCACAGCAACAGCAGCAACAGGCGCAACAGCAACAACAAGCACAGCAACAGCAGCAGCATAAATCAATGCAGTACGATCCGCAGATCGATAAGATCCTCGAATCGCTCGAGCAGCTGCACTCAAAAGTCGACGCAATCCAGCGCATCATAGATCAGCGCGGGGTCGCGCCGGGAACGCTGGATGGACTCGCGGCGGCACGCAACGCGGTATCGCGTCAGGCGTCCTTCCTCCTGGATCAGCAGCAGGCACAGCAACAACAGCAGCAACAACATCAGCAGCAGCAGCAGCACCACCACCTCCACCAACAACAGCAACAGCAACAACAGCAACAGCATCAGCAACAGCAAGTCCAGCAGGCGCAACAACAGCAGCAGGCACAACAACAACAGCAACAACAACAATCCCGTCGTCGGGCAGTGGGATTGGCCAGCGCAGGCCTGGTCGATCCCGATATCGCAGGGGCCGGCATACCGACGCACCAACTGCTGGCCGCGAACGACGTCGAGCTACATGATCCGCGGCTGCTCGCGCTATCGGCCGCGGCAGCAAACGGCACAGCGTCGCAGGGCATGCTCGGCGACGCGATGGACGTCGTCGACCAGCAGGACCACCACCGCGCGGCGCAGGACCAGTCTAATACGGGCGCGAGTTCGGCGATGCACGCAATCTCGTCGTCGCATCTCGAGAACCCGATCCTGCTCAACATGCGCGCGGCCGCGGCCGCCGCAGCAGCGCAGACCGTTTCCGCGCCGGTGACGCCGATCCGCGGGATCTCGCTAGGGGCGACGACGTCGTCGTCCGCGAGCGCGGGCGGGAATGGAACGGGCTCGCGGCGGCGATCGGGGATGTCAATATCGGGCCAGTACAAGATGGACCGGAGCACGCAGTCTGTCGACCGGTTCTGGGAGGAATGGACGGTCGGGATCAACGGCTCGCCCTCGATCCAGGCTTTGAACGCGACGTTCCGGGCGTCGTGGCGGAGCGAGGTTGCCGAGCGCAAGTTTTACTCGCAGCGGCTTGTGCTGGTGCGCACGATCGAGTGGATGATGCGCACGCGCAATATGACTGCGAACGAGGCGGTTGATGAGCTTGAGAAGCGGCGGCGGGCGGCGAATATCAGTCTCAGTCGGCTGTGTCGGATTCTGAAAGAGGAAGAGACCAAGCGCGGCGAGTGAGAATGTCTTCTGTTAATAAGAGAAGATGTTTGATTGTGTATTTTACTTGTGATATTACTAGTGTTATTTTATTGGGTTATTGTGTGCTGTCTTTCATGTTTCTAACTGTGGTTATTCATTTCTTTACAATCTGCTGTTTTTTTGTTTCCGGATTGCTCTACTCTTTATGCTTGTTTCTGGGAAACATCGGGCTCTATTGTTTTACTATTGTTTTACTGTATGTTTCAAAACTTTTTATGAAAAAGAAAAACGAATTTGATGTGAACTTTTGTATTTTTCTGTTTTCCATGCTCTTTTCTTTTATGTTTACTATATGTGAGTTGACAACAGAAAAAAAAAGGTGCTATGATTGGTATTCTGGTTGTTTGTCTTGTGGATTGAGAGAGAGGAAGAGATTGAGGTTTTCTTGTGCGTTGTTGCAGTTGCTGCTACACAATGGCTAGGAGCTGCAAAGGAAAAGAAAAGTCGAGAGCAGGAGCCTATTGTTGACATACACTGGAAAGAAGACTGTGAAAAAAGCAAGACAAACGAAAGGATGGGGAATGGACGGATGGACGGACGGATGGATGGATGGATGAATGAAATGAGAAATAGGTGTTTGTTTTGCTTGCTTGTTTGTTTGTTTGTTTGTTATATGATAGAGCAATAGAAATTAAACTGTTCGACTGCGAGATGCTGCGAGATGGTAGTGCTGATGTGGTGGTGGTGATGTGGTGAAGATGGGTGAGAGGAGGCAGCAGCAAGCAATCCCTCTCCATCTCTCAACTACAAACATCTTTCACTCCAGATACTGTTCATGAACAATCATTGAATATTCACATTGTTTACATGTTAGATGCAAGATGTTTACATGACTCGACGACAGACTTTTACACGCGACGGTAACGCGTTGTGATCCGCATCCTTTCCGTTCTCGGTCCAGATCTCGAAGGAGCTCACACGACGGTTGGTTCACAACCTGCTTCTCGCCTCGAGACGCGCGGGTCGTCCATAAACTGATGAAAGAGGGTTTATCGCGGCTGTGGATTTGGTTGGGAGGTGGGTTATGGTTGATTGGAGGATGAGTATTTGTAGATGCTGGGGAGGTGAAGTGGTGGAGTGGAGGAAGGTGCTGTGATTCGTGGTTGACTGTAGGTCTTTTCGCAGACGAGATTCGCAGGCGGGTTTATAACATATGCACTCTATCTGCGAAGAGCTGAGTGTATCCTTTTATTTATGAATATGCGAAATAGAGTGAGTCGAGATGGAAAGAGTAGTGAGGTAGAGGTCAGCCTGGATCAGGCTGCAGATACGTGCGTTCGCAGTACTCTGCTTTGCTTTTGTAGAGTATCTCGTTGCAGATCAGTGTGTGAGCGTGCATTTATCTGGGTTCTTTTCTGTGATCTCTGATTGTTCTTTCATGGTTTGTTCTATCATAGGTGGAATAGACTGGCAAAGTAGAATGGGTGTATACTGCAGCTTCAGATACTACAATCAGATACTAGACCTCCTCTGCGCAAGAAATGACTATGAAACTCTAGTATTTTATATATGACAAAACAACTAAACCACCCACACAAAACCACCTCATTCCCAGAAATAGCAAAAGACAACTTGATCGCTCATCTTTCTCTGACGTGTTCTGGCTCGGTATCGATGATTGTCGTCGGATTGAATGGATCGTTTAGTGGCCCTTGGCGAGCTTGGGGTTGCGAGGATCGTTCTTGAACTCGTCGGCTGCAGATATAGATGTTAGAAGAAGTTCTTGTGCTGGTTGACAGCTGATGATGATGATGATGATGATTAAGAGAAGACTCACTGTCCATCATGACATCGGCGGCCTTGCCGATGGCGTAGTAGGTAATGGCGGCTGGTGTACTGTTAGCACTGATCAATGCAATGAATGTAATCTACACTGCAGAGAACTGCAGAGATAATGAAGAGCTTACCGCCGACCATGAAGGGCCACAGGGGCTTGACTGTAGGATGAATAGTAGTTAGCAGATGTCCTCTTTGCATATTCTGCATACTCTGCTATGCGATTCCGACCCTCGAGCAACCAACTCCAACAGCCAAACAAACACCAACAACAAACAAACAGACAACAACCACAACCTCTACACAGTCGCAGCACAGCAGGTCGTGGATCAAGTCCGAGTCCGAGGAAGATTCTGGTGCATGCCAGCCAATCAGAGCCCTAGCACCCAAATGTCCCGAGAGCCCCCAGACAGAAAACACCACGCTCGTTCCTCAACTTCTCAGAGATACGCACCAATTGGGGTCGGGTACTTCTTCCACCCGAGGAAAGAACCAAAGATAGCAGGCTGGGCCATTGTGTGAATAGGAAGATGAGAGTAAAGGCGGAGGAGGTGCGGGAAGGCGGATGGGTGCGGGAGAGAAGACCGCGGCCGCTGAGAACTTTGAGCTGCCCTCGACTCGAACCCCTGCCCTCGGTTTAATATCACGTGATTCAGGGCGAGGGTTGTTCTCGCGGAGGGGGCTGCAGCCGACCGCTGAATGCCGAGATCACGAATTATTGTTTGCTTCATTGTTCCGCTCTTCTTCTGCTTTTGTATTGTATTGTCTTCTATTCTATTCAAGCAGTCAGCAGCGAGATCTCCGTCAATTAAGATGTCATGATCCAGTCCCGGTCCACTATGCCTTCTGCCCACATCGACAGCCAAAAGGCACCTACATCTACAACTACATCTACCACCGCAGCATCACCACCACCCCCCTCACACCTCGCATCACCCCCCCTCGACCCGTGCGTCTGCGGTCCTTGCACCCTCCGCCAACCCCTCCCCGCCTTCCATGTCCGCGACTTTGCCTACCCCCAATTCCACCCTCTCCACGCCGGGCCCCTCCCGCCCGCCGCTGAGGTGCAAGAACCTCCTGATCTAGAACCACTGGCCTCAGATCAGAGCAGCAGTCCTTCATACTCAGCCGACAAGTCGACCTCTGCATCTACCTACTCCACCGACAGCAACACCAACACCAACAACAGCAACAACTACGACTACAGCTACGACCCCACAGCACCAATACCCTCATCCACAGCACCAGCATCACTCGCTCCCGACGGCCCGCCCTTCGCAGAAGACGCATACCTCTCCTCCCCCGTGATTTCCACCGCGGCCGGCGGCGAGCGCGAGTACTACTTCTCCGTCGCCTCCGCCGAGGACGAGATCCACGGCCGCGCAATCGCGCTCTTTGACTTTGTCCCCGAGAACGACAACGAGGTCGCCCTGCGCGAGGGCCAGATCATCTGGATCTCGTACCGGCACGGCCAGGGGTGGCTTGTTGCCCAGGACCCGGCTACGGGTGAGTCTGGGCTCGTGCCGGAGGAATACGTCGAGATCATCCAGCGCGACGCGTTTAATCCGGATGAAGACATGGCGAATCATGCAGACGTCCCTTCTTCTCACATCCACCACAGCCACGGCCTTGATGACGACCAGAAGTTGAAAGGCAACGATAGATCAATAGACGACGACGCATGGGAAGACATAGAGGAGTAGCTGATCTTTTCTGATCTTTATCTTTTTATCTTCTTCATCTTGACGCACTTACATATTCTCTCTCCTATTCTTGGTTTCTTTATCGCAGGGTGTTTGCCGTTCTTGCTCTTCTTAACTATGTAATTACCTTTTTGTCTCTACCTCCTAGTAATAATATCTAATAACAGTACTTTAAATGAAAACAAATGTCATTCATAAACAAAAGAAAATTACACAAATCAGAATTCCCATTACACCATTTCTATACACAATAACATTCCTCTGCATCTACAACAACAGTAAATCATCCGCCGCAGAACCAGACCCAGACCCAGACCCAGACGCAGAGTTGTTGTTATTATTATTGACATTGCTCGCCAGCGTCGGCACCGTCGACGTCGAGCTATTGCTCCTCGCCTGGTCCCAGATCCCCGCCGTCGCCGTCTGTTGCGCGAGTTTCGCCATGCTCACATTCGACGACGCGGACGAATTCGCGCCAGACTTCTTCGTCACTCCCGACGCGGCAGTCGACCACAGCGAGCCAAACACGTCGTCTTTCTTCTTTGCTGCTGCTGCAGCGCCATTGCCTGCGCTCGACGCGGGCGTGAATGATGACGTGCCGCTCGAGAAGCCGCTGATGTTGTAGTTTGGTCCAGTCGCGGTCTGGTACGTAGCGCTTATGTTGGTCGTAGTCGCAAGAGTAGGTGTAGTAGGCGCAGCAGCCGTCGCAGCAGCAAACTGACCAAATTGGCTATACTGCTGCGGCTGCTGCACGTAGCTCGGCTGCGCGTAAGAAGGCATCGTCATCGTCGGCTGCTGCATAGGTTGATTGTACAAACCGGTGATGCTAGCCGCCGCTGATGCCTGGGGCTTGGGTGAAGTAGGCGTCGGAGTCGCCGACTGGAAATCATCAAAGTCTTCATCAAACGCAGACGATGAAGCAGCAGCAGCAGCGGGAGCAGCAAAAGCAGCAGCAGCAGGGGCTGGCGACGCAGGAGGAGTAGCCGCCAAAACACTATTCCCATTATCGTCATCATCAAAAGAAAACAAATCAACCGCAGGAGCCTTGGCCTTTGCCGGCTGCTGACCCGTAGGAGGCGAAATCGCAGCATATGCAGTCGTAGTAGCATCATCCTCACCACCAGCATCGTACTCCTCAAACTGCCCGGACTTGCGCGAAGGCGCGGCATACGCCCGGCTGCTGCTCTCCCCGCCAAACCCACCGCCATCACCGTACACTCCACCGCTGTACCCGCCATACTCTGCCGACTCACTTCCAAACCCGCCATACTTCTTACCCGTGCCGCCGAATCCGCCGCTGTTGCTGCTGCTGCTCCCGCCGCCGAGACCAGACTCGAACGAGGAAACGCCGACGTACTTGTCCTTAGCGGCGCGTGATTTCTTGCGCTCGGTGCGGATCCGCTCGTCGTCGCCGAGAAGAGCAACTAACTCCTTCGAGCGGTTGCGCACGTTGATGCCCTGGTCTTTGCCGTTGGAGTCTGTGTAGTGGAACGAGCGCAGCATGCTGATCGTCGCGAGGTGGGCGCGGGCGTCGTCGATTACGCGCTCCGAGCCGTGTTTGACGAGGAACTCGAGCAGCTGCAGCGCTTTGTAGATCTGGCGCCATTCGGATGCGGTTTTTTCAGTGAAGCGCTTAAATATTGTTAGTATGTTGAATTAGAGAAAGATTGGACGAGAAGGAGAGGCATACCTTGTAGATCATTGGCATGATTTCGTTGAAGCTCGCGCTGGAGGGGGTTAGTCAGCTGAGGATGATAGAGAATGTAGATGTGAGCTTACTAGTTGAAAGTACCATCAGCGATTTCCTAGAATGCAATTGAGTTAGAACAGAACTGATAGAGATAGGAGAGCAGAGACGAAGAGAGATACCTGCATGAGGGAACCGCTGGCACCCCAGGGCTCGTTGTTTGTAGCTTCACGGACCTGTAGAAGATTAGCAGGAATACACAAGAAAGCACACGACATAAAGTGATACACACCTTCGCCTCCATAGGCGAGAAGTTCATCATGACTAGAGCATCATAACGGTTAGATAAGAAGACAGTCGGATGTCGGCAAGAGAGATACCGTTCTGGGCCTTGCGGACGTAGGCCTTGACGTCGTAGAGCGAGATGTTCTGGACAGCATCTTTGAGGCCCTTGATGTTCGGGTTGTTGAGCACGCGCTGGGCGTTCATTGCAGTGTACGGAGCTGGGGAAGAGGAGCAGAGGTGGTTTCTAAGACGACAATCCGACGACGACAACGACGAGGAGGAGGCAGCGGCGGCGGCGGCAAAGGAGCAGGGGCAGCAGTGCTTATGTCATCACTTAATCAGCATTAGCAATGGGTCTGGTAGCAAAGCATAACTGCATAACATCACGTGCACCGCAATAATAGAAAAATAGAAAAATTTGTATTTAATTCCGCCAAAAAATGTTTGCCCGCCAGACTTTCAGATCAACGTCTTCTTCGCTCTTCACCAGACTCTACTCCTCCTCTGCCGCTTCTAAAATGACTACCATCTACTTCGACACCTCTGCCGGCGGTGTGTACTGTTCTGCTTTGTTTTCTGTAGTTGATTGGCGCTGTTTCTGACTCGCGGTGTTCGCATATCCAGGTCAGCCCCTCGGACGCATCGTCTTCAAGCTCTACGACGACGTATGTTTCTCTCTTCTTCTGCTTCTTTTCTCTATCATCAGCATCAATTCTGACCGTACTCTACTCAGATCGTCCCCAAGACCACCGAGAACTTCCGCGCTCTTGCCACCGGCGAGAAGGGATTCGGCTACGCTGGCTCTTCCTTCCACCGTGTGATCCCCGACGTATGTCTTCTTCCTGCTTTTCTCACCGCCACTCCTCATCTCAGTTGTTCATTTTACTGCTCAATTGTGCTCTATTCTGTTTTCTGAACTCTCAACTAACATATTCTCTCTTTCCCCTCCAGTTCATGCTTCAGGGTGGTGACTTCACCCGCGGTGACGTAAGTTCTTCTCCGCCCTTCTTCTCTTCTCTTCTCCATCTCCCTCCTCTCTTCCTCACCACCCCCCCTACTCCATACTAACAACCCCCCAGGGCACCGGCGGCAAGTCCATCTACGGCGCCAAGTTCGCCGACGAGAACTTCCAGGCCAAGCACACCAAGGTACACACTCCTCCTCCTCCTCCTCCTCTTCTCTCCAGATCGGCATCACCACAGGCTTAGGGCTCTGACTAACCCTTCCTCATCCAGCCCGGTCTTCTCTCGATGGCCAACGCCGGCCCCAACACCAACGGCTCGCAGTTCTTCATCACCACCGTCCCCTGCCCCTGGCTCGACGGCAAGCACGTCGTCTTCGGTGAGGTCACCGAGGGCTTCGACGTCGTCAAGAAGATCGAGTCGTTCGGAACCCGCAGCGGTGCCACCAAGACTCAGATCAAGATCGAGAAGTCGGGCACTTTGTAAATAAACAATCTTGTTTCTTTATCGCGAACTTATATTTCTTCTTCTACTTGCTCTTAACTCCTTGTCTTTTGACTATCGTATGGCAGTTCTTTTGACGAGAGGTTAGTTGCTTTTTTTATTCTTATATTCTAAAAAACTATACATTTGTTCGATTATTCTAAAAAGAGATTCATATTCTTGCAATTTGAACACACAAACACAAAACAAAACCAAATGACCCCAATCCTCCCCATTAAACCTGTATGCTCTCTCATGTCGTCGTAAAAAGTAATTCTGCATGTCGTAAAATAAGATCTTCGTGTTCGCAATCTCATCCCTTCCTCACCACAACCTCACAACCTCACAATCTTCATCAATCCGTACCCCAGCGAGATAATCACAACATACGCAATCAAACTCGCAGGCACTCCTCTCGTAATAAACAGACTAACCGTCAAATACGGCCGTCCCTGGTCGTCCGTCGTGCAGATCGCAGTCACGTTCGGGAACCCAGACGTCGGCAGACCCATCGCGCCCGAACACAGCAGCGCGGCGCCCATCACCAGCAGATTCGGATGCGGGTCGTCCATCGCCTGCCCGACCTGCGCCACAATCGGCAGCAAGATAAGCGCCGCGACTGTGTGCGAGATAAACGTCGCGATGATCAGGATGAGCGAGCCAAACACCACCATCACGCCGTACACGCCCATCCCGCTCACAAGCGACCGGATACCCATCGCGATCGTGTCCAGCAAGCCCGACGACGAAACCGCCTTTCCCAGCGCGATTCCGCCCATCGCAAGAATGATGATCGTCCACATAAAGTTGTTGAAATCCTCCTTCGTCAGCAGACCGGTGCCGAAAAAGACAACCAGAGGGATAATCGCAAGCACGCCCATGTCGCCAAACACCCCTTCAAGCTGATGCGACACGCACCACAGCGCAATCGTCACCAACGTCACCGCACTCACAAAAATCTGCGTCCGGTCAAATCTCTCTGTCTTGCGCTCGATCTTTGTATAGATCGCGCCTTTTGCAGGATTCAGTGTAATCAACATAAACACCCAGATCAACAAAATCGACAAAATGCAAACCGGCAACGCAATGAAAAACCACGCGCCCCACGACGGATTCGGCCGCATGTTCTGCAGCGCAATCACGTTCTGCGGACTCGCGATCGGCGACGCCATGCCTCCGATATTCGACGCCAGCGCGATTCCGAGAATCAATGCCTTGGGGAAGTTGGACTCGCTGTCCTGCGTCCGCAGCAGCGGCTGAATGATAGACAAGCACAGCACCGGAGAGGCAACGTTTGAAATCCACATGCTCAAAAACATGGCGACAAACATCGTCATCAGCAGCACGTTGCGCGGCTTCGTGCCCGCATTACTCAGCACCCACGTCGCAATCACCTTTGCGATATTGTACTTGCTCAGCGCAGACGCAATCGCAAACCCGCCCAGCAAAAGCATAATCACCGGCGTCCACATCGACGCAAAAATGTACTTTGTCGCGTCCGGCGCACTCAACCGCTCGTGCTCCATATCGTCCGACCGCACAGCTCGAAACACAACCACCAGCAACGGCACCAGCATCGACGTCACAAACAGCGGAATCACCTCGGTAGCCCACAGCATCGACGCCGCAATCAAAATCGCAAGACACGCCTGCGGCGTCGGATCGTCAAAGATAGGCACGACCAGCAAGACGACAAACGTAGCCACGATAACTGCCAGAATAGCAGAGGTAGAGTTGAAAATTATCCGCGGCAGCCGAATCACTCCGTACCGCGTCACAATCTCGTACGGCGGCTGGCTCGCAGCAGACTTGTGCTCGAGCGCGTCCGCAATCGGATTCGAGCTCACGAGCAAGCCCTGGTTCGTGATGCCGACGCCCTGCACTTTACTCTCAATCCCCATCATCTCGCGCCACACAGAGTTGCGGTCCCAAACCACGTACTCGCGCAGATGCACCCGCAGCTCGGCCTTGGCCTGACCAATCTCACCGCGAGTGCTGATGACGGCGTACAGCTCCGTCGCTTCGTCGAGCCGCTCATCGAGCTCTGCGCGCGACTGCGGCAGAAACGGCACAGACTGCTCGACATCGTTGACGACATAGCCTCCGGGAATCTCTCGGTTGAGAACCTTTGCGTACTTTTTCAGCGCCTTTGCAAACCCGGTCCTGTTGAGGGTGACGTACGACTTGAGCTCCGAGAACGCCACATAGAGCGCAATGACGCGCTTCTTGAGCGTAATCTTCAGATCCGCCATCTCGTCAAAGCCCGAGTCGTCGCGGAACGAGCTCAGCGAGAGCGCGTCAACGGACTTGTCAGTCAGCGGGCCACCACGCTCGGCAGTGTTCACGGCCGCCAGCACGCTCTCGCCGTCAGAGAACTGATGACTACTGGTGGTGATCGACGAGCCCGAGGACGTGCTCGCCTCCTCGGGTCCGGCGTTATCGGTAAACTCATAGACATCCTGCTTGAGCTGCAAAAGCTCCTCGCTGAGCTCGCGATACTTGTCGGCGTAGAACTTGCAGATCTTGTCGAGCTCGTCGTCGAGCGCGCGGCGGAAGATGACGTCGAAGTCTGCGTAGGCGTCGTCGTTCGCAATCAGCGAGACGGTCTCTGACTCGCGCTGGAGCTGAACGGCGCGGTTGTTTGCCTCAGACTCGAGGTTTTGGATGCTGGTATAGTGGATCAGTATGAGATACGCTCAGGATAAACAAACTCGGTCTGGACTCACAGTTTTTTGAGATTCGAGTAGCTGATGTAATAAGCCGACCATTCCGGCACCGCGTTGAACTGAACGGTGCGACTGAACTTCATCCTTCTGCTGGATCCCTGCTCTTGACGCTGTTTCTGGTTTGATTTGCTTTGTTTTGTTTGATTCCAGACAGGAGAAGCCGGGCAGGGAGCGAAGAGGCGTTGAGGAAGAAAAGCCACAGCCGCGGTGTCAAACCCCAGAGCCTTGTCATATCGCGCACGTGCCTCCGTCTGAGCAATCATCTTGAATGCGTCTTTGTGATAACACACGTCTTTGTCATCATCTTGAATGCGCTTAAAGAGTAACCGCAGCTCCCGCCCTGGCTGCCATCGTCCCTTTTCAATCTGAGGCAGCCAGCAGCTGATACCGACAACCAGCTGCAATGACCGCAACTGCCCCGCCCGAGGGCTTTCACCAAGGCGCGCGATGTTTGGCGTTTCATGGGCCACTGCTTTACGAGTCTAAGATACTGAAGGTGTATTTGCCTGGCCAGAAGAACGAGGAGATTGAGGTCGATGAGATCCCCGAGGAGCTACGCGACGCGATTGCCTATCTGATACATTACAAGGGCTGGAAGTCTTCGTATGTTGCTACTGTGCTGATTTGCTGGTTATTATGCTGTGAAGAATCTCCTGCTAACTGATCAAATTATCTACAGGTGGGACGAATGGGTGAGCACACGCGTCTAGATCTCGTGTTGAAACGAAAATACATACTGACATCATAACTATAGCTACCGCAGCAGCGCGTCCTTCGCTGGACAGAAGAAAACCTGCGTCTTCAAAAAGAGCTCAAAAACGAAGCTCTGCAACAACTTCGCTCGAAAAAAGCAAACGGGGGGAGCGAGAGCTCGCCTGCACCAGCTGGGTCTGCTGATGCGTCGGGAGGCTCAGCTGTCGCGGCTGCTCCGTCTTCGTCGTCAGCGGCGGGATCGGGTTCACATAAGCGGAAGGGCGATGCGAAGGAGCATGGGGAAGCGAGGTCGCTAAAGAAGACAAGACGCGACGCTGATGACAAGGTGAGATCGCTGATATCTATGTTTATGTGTAGACTGCTCTAACTCTTATGCTTATCAGGAGGACCGGTTTCTATCACAGCTGGATGTCAATATTTCAATACCTGATGTGTTGATGGCTCAGTTAGTAGATGATTGGGAATACGTGACAAAAAACTCACAGGTATAAGGTGGCTTTCTTCAACATCAAGTCTGCGCAAGACTAACAAGATATAGCTGGTGGATTTACCCCGCAAACCCACAGTCAAAGACATCATTCTCGACTTTAAAACAAACTATTCAAAACGCAGACTGTCAAACGCCGAGGCCGAGATCCTGGATGAGATCGTCGAGGGTATCCAGCTCTACTTTGACAAATGCCTGGGGTCGATATTACTCTACAGATTCGAGCGGCAGCAGTACTTGGAGATCTCGACCAAGAACCCTGATAAGTTGCCGCGAGAGATTTATGGCGCTGAACATCTTTTGCGCTTGTTTGGTATGTTGTTATTTTGTGTTTGTATGCATGATCAAAGACTAACCATGAGCTAGTGTCTCTCCCTGGATTGCTACTACATACACATATGGACCAGCAGAGCTTAAACGTTCTCAAAGCCCATGTGGAAGAGCTACTCAAGTATGTTATTCTTCCTATTCTTGTCGGGCAGACACTAATCAGATACAAATAGACACCTGGCTAGGAACAGGAAAACGTTGTTTATGGAGTCGTATATCAATTCCACGCCGGCATACGACGCTAGCTCGAGGGGACTATGAGCTCGCAACATATACGTGTACAATATCTAAACTGGTTTATCTTTATTTGCTATAACAATTCAATGACCCTTAAACAAACTCCATACCAAAACAACAAATTTCGCTTCATAGACTGTCGCTTTTGGTCGTCAGACCGTTGGATACCAAACTCCACACTAATTCATAGTCAGCGCCAGACTCTTCAAACCCCTGATCTCATCCCGCAGATGAGTGACATACTGCTTCGTCTGCTGCAAAGACGTCGCCTCCGGCCTCACATGCGAACTAGTTGCTGTCACGGAGGTGAACGAGAGCTCCTCGACGAGGAGATTGAGTTCGTTGACGGAGTAGGATGCGCCGACCAGAGCCGGGTTGGAAAGGAGACTTGGGATGAGTTTTGCGTTGCGGCAGAGGTATTGCAGCGAGTGGTAGCTCAGCGGAAGCATGTTACTTGTAGAGTCTGTATTTGTTTGCTGATCGAGTTCAATCGCGGAGGATAATCGCGCTTCGGTGGACGAGGGGGAGACCGCCGCCGCAGCAGCAGCAGCCGGCGGTGAGAGCAGAGACGGGTCAAGCAGCGAGTCGTCGGTCTGCGTCTGCTTATCGACAAACGCACCATCGCTGACAGACTGCAGCACGACGTCGGGATCATTGGCGCTGATGCTGCTGCTAATTGCGGTTGGATCTGCCGAGGCACGGAGGGGAGCAGCGGGGGACTCGGCGATGATGGCAGCGAGGCGTGAGTTCATGCGGTAGACGAGGTCGAGAGTGAGACCAAAGAGCTCTTTCCGGGCCATGACGAGCATCATGAACTTGGGGAGGATGTACATCTGCGGAGGTGTCGGTCAGTTGAGTATCAGAAGCAGTGTTTAGAGGGGCCCTACTCTGTTGAGGACACCGGCAGCGAGGAATATGCTGCCAATCAGATACCACAGCCTGAGCACCGCCCGCAGCAGCACTGCTCTTCTTTTCGAATTAAACAGCGCGGTCGACTCCATTCTGTTGAGAAGAGAAGAAGCAGAAGCAGAGCCAGAGCCGGATCCGAGTCGAAGTTGTGGAGATGACGATGCGCCTCACGTGCGACGAGACTTCCCAATTTTAAGCCCGAAACCAACGCGTCTTCTTCCTCTTCTCGTTCTCTTCACACTCTGCAGTGCTCTCTGTCTTCTCTATCCTGATCTTCTCTGCCTCTTTCTGATCATTGTCTTTTAGACCATTCTTACTTGAATGGCAAAGAAGAAGAGAGGCGCAAGGAAGCCGCCCAGCGCGCAGTCCGGCGCTGGAAACCCGGGCAACGGCGGCCGAGGTGGCCGTGGTGGTCGAGGTGGTCGTGGAGGCAGACGGCAAGCACGCGGTGGCTCCGCGACCATTGGAACTGAAGCCGGAAGGCGCTCACGCAGGGCAGGCGAGGGTGTGTTCTCATTCTTACATTGCACCGGTCCGCACATTCTAACACTCACTACTTAGGACTCGGTGCACCGAGGTTCACGCTTCGTGATGAGGCTGCCTACACTAACGAGTTTGCTACCGGCGGGTCTGCTGCTGGGCTGAGACACCGACGGATTGTTTTTGTTAAGGCTGGCACGATGGTCGGCGCAGAAGTTAGGCGCGAGTCGCAAGACGACGAAGATGTCGAAGACCAAGTCATGGGCGACGATTTTGCTAAGGAGCAGGTGGATGAAGAATACGAGGATGATGACGAGCTGGAAGAAGGAGAGATCCGCGAGGTTATCCCAAAGCACATTCCCGACGCTATCTACAACGAGCTTCTCGACGAAGAAGACAAGCTAGTCGAGCACACCCGCAAACTAGCACCCGCTCTACCTCCCAAAGTCACTGTTGATACACCACATGAGATTCCAGTAGCCGAAGCTATCGAAGAAGTCCAGTCTGCGACAGAGTCTGCAACGGATGACGACCTTGACATATATGAGTCTGCGCTGGCGTCAGAAGCTGAAATCACGCTCCAGCACTGTGACGTGCAGTTTGAGTCAGGTTCGGAAGATGATAATGATCTCTTTGAGTCTGTGCTGGCGTCAGAATATGAAGATAGAGTCGAGCAGGATGACGTCGAGGAAGGATCAACAGATGAACCTACGCTCACGCGGATTGAGATTGAAGTAGAGTCAGTGCCTGAGCCAGAGAGGGATGCGAAGTCTGCAGTCATACCGAGTGAAGTAGAGACAACAGCAACAGAGAAAGACCCCTCGAGCCTTGATCATCTTCCTGACGAGCTGATATTCGAAGCCGACGACAGCGCCGGTCCAGTGCCTTTGGAATTGCAGCAAGGCATGGACCAGATCGTTTTCCATCCTCGCAATATCAAGCGCAACGCGAGACATGAGAAGAAGATCGAGATCACACAATCAACTAGTACAGTCCGACTGATTGATGACAATTCTGTTGTTGGGCAAACTGCGAGCTTGATTTCGCAGACCGAGAGCTTGACGTTGTCACCCGGTCAAGCTTCGCCTGGTCGGAAGAGGAAAACCAGACCGAAGCGGGCAAGACGGGAGAAGAAGCAGAAACAGCCGTTCCCGTACTCGATCATGGCCGACAGCGATGCAGAGATCGACCCGCTTGACGATTACATTCAAAACTTGTACAACAGCGAGGAAGAAGAAGAGCAGGATATTGCGGATGCTTTGGACATCTATGCTGAGGTTGCTGATGAGGAGGCGTTTGAGGATGAGATCAAGGCTGCTATTGAGGAGACTATTGACTTTATCGAGGATGCCAGTGTTGGTGCGGATGATGCGGATGAGGATTTTGAGGATGTGGAGGAGGGAGAAGATGATGAGGATGAGGATGAAGATGAGGAGGAGGAGGATGAAGATGACGACGAAGATGACGAGGAGATCGACGACATCTATGAGGACATGGACGATGACGACGATGACATCCTCGACTCTGAGCGCCAGTTCACCGGTGGTGCGTACATGGACGCCCTCTACGCGAGCCTGAGCAAGAAAAAGCTCAAGCAGCTGCCAGACTTTGCCAACTCTGACGAAGAACTCGAGTTTACACTGAAGTCGCAATGGCTCAAAGACAAGTCCAAGAAGAAGCAGCGAAAGGTTGAGCGCGAGAAACTGCGGGCGCAGGGATTGCTGGGCAAGAAGGCGAAGAAGACGGGTAAGGCGGATTTGAAGACAAAGTATAGGGGCGGGATGAAAGTGTCAGATGTGGTGAGGGAGATTGAAGGGTTTTTGGAGGATAAGGGACAGACTAGTTTGTCGCTTCCTCCGATGGACAAGGGGGACCGCAAGAGAGGTAAGCTGTTTTTGTTACTTTTTGATTTGATTGTCGCTGACTCACGTTGATATAGTTCATACTCTGGCATTGTCCTACAGACTGACTTCAAAGTCTCAAGGCTCAGGCCACAACAGATTCACGATTCTCTACAAAACGCGGTCGACGTACCAAGACGTTGGCTACGGTCTGACCAGCATAGTCGAAGAACGTTTCCTCGGCCGTCGGCCCGGCAAGAGATCTAGACAGATCCCAGATCGCGGACCGACAAGGGGCGGAACTGCGCAGTTCAATCACCGCGAAGGCGATGTGGTGGGCGGGGACGCGCCGGAGATCAGTCAGGAGAATGTCGGACGACAGTTGCTGGAGAAGATGGGATGGATTGCTGGATCGGGATTGGGGACGAGTGAGAATCAGGGCATGGCGACGCCGATTATGGCGAAGGTTAAGACTGGCAAGACTGGTTTGGGTTGAGTTGCTTGCCTGATTGTATCATAATGTAGCTGTATTTTTAAAACCATCGCATTATATACATTCATTGTAGTATACTATAGTACCAAATCAATTGTATTTAACTTTTACTCTCACTCTATATACTCAGCAAGCCCAAGATACCCGGCAACCCAGGTAGCCAAAAATATACTCCAATCATGGATTGCGTCCAAACTGAGGTTATCGCCGTTATCGAGGATGGTATGCCACGAGAGCGGGAACGGGACCGGGATGATGTGCAGGACGGGGGTTCCCCGTTTCAAGAACGGCATGTGGTCGTCGTCGACAAATGCGTTTGTCATCAGGTTTGTCGGGTTGATGTAGTTCTTTTGTTTTTTGCTGTTTGCGTCTGTGTTTTTGTTTGAGGCGGCGATGCCTGCGCTGCGGAGCATTGACTCGGTGTCGGAGAGCTGCCGACACGCCCAGGCAGTCATTCCAAAGAAACAAGGAACAGTAGGTGCTTCGGCGCCAAGGAGGTCGAGGAGGACAAAAAGATCAATATTCTGGATCTCGGACAGTCGTCCATACGGATACGCCCTTGTCTCTGCCTCCCATCGCTCGGCCAGATGCCGCGCTCCGTAGAGCGAGTCCTTGGCAGACCACTCGACCAGCGCCTCTTCGCCGTCCATGAAAATGATTTGCAGCGCAAGATCGCTCTGTGCGGCCCACGGGTCATCTGCCCACCGTCGTCGCGTGGCCGCTGTGAGGGCCTGCGCGATGTACATCAGGATTGCGCACGGGACGGCAGAGTCTGTGGCGCCGATGAAGCCGTGCGGAGCGATCTTGGAGTCGTAGTGTGCGACAAGAGTGAGGTATTTTGCAGAGATATCGTCGGCGTCGTAGCCAGGCGGATTGAGTCTGAAGATGAGGTTTGTGAAGTTGAGGGTGCCGGACAGGCCACCGTACTCGGGCACGGGAGCTGTGAACTCGTCGCGGAGCAGGGTCCAGCTGTCACCCAGAGCGGCAAAGTGGTCAACAAAATGCTGCCGCACAAGAGACGCGTTCTCGGACCCCGGCGTGCGAGGAATGAGAATCGGCGAGAGCAGCGCAGGTGTCGAGCCCCCGGGCGGGAAGTGAGGATCCAGCGCAGGGAAAGGCGGGAAGGCCTTGTAGAGCGCTGCCGCCTGCTCTTTGTCGAGCGCTGCTCGCTGCGGAGGCAGAGCTGCCGCAATCCATGCGAGCAAGAGCGATAGCAGGACCGAGACCGCTTTCATCTCGTCATTATCAGGCGAAAACACTGCAGAAGAGAAGAGTCGAGTAAGTTGGCGATGAGGATGAGCGAATGTCAGCCGAGGGCCTCGTTCTAAGCGAGAACCGGTTTGGGACCAACCTCCGAGCACCGGCTTTCTATCGATAAACCGCGACTTTGTCTACTTCTTCCTCCACATGCGCTCATAAACACACAGTTCTGAGCCTTAAATCCACCATCAAACAATGTCTGCTGCCACCGACGCGCACCCGCTGCAGTCGGAGACGGCTTCCGTGGCAACCGACGTCAGCGACACCCCGGGCTCTCCTATCATCAAGGACTTCCAGGACCAGGACGATCTCGACAATCCCGCAGACGGCGGCGCCTCTTCCTCCGCGCAGATGGACGAGCTCGACTACGACGAGTCTGCGGACGAAGACGAGCCGCTGATCCGCCAACCGCAGCCAAAGCGCGCCAACGTCGCCGCCGGCGCTGCTCGTCGCTTGTTCCCGGGCTTCTTCACGCAGCGGGCTGCGTCGCCGTCGCTGTCCGAGGCCGACACGGCCGACTCGACCACCGAAGCAGACTTGCTTCTTCCGTCGCCGTCGGAGACGTCGTCGATACGGTCGGCGATGGCGAGGAAGCGATGGGGCACGTTCTTGACGCGGCTGCTGGCCTACGTCGGCTTTGGCGTGTTCTTCATCCTTGGCTGGAAACTCGTCTTTCTGCCGAGGACTACGCTCAGACGCGACCTGGCACGGCTGCGACACAAGCAGACGTCGCTTCCGGACCTCGAGCGCCATCTGTTTAGCATCCCTGACACTGACTCGGTGCGTCAGTGGTCAAACTACTACACCTCCGGCGTGCATCTCGCGGGCACGAATCTCTCGCAGGCGCAGTGGACGGCCGAGAAGTTCACCGAGTACGGCATCAAGACCGAGATCGTGCCGTACTACACCTACCTCAATTACCCCAAAGACCACAGCCTCAAACTGCTCGGCGTCAACGAGACCATCAAGTACGTCGCCAGCTTGGAGGAAGACCCGTTGCCTGAGGATCCCACGTCGATGAACGCAGACCGCGTGCCCACGTTCCACGGATACTCTGCGAACGGAAACGTCACCGCGCAGTACGTCTACGTCAACTACGGCCGACAGGCGGACTTTGACCTGCTCGAGAAGAACGGCGTGTCGGTCACCGGCCGCATCGTGATTGCTCGCTACGGCGGCCTTTTCCGCGGACTTATCGTTAAGGGCGCGCAGGAGCGCGGCGCTACCGGTGTGCTCATGTACACCGACCCCGGCGACGACGGAAATGTGACTACGACCAACAAATTCAAGGCATATCCCGACGGACCAGCGCGCAATCCCTCGAGCGTGCAGCGAGGAAGTGTCGAGTTCCTCTCAGTCGCGCCCGGCGACCCCACCACTCCCGGCTGGGCGAGCAAGGAGTTTGCCGAGCGGGTTGATCCGTACAATACCATCCCTTCGATTCCCTCGCTTCCTGTCAGTTACAAGGATATGATCCCTATCCTGCGGGAGTTGAACGGCATGGGCTTCAACCCGAACGACCTTGGCGAAGACTGGCGCGGCGGCTTGCGAGAGTTTGACTACTCTGTCGGACCGAGCACGAACAGTATCAACCTGTTTAATCTGCAAGAGTACAAGACGACGCCGATCTGGAATACGATCGGTCGCATCGATGGCGTGATCAAGGATGAGGTCATCATTATTGGAAACCATCGCGACGCGTGGATCGTGGGCGGCGCGGGTGATCCAAACAGCGGGTCTGCTGTGTTGATTGAACTTGCGCGCGCGCTAGGAGAGCTGAAAAAGACTGGCTGGAAACCTCTGCGATCAATGTATGTCTACTCTACTCCTGTAATTTGTGTTCTCAACTAACGTTTATAGTATCCTGGCATCCTGGGACGGAGAAGAATACGCACTCCTAGGCTCGACAGAATGGGGTGAAGACCTCGCGAAATACCTTGGCGCAAAAGCAATGGCGTACTTGAACGTCGACGTCGCCGTCTCCGGACCGAACTTCAACGCCGCCGCCTCGCCGCTGCTCAACACGATTCTGAAAGACGTGGTGAAGCGAGTGCCGCATCCGAGCGGGGGCTATGTTTATGACCACTGGTTTGCGCAAGCGAACGCTCATATTAGCACGTTGGGGTCTGGGAGTGATTATACGGTGTTTATGGATCATCTTGGGATTCCGTCGATTGATTTTGGGTTTGGCGGCGGTGCTAACGATGCGGTTTATCAATGTAAGCAGGCCTTTGTCTTTTATATTCAGAGAAGAACTAACAGAATTTTTAGACCACTCAAATTACGACTCATTCGCATGGATGGACAAATTTGGTGATCCTACATGGGAATTCCACACGACGATGGTTAAAATCTGGGGTCTCTTGCTGCTACAGCTGAGCGAGCAGGAAGTAATCCAATTCGACATTGGCGAGTACGCGCGCTCGTTGTCGACCTACTTTGAACGCATCAAGAGTAAGATCAACGACATTGCGGAGGAGAACGCCGAGCTGAAAGCCGACTGGACCGAGGGTGGGTTCTATGACTGCAGCGGGGTCGCTACCAGTCAAGGTCACGATAGTCTGGTACAAGAGTGTAGGTATCGCACTAGCGCGGACGTGGGCGACGGAGTTGATCTTCCTGATTTCGAGCTCGGGTGGTGGTACATTGCCTCCTCACTGCGCAACTGCACCGACGCGCTCGACATGCTTGTACAGGCGGCCAACAAATTCGACGTGAAATCGAGCCAGGTCGAGAAAGAGTACCTGACTGATTACCCGTGGTTCAAGAGCTACAAGAAGATGCGCACGTACGTGCAAATCCAGGGGTTGAACTCGCAGTACATGAAGTTCGAGCGCAAGTTCTTGTACGAAAAGGGTCTGGATGAACGGGACTGGTACAAGCATATCGTGTTTGCGCCAGGGTATTGGACCGGCTATGCGGGCGCGACGTTCCCGGGACTGGACGAGGCTTTGGATGCGCGGAATATCACAAACGCAAAACGGTGGCTCGATATCATCACCGAGGCGGTCCATCAGGCGGCTGCGTTGGTCGAGGTGTATTAAGAGTTGTGTGTGGGCGTTGGTTTTGCGTGTTCTTGGTTGAGGACACTGATAGTTGATTCTGTGGTTTTGTTTTGAATGCTGTTTTGTATAATGAAGATATTCTTGCATAAGTCGAGTCAGTGCGTGGGAGAGTGAAGTAAGTCAATTGTATTAATTTTGTTTTTCTGTTTTATTTCCAGTAGTAATGCATACATCTACAGAAGAGAAAAAAAGTGAGAGAATGTAAAAGCCGCTATACTACCCAAACTCCAATTTGGATGAAAACCATGTATTCGTTCGTAAAGAAGAAGCCTGGAGCTGGCCCTGTGAGGACTTTCGATGACTTTTTGGTGTAAAAAATGGGATTTGCTTGATCTTTGTTGATTTGTGTGTCTTGTTGATTGTGCATCTGAGGCAGAGGTGTGTCTGTAGCTGGACGACAGATCAGCGAGAACAAAGCGCAGCTCTGATGAATACTATCAGAGCAAAGCACCCCGCTCTGCACCAGCCCAGCAACAGCACCCCACAACAACAGTCTCGCGTCTGCAAAGAGCAAACAGCGCAGGTGGATGCTGGGATCCACCACGTTCGTGAAGCAGCGCGAGTGAGTGGACGAGTATCGCACAAGAACCCCAAAGCAGCGAGACCTAACCCAATGCCTGAGTACAAGCACCTTACCGAAAGAGTTAGATTGCCGCATTTGGCCTTTCAGAGGTTAAAAAAAAGAGGTATTTATCTCAGATCCCGCGATAAAGCCATGCCGATAACCTCGCTGCTTTACTGATAAACACGCACAAGCAAGCAAGAAGACACAGGCAAAACAAGAGAACATGGCGACAGACTTTGTCTACGACCTGAACGCCAAACCGCTTTCCTCGCTCGTCCCTCCGTCGACGGCGATCTCGCTCGCGCGGTCGCTGGTCGCCGATCTCGACGGGACCTGGACAAAGTGCAAGCTGCACCAGAAGGCGCCGGGGATAGCGGTGCAGACGTACAGCAGGAAACTGTACGGCGAGAAGTGGTTTGCGCGGAAATCGGTGCACGACGTGCCCTGGGAGTGGTTCATGAGCGGGATTTGCGAGGATCATACCAAGAACGAGGTCGAGTATATCCACGAGTTTCAGTCGTATGAGGAGATTGATGGCGGGGAGAGTGGATGGACTGGTGCGTGGTCTTTTCTTCATTCTGGTGTGAACTGTGAATTTTGAACTACTAACACTCTTCATCGTCAAGGCATTGTCTCGCATTATAAAATGGGCGGTCTTCTCTCTGACCGCGAGACCCCAGTCTGGCTATTTTCCCAGCAACCAGACCTCAACGTGCGCGAATTCTTTGTAATCTCGACCCCCGCAGAATACGAATGCACCCCCGGTCGCGTCAGGGCTTTGTTCTCCGCTATCGAGCATGTGCAGGAGTTGCCGGATGGGAAGATTCAGTGGGTCATGGCTTTGGTGGTATGTTGTCTCCTCGGTTTACTATTTTGCGTTGAAGAAATGAGACGGAAGACTAATTATGTGGCTTAGAGCGATGGAGGCGGGTTGATACCGAAATGGGTCCAAGACATTGCGCTTCCGAAGATCATCACGAACGACGTCCCGAGTTTCCTATCATGGGCAAAGAATAAGTACGCGGCCGAGTCATAACTACTCTAATAATGTAATACTATAATCTATTTTTCTTATTCGTCCTATATATAATCAACCACAAATGACGATTACATGCTGGCTAAACTCTGCAGCTTGTAATGCTTCGGCACTACAAACACCGCCGTGGCCTCTGCCAGTTTCTCTCCATGTGCCGATTTAACGACACCAGACACCAGCGACTTGCGATCAGTGTTCTATAACAAATGGTACTTAGTAAGAAACGCTTTGATGTGCTCCATATATCCATTGGTAAACTCACCTCGGTGACCTCGGTCTCGATCGAAATGACCTGATCGGCCTGCGTAGGGCGCCGGTAGTTGACCGTCAAGTTTGCAGTCACGGCCGTGTGAGCCGGAAGTGGAAGAATCGCCTGTACATAAACCGTCAGCTGCTGTTCACCAACAGAGAGAAGAAAGAAAGGCATACTGCTCGAGCCAGGCACTCGTCCAACAAAGAGGCAATCACTCCACCGTGCTAGAAATACATCACGTCAGCTCACCCACTCAACAACCCACCCAACCCCCAAACAAACAGCAACCAACAGCAAACATACCACAATCCTCGGAAACCCACACACCTTCCGTCCGCAGTGAATGACGGAAACAACCTTCTTCTCCTCCTCGTTCACAAACACAATCCCAGGCACCGCAAACTTCCCCGGCCCGCGCAACGAGCCCGACAAAAACCCGGAATCGAGATACTTCTGAGGCACATCAGCCCACATCCGCCGCTCAACATACCCTTCCGTCGCCCGCATCTTCTGCACCACGCGCGAACTCTGCAGCTCCTTCTCGATCGCAGCGATGAACGCGGCTTCCTCGGGACTGCCGGCCGCCGGCAGCGGCGCAGATCGGCCTGTGTACAGCTCAAGCGGCGAAAACCGGAACCCGGCTGCCGCGCCTGCTGCAAGCGATGCCGCTGCTATCAGCACCGTCGACAGACTGACTATCGACGACCGGCGCGGGCTCGCGGCGAAGTTGGTCGGCGCTGCCGCAGAGAATAGGCGACACGTAGACGTAGACAAGTTGAAGGACGCGGCTGGTCTGACGGCTCTGCTACTTAAAATGCTCGTATAAAATCCTCTCTTTGATCCTACCGCGCGAATCATGCTGCTGAGCGAGGTGTTGGCTGCCATTGTCTGGAATACCGAGGTCAGTCGGTGGAGTTGTAGTGATCCGCGGGGTGCTTTGCTCTTACTCCATGTTTAGTCACGTGACTGATTCAGTCCATATATCCACTGTGCTTCTACTTCTTACTTCTACTTTTACTTCCTCATAAAGATTTGAAGAGAAAGGCTTTTTTTTCTTTTGTGGTTTTACAATACATACCGCCAACGCGCTCTGATACAAAACATTACAAAACACACGGCAAATCGCTGTCAGCTCTAAAGATACAATCGACAGCAAGACAGCGACAGCATATACAGAACAAGTACAGAAAACAGCCAGAGCGCGTGAAGCAGATGGTGCCAGGATCGGGAAGAATGCGTTACGCATACTCTTGACCATTGCTGGCCAAGAGTTATGTGGGACTCTGCGACTACGCTTGGAGATCATCTCAACCAAGCGCTCTCTCGACGTCGCCATACCCACTAAGACCCGACTTCACCCAAGGGCAGTCATAAACTACCCCCGTATTGATGAGTTTGTCGTTGTTGTCGCATTATCCGCTACGTCTTGTAGGATCCCTCATCCACAAGACGCTCGGTCGCGCAGACTCTCTTCCACTACCGTCGCCACGGACTCCATGCGACGGCGCGCGTGCCAGCGCAAACGTGGAAGAGACGCGACAACGTAGACGTTTTAAATCCGAATGGGCAACCTGGCTAGAGAAGAACCCATCAGATCGGCCGCCGTCCCCACACGACCAAAAAAGCACCAAAAAGTCCAAAAACTGGCATTTGCGCAGCAGTGCAGATCTGATACTTGTCGTCAGTCAATGGATCTTATAGAATATACAGCTGCACTCACTTATTTCGCCGGGTATAAAGCCAAAGGACCAAAAAACCAAAACTAGACCGCAACAAAAGTCCAAAAACCCATGTGCATCTGATAATTGTCGTTAGTCAAGGACTCTTGTGGTATATACAGCTTCACTTACTCGCTTTGCCGGGTATACAGCGAAAGGAACAAAAGACCAAAAAAACCAAACTAGACGACGGGGTGGAGCAGCCCGGTCAGATCTATCGAGGAGATACCTATAAGACGTAGAAACAACCAAAACACCAAAAAGCCAAACACCCAGAGAACCTTTGAGCGCTTGCTATACGGCCGGGGAGTTTGGAGCGTTAGTACCACCAGCTTCGAACGACACCAAAAAGCACAAAAAACCAGGCAGATTCCAAAAAGACGCCAAACATCACCAAAAAGAGTCCAAACAGTGTCCAAACAGTGTCCAAAGCTCTAGACACGGAGAGTCGATCTATTGTCGGAAAATAGATCGATAGCAAAGGAAAGGGGAATTAAAAATCCAAAAAAGCGGCCAGGGAAGGTGGTGTGGGAAAGGAGAAGAGAGGCGGAGAGGCGGGCGCGTTGTGGTTCGGCCGGGCGAAGACGCGACGGATAAGATTACCCAATTTAGACGAATGTAAATAAACCGTACCGCGCCGGCCATTTCGTAATTATTAGTAGTTAACAGCAATAATCAGACAGGAAGATAAGATATATTGATAAATAATCTATGACTATAAAAAGGGATATTTACAAGACGCCCTCAGCGCCCAGACAGCAGCGAGGCCTGCGCTCCCGAGTCATCGTCCTCGCTCTCGTCGTCCTCGCTCTCTTCTTCGTCTTCCTCACTTTCCTCCTCCTCATCGCTATCTTCGTCTTCATCACTATCCTCATCGCTGTCATCATCCTCATCAGAGTCTTCTTCGTCGCTATCCTCGCTGACTTCGACAATAACCTCGACTTCGCTTCCGCTGCTCTCTTCCTCCTCCTCTTCCTCCTCTTCGTCAGATTCGCTGATGAACTGCGTCGTTGACGGTTCCCCGAAAAATTCATCCAAAGTGACATGATAGTCCTCCTCCTTCTTCTTCTTCGTAGCCGCCGCTTTAACAGCCGGTTTACTCTCCACAATCTCCGGCTGCGTCTTCACCGCTTTCTTCTTCGACGTCGACGACACCTTCTTGGCCTTCTTGCCCTTCTTTGACTTCTTGCTTCGCTTGATCGTCGTCTCGAGAATCCGCGTCGGGATACTGCTCTCGTCGATCTCGATATCCTCCTTGACGTCGTCCCGGATCGAGGGATCGGGCGTCTCGGTGCTCCACAGCGGCAGCGGACTCGTGCTCACGACCTTGCCCTTGACCAGCATTCCCGTTGTACCTAGCATAAACGCATCTTTACCCTGCGACGGCGACGGCGCATGCGGCGACGGTTTCGGGGCTTGCAGGAGAAGCTTCGCTAGAGGCGCGCCAGGCGTATCCAGCACAGACTTGTAAAGCCGCGCGCGGTCACGCAGGTCGTAGGAGGTATCGTACCGCGCCAACAACATGACATAGTTAAACAGCATATCCATCGGATCTTCAGACGGCTTGATCGTCGGCGCAAGCTCGTCGTTCTCGCCGTATCCGTTGCTGGCCTCGTCTGGTACCGGCCGTCCTTCAATGTAATGCGAGTAAATCTTTGCCGCGAGCAAGACAATCTGCAGCTTTGTCCCTTCGTCCTCGTCCGCGAAGCTCTTTGCGCACTTGCGAAGTACATCCGGCGCGATGTTTTGCGCGATACCGGAGAACTCTCCAACGAGCCAAATAATGCTCGCCCGCGCCAGCGGCACGCGCGTCTTGTCGAGCGCATTGGCAAGCTTGGCGACGGTCTTGATGTGGTCCTTGGGCGAGAGCTGGATGATGTAGCGGATGACGGTGAGCGACTCGCCTACGAGCACGTGGCTGGGAGAGTGAATCTGCTTGAGCAGCCAGCGCAGACAGCGGCGCGCGATGGTGGGTGAGATTTGTGCACAGCGGCCGATGGCGCGCACGGACTCGGCGACGAGGGTCGGGTCGGCGGTGGTGGCGTAGTACTGCAGTTCGGCGAGGACTTCGGATACGTTGGATTCCGAGCAGGAGAGCGTCAGGACCTCGATCTTGAGTTTGGAAATTTGGAAGGAATCCGAGGGGAGAAGATAGAAATACTTCAGGTACGGAGCAAAGAGGTCCTGTGGTTTGTTAGTGACAGATTACTGCAATTAAATAGAGGAGACGAACCTGACTGGTCAAGGCGAGAACGACAATGTTTGTCATAACGACATACTGAATCTCGGGAGGCTGCGCAAGCAATCTAACGAGCGGGGGCCCCAAAAACGAGAGATCTGCCTCGGGGACGAGCGAGTGGAAGAGATTGACGACGGCCATGACGACTGCGCTATTGCGGCTCTGCAATAGAGGCTTTGCGGCCGCCAGAAGACGCTCGAGATCGGGATCGATGACGAATTCCTCTTCGTCGGGTTCTTGTTGGTCGGCGCCGCTGCCTTCGTCGTCGGAGTAGAACGTGTCCTTTGGCTTCTTGACCATCTTTCCCTTGGGCACGTACACGCGCACGTAGCGAGTCATGACGTCGAGTAAGCACACGAGGCCCCACTCCTCGATATCAGCGAGCATGCTGCAGTACCGACGATAATGCACATGCAACATCTCGAGCCTGTCTGGGCAAATTCTGACAAAGGTCTGCACGGCCGAACCCACGACGTAGTAACTCTTATCGGCGAGCAAGGTACCGAGATACCCCACGAGAGTCTCGAAATTACTCTTGTCGAGCTCGTAGGCTTTCCCGATCGCGACCGCGGCCGCGCGACGCACGACGGCTGAGAAATCGACAATGGACTTGCGGATCGCAAGGAGGATGATGGGCGCGATGCTGGGCACTTTAATGCCTGAGAGCACTTTGATTGCCATCGCTCTGATTTGTGGGTTCTGGTCGCCGAGAGACTTTTGGATCGCGTTGATGGACAGAAGCGCGAGATCGGACTCGCGCTCGGCGTACCGGAGCAGGTAGATATAAACCAGTTTTCTGATCTCGAGTGTTTGCGCGGCCGAGTTCTTGACGACTTCGGGGAAGTACTCGGTCACGTCTTCGCCTTTGGACATGAGCTGATGGATGTTAGCACCACATAGACGCAGCTATTGTATACAGTAGAAGTACATACAGTAGCAATTGCCTTCATTCCCTGCAGTTTCTCCTTCTCATGACGAGAATTGAGAAACCGCTTGACGTCTCTGACGCGGAAGACGCCATCGTCGCCGAGGGCAGGAGTGCGGGCCGCAGCAGCAGCTTCCATGGTTATCTCCTTCGCGGTCTCGAAGGCAGCGGAGATTTTCGAGAGAGACTCCGCCATCCTGAACCCAGCAGATGTGAAGAGGAAGAAGGAAGGTGTTGGAGGTGGTTTGGAGGTTGGTTGGGTGCGTTGGAGGCTGCTGCTTAGTCGAGATGGCATTCTCGGCCGCCAGGGTCAGGGTTGGGGCAGGATCTAATCTATTGATAAGAAAGCTCTGATTCTATCGGTCTATGAACTTGTACGATAAACAAAATATGCTACGATTACAGCTTTGATTTGGTGAATGCAGCAGCAGAAGCGGCGGCAGCGGCAGGACTGGGACCGATTATGGAGTCGAGTTGGGCGGTGTTGACGTAGTGGGGGCCGAGCTGGTCGAGCGAAGTTGCGCCTAGTAACCGCATTGCGGTCTCGACTTCTTCGCGGAGGACTAGAGAGTGTGAGTGTGAGGAACAGAAAAGAAAGAGAGAAGAGAAACAAATAGTGAACATACTCTGAATGACTCTGTGGACACCATTCTCGCCAAATCCGCCAGCGAGGGAAAACAAAGCAGGCCGACCGATACCGACCTGAGTGGCACCAAGACAAAGGGCCTTGACGACATCGGTTCCACGTCTGATTCCTCCGTCGAGATAGATCTCGAGCTGGGTGAATACCTCTGGTGTGTAGAGTCTGAGTTCCTCGAGGACCATGAGTGGAGCAGGCGCACCGTCGACTGCGCGGCCGCCGTGGTTGGAGATGATGACGCCGTCGACGAGCGGTTTGCCAGTCTTTGGATCTCGCTGCTGCGCGGCGAGGACGACGTCTTCGACGGTTTGTAAACCTTTGAGCACGATTTTCATGTAGTCCGGCAGCTGCGCTTTGAGCCAGAGAAGATCACTCCAAACTAGATCACCAGCGGTGCCCTGGAAAAGTGCACGACCGACGCCGCCGCCGGTTTCTTGCTTACCTCCAAGACCAGAGCTGGCAGAAAGTGGCTCACTGGAGTCTTCGTCTTGGATGCCACTTGCGCGGGCCTCTTCGCGTCCGACGCGTTCGTCGAGCTCGCGCTTACCGGGGGTAGGCGCGTCGAGAGTGAGGACGATGGCGCGGCAGCCTGCGGCGACGACATCTTTGAGCTGCTGCACACTGCGTGCACGGTCATTTTGAACGTAGAGCTGGAAGGCGAATGGCTGGTCGGCGGAGACGCGGGCGGTGACAATGTCGGGGTACTTGAGGGATGCGTTGTTGGAGATCATCTGGAGGATGCCCTGCTTGCCGCAAGCGCGTGCGATGGCTTTTTCACCGTCAGGATGTGCAAGACGGGCAAGAGCGGCGGGGGAGACAAAGATGGGGAGGGAGGTAGAGACGCCGAAGATGGAGGAGGAGGTGTCTACTTTGGTGACGTCGCGGAAGATGCGAGGGCGGAACATGACTTTGGCGAAGACGTCGTGGTTGAAGTTTTTCGAGTAGAGGTCGTCAGATGCGGAAAAGTAGTAGGCCCAGGCTTTTTTGGAGAGGGTGCGCGAGGCGTGTTCTTCAAAGTCGGCGATGTTGATCATGTCTGCGGGGGTTTCTGTGTAGGTGGATGCAGATGCAGATGCAGAGGCAGAGGCAGAGACAGAGGCAGAGTCTGAAGAGTCCGAGGACTCAGAAGCGACGCCAACAACACCTTCCCCGTTCTTGAAAACCTCTTCAAGAGTGCCAGGCGGGTGAATTGCGTCAAAGTCAGCGGTGGCATCTTTGCCAGCGCGGGTGAGGATGGAGCGCTTTCCGCCAGGGTGGTCGGGGAGGAACGCGGTGACGTCGTAGACTTTGCCGTGGATGACGACCCAGCAGGAGGAGGCGGACTTGTGAGCTGCGAGTTCAGAAGAGGATATCGAGCGGGACATTGTTGAGTAGAGTGGTGTACAATAGAAGAAGAGGCAGCGGAGATATCAGAGATAGTCGAGGTGGGGTAGAACAAGTGCGTTCTGGGAGATGAGATTACTAATCTCTTTGTCACTAATTATGTTTACCTAATCCCTCACTAATCCAGGTGCTGAGCCCTCCGGGACTGGGAGACCCAACGATTTTTGTGTTGGGGAGAAAACTGAGCTTAAAAGGAATCGGCCGCCCAACCTCACCGGCCTCCTCTTCCTCACCGCCATCACCAACTCTTCACCGCTGCTGCTGCTGTTCTCGAGCATCTCCCTGCAATGGCCTCCACAACCTCCGCTTCTGCGCCCGAGTCTGAGATCCGCAAGCGCGTCCCCATCCCGCCCGCGGATCCGGTCCTCCCGCCGCCTCCCGTCCTCAAGCCAAACTACGTCCACATCTCCGAGCAGCCTTACACCCTCGCCAACTGGTACAAGCACATCAACTGGCTCAATGTCGTCCTCATCATCATCATCCCCGTCGCCGGCTGCACCGCCGCCGTCTTCACCCCGCTCTGCACCAAGACCGCCGTCTGGGCCTTCTTCTACTATGCCATGACCGGCATGTCCATCACCGCCGGCTACCACCGTCTCTGGGCCCACCGCTCCTACAACGCAAAGCTCCCTCTGCGCATCGTCCTCGCTGCCTTTGGCGGCGGCGCCGTCGAGGGCTCGATCCGCTGGTGGGCCGCCGGCCACCGCGTGCACCACCGCTACACCGACACCGACCGTGATCCGTACAATGTGCGCCGCGGACTGCTCTACTCCCACCTCGGCTGGATGGTCTTCGTCAAGAACCCCAAGAAGGCCGGCCGCGTCGACATCTCGGACCTCAACGCCGACCCCGTCGTCAGATGGCAGCACCGCAACTACGTCCTTGTTCTCGTCGTCATGGCCTTCCTCTTCCCCATGTGCGTCGCCGGTCTTGGTTGGGGCGACTGGAAGGGCGGGTTGTTCTGGGCCGGAATCGCTCGCATGACCGTCGTCCACCACGCTACCTTCTGCGTCAACTCGCTCGCTCACTGGATCGGCGACCAGCCCTTTGACGACCGCCGCTCGCCGCGCGACCACGTCCTGACTGCGCTCGTTACCTTTGGTGAGGGTTACCACAACTTCCACCACGAGTTCCCGTCCGACTACCGCAACGCGATCATATGGTACCAGTACGATCCCACCAAGTGGACGATCTGGCTGATGAAGAAGATCGGCCTCGCCTCTGACCTCAAGACCTTTTCGCAGAACGCGATCGAGCAGGGCATCGTCCAGCAGCGCCAGAAGAAGCTCGACAAGTGGCGTTCGCGCCTCAACTGGGGTGTTCCTCTCGAGCAGCTGCCGGTCATTGAGTTTGAGGAGTTCCAGGAGCAGGCCAAGGAGCGCGCTCTCGTGCTGATTGCCGGGGTTGTGCACGACGTTACCAACTTTGTCGAGTCGCACCCCGGTGGCAAGGCTCTTATCCAGTCTGGAATCGGCAAGGACGCGACTGCTGTTTTCAACGGCGGTGTTTACGAGCACTCGAACGCCGCGCACAACCTGTTGGCGACGATGCGTGTTGGTGTGATTCGTGGCGGTATGGAGGTCGAGATCTGGAAGCAGGCCCATCGCGAGCACAAGGACACAGTCATTGCGCAGGACTCGGAGGAGAATGCGATTGTGCGCGCTGGGTTCCAGCCCACGCGGATAAACGCTCCTGTGATGAGTGCCGGAGCTGCGTAGATGGGTTGCAAGTGTTTTGTTTATGAATATGAAATTTGAAACGTTTTGGGTATTTTTATATTGTTGTTGATTTCCTTTGCTCGGTCTCTAAAACCTTTTATTTTATATTATTGCATGTGTATATGGGTTGTAACATCAAGCTCTACTATTATCATTCCTATTGTTAGTTGATTCAAATAAAGAGTAACAAAAGTATTTATAATCTATTTACAGTGATGGTAATTACAAGGTCTTCTCTGTCGCCTTCTTCGACTCCTCCTCGACCGCCTCCTCGACCGCCTCCTCGACCGCCTCCTCCACAAACACACCATCTTCCTCCTCGATCGGCAGAGCCTCCGTCTCAGCAGCAACCTCTGCTTCAATGGCCTTAACGCCGCCCTTCTCCTTCAGGATCTTCTGTGCGTTCTCATACGCCGCGTTCCGCTCCAACAGCACGATGCGGATGTTTTTGAGCGACGTGACGACGGACTGCTTCGGCTCCTTGAGCATAGCCTGCGCAGAGGTTGTCGTAGACTTGCCCAGCACACCCTTCAGCGCACTAATCTCGGTCTTGATCAGATTGAGCTCCTTCAGACAGACATACCACAGCGTGTGCAGGTCCTCGTACCGCTTCCGTCGCAGCTCGGGCACACCCCACGGCCGCCCGATGTCGTCGTGCAGGTCCGGGTGGGTGAGCGCGGTGTCTCTGAAGCGGAAGAACTGATACAGCGGATGGTCGTCAGGCGTGATGATTGCGCTCGGCGAGGGCGTGATGGGCGGACGCGGTTGCAGATCCACATGCTCACCGCGCTGCGAGTGCACCAACGGCTCGACCGAGAAGTCGACCGGTCCCGAAGCCACCGGCTTGCGCCTGTTCCGCCGCCGCTTGTTGGCAGCAAACATCTCTTTGCGTCGCTCGGCGGCCTCTCGCGCTGCCGCGATCGCAGCCCGCGACTGCTTCGTGCCTTTCTGCGCGTCCAGTGCCTTCTGCGTCCTCGCCGTCGCGGCCTTCTTCGCCGCCCGCGACTTCGACTTTGCCTGCGCGGCGTAGTTCGCTGCCCGGGCGTATTGCTCGTTGTGTGCCCGGATCTTCGCCTCAATCGCGCCGTCTGGACTGTCGTTCTTCGTCGGAGCCCGAGCTGCGTTCACCGCCGTGCTGCTGAACAGTCGTCGCACTCCAGGAGCGTGAACCTGAGCAGCGGCAGCACTCCGTCCGCCTCTGGCCATCGTCGGCAGCAGCAACTGCTGCAGCAACCGTCGAACCTCAAACATCTCCGGTGTCGTGAATTGTCCTGTTTTCGTGTCGACGCGGGTTCCTCTCGGCGTTGCTTCGTGCGGACTCCAAAAGCACAAATTTTCGTTGAGCTTTTTGCTTTGGCTCTGCTCGAGTCGGGTGGACGAAAAGAATTGTTGACTTTTGTGAGGGGTTGGTGCTGATTTATGATGTCTGCTCAGAGTACTCACCGTAGATGGTGAAAATACATCTGAATAGTGAATTATTCTAATAGTTGATTAAAAATACTATAAACAGTATACTGTACTCATATTATTGACCGCAACCTCCCGTAGTGGTGGCAATCCTCCAACAAAGCATTATGTAAACACACTGCCTAATCGGGCGGTATAAACAACAGCCCTCCCGCCGCTCTCGTCTCTCGTCTTGCACCACCGCCTCGCTCGTCTCTACTCCGGCTCTCTGTCCTCTGCTCCTCTGCTGTCTGCCTGATCTGTGCCCATGTCTTTCTTCCATCCTGCCTCGCATCCTCTCAACCCCTTCGCGGCAGAACCCGGCGACCAGGACCGTCCCGGCGCCCAGCAGCAACAGAGAGGATACTCCTACCCCGAGCACTCCATCTCCGCCTCCTCATCCTTCTCCTACTCTGCTCGTGAGCCCTCTATTGACTCTGATAGAGACAGTGCTGTGCCCGCCGAATCTGCGTCGTTGCGCATGAAGACGACTCGAGGCGCTTTCGATCCCGAGCCCGCTGCTGTCGTGCTCTCGTCGCCTCCGCGGAAGAAGATCTTCATTCGCACTGAGGAGGAACAGTTTGTTTTGCCTTTTTCAAAGGTCAACACTAATGAAGTAACAGTTACCTTTATTATACAGTCTCCTGATATTGCCATATATACATATATATACACTAGTCTATCTGTTGATCCTATGCTAACGCTTCATGCTTTCCTCGCTCCATAGGGTCTCGTCATGCTGCTTTCTCGGCTGTACTCACCTGATCTTCTTCATCGTATCCAGATTCGCTACGACACCACTACTCTAGGTCAGGATGGAAACCCCGTGGGCCCGCTCTCCGGCGGCGCTGTTATTTATCCCGAATACTGGGAGTCCCTCGTTGAGGACAACATGCGTATCGTAGTCTTTCTGCTCCCTGACGATAACGAGCTCCACAATGACCTCAGTCGCTTGTCTGTCTCTGCTCGCTCTTCTTCTCGCGCCGTGTCAACCTCTTCGACCACTGCTCCGGCCACTCCTGTGCATGATTCTGTTCTTCTTCCTCGATCTCCATCATCTACCCTCTCGTCGCCTAACGAGGGTAAGTCTGCTGGGGCCAAATCTGGTGCTCGTCAAGATATTGTTTCACTCTTCGAGGGCGCCGAAGGCGCTGACAAGGAGAACAACAGCACGACTCCTGACAGACCTCGTACGTATTCTTCGGCTGTGCAGCAGCCTGCTTTGACCCCCCTCGGCGTCAGCACAAATTCAAGCGTCGCAAACAAAAGAGCTTCTATCCAGCCTGCGCTACCCGCTGTAGCTCCGGCTCAGACTTTGACTGCGACTCCCGCTGTGCACCCGTCTCTGCGCTATCAGCAGCAAGTCATTGTCATGCCCGAAGACAATCTTTCTGTGCGTGATCAGAACTTGTACAAGCCCGGTAGTATGTCGGCGCTCACTCCGGATGAGGTTGCTTTGAAAGCAGCTACCGAGCCCTTCTCTCTCACGTACCAAGGATGCATCACTCTGCTTGCGCGTATGCTACCCGAGAAGCGTCATCTGACGCACCCGCGGCTGAGCCCAAACATCGTCACCATCAGGCCCTGCCATGAGAATACCCTCTGGGTGTTTTGCGTCGTTCAACACACACTGCATCCCGTTAGTGTGCGCGCGTTTGAGACTATCGATATCGAGGAACTCATTCTTCGTGTTCTACCCCCCGAGGTTTCCATTGACTCTGTAGTCGTGCTCTGGCGCAACATGAAGTTTGGAGGTGAGGGTCTTCCTTCCTACACCTACAATGCTAAGAAGGAAACGCGCGGAACAGGCGGACGCAACATGTGGAAGAAGAACCTGGCCGTTTTAGCTGCCAAGAACGCCGAAGTCTTTGTGGTTGTCTACCAGGGATCCGACTGTAACTGGGGCCGCGCTCCGCAGCAGCGACGAAAGCTTGAGATCTGCGAGGCGCAGGAGGTTGAGGTTGATACTCTCGACAGCACTACGAGCAAGCAGGTGCAGAAATCAGGCTCTGGTAGTGCTGCTGCAAAGAGCCAGACGCCGAACCGTCGGGCGGAGCAGATGTCTTCTACCAGAGTTGGTTGAAGTTACTCTAGTTTTTAAGATCTGTTCTGTTTTTATGTATGTTTATCGTGTTTGATTTTCATTTCGTCTTTGATGTTTTTTAGTTTATGCATTGGCTTGTTAAGCAATGTGTGTGTTTGATATTTCTGCGTCACCAGAGTATACGAGTAATTTGACGCTTCTTATCTTTCAAGCAATCAAGTAGTCCTTACTATACCAACAATAATCTCGCAACTACAAAGTCAAAGAACTTACGTATTTCCGTATGAGGTAGTGCACGTGACCTCAACCCAAACCTCAACTGGGGGGTTTTTTAAAGTTTTTTTCCATCGAGTTTCTCCCGACGATTGGAAGAATCGCAAACTTCAGCTCGACTTTTATCGCAACAGAAGTGCAGTGCAGACTCCGTTCTTTTCAGCAATTATCTAAAGATAAGAAAGAAGGACGGATTGAAGAAGTAGTTCAGGAGAAGAACTTGTTACAAACAGTTAAGAAGCAAGAAGCAAGAAGCAAAGCAAAGCAAAGCAAAGAAAGATGTCAATCCACGGAATCGCCAACGTCTGCTCGCAACTCGTCAACTGCTCGATGGCGCGCGGAGCACTTGTCTCGATCCCGTACACGAAGCTGCATCTCGCAATCATGCTCGGCCTGTACCGCCACGGCGTTGTGAGCGCCGTGAACCTGGGCGGCCAGTACGGCCCGCATTTGACGCCGCAGGCGATCGAGACGGAGCCGGTGTCGTCGCGGAGGCTGTGGATCACGCTCAAGTATAAGGACGGGACGCCGGTGTTGAAGAACGCGGGACTGGTGATGGCGTCGAAGGATTTTTTCGAGATGAAGAGGTTTGAGCTGGTGGCGCTGCTGCATGGGGCGACGGTGAAGCGGATGAGGCCGATTGCGCCGGGCGAGTTGCTTTTTATCAAGACCGACAAGGGAATTTTGGAAGGGAGAGAGGCGGCGGCCATTGGTAGAGGAGGTCAGGCTCTGTGCAGATTCAGCACATGAGCTGGGATGGAACGAGGGACTAGGATGGTTTGTTTTATCTATCTTACGGACGAGCAATAGCGATGCAGACCAGAAATAGCATGTACATAGTGTTTATTAAATATATAGCAATCATCAATCCATATTCGTGATGACAAAGAGTAACTACAGCAAGTACATTATAGTAAAACAGTCAACAGTCAGCAAATAAACAGAGCTACAAGCAATACAATGGTTAGCAATGCAGAAATCAGCTATTCGGCCCCAGCAGCATCTCCGTTCGGCTTTTGTCCCAGGAAAGTATCCATGCCGCGGTCGACATCACTCCAGTACCTAAACGCGCTAACGACCGAGCGAGGCAATAACCTCATCACTGGTATCAACCGCGCATAGGCCGGCATCATAACCCGCCCTTGCTCCTTGCGCGAGAGCGCGAGCATTATGCGGTCCGCGACCTCGCTGCTGTCGAGAACTGAGGCAGCGAACGAATGCGGGTTGCTCACCCCGGCAAAGAGGTCGGTCGCCATCTGTCCTTGGGTTATGAGAAGGGTGTGCACTCCGGACTCGTTGTCGGCGTTGGGACCGACTTCGTAGGTCAGCGATTCGTATAAGCCTAGAAGACCGCTTTTTGAGGCAGCATAGGCACCTATAATAGTCAGCTTCTGTCGCGTTTCAGGAAAAAGCATTGTTGAGGGGCCAGTGAGCATTCATACTGAGTTTCGCAGGTCCGATGTACGCAATAACGGAAGCGACAATGACAAAGTATCCGCGTCGCATTTTGAGCATTCCGGGAAGAAAAGCTTTGACAGTATAGAACTGGGACACAAGATTTACATTGAGACAGCTTATAGTAAAAGTCAGCATGAGAAGAGAGGATATAGAAGTATTGATGAATCACCTTTCAATCTCTTCGTAGGTTAGATCCAAGATCGTCTTGCCCTGTGCGATGGCTGCGTTATTGATTACGATGGTGACGTCTCCGATCTGTAAGGTGATGTTCTCGAGTTAGTCTTCTTGTACTGCAACTTTATGAGCAGATAGATGAGCAGATAGATGAGCAGATAGATGAGCAGATAGATGAGCAGATAGATGAGTAGATAGAAATGGAATGAGCGGTCGAATAGAGCTACCTCAGACTTTATAACCTGAGCGGCATCGAGAACCTGCTCGCGCGACGAGATATCGCACTTGATGTAATAAACCCCATCAGTCGGCGACTCCGGCGTCTCAATATCAAGCACAACGACAGGAATCCGACGAGCACGCAGGCGTTTGACGAGATTTGCGCCCAAGCCGTTTGATCCGCCGGTGACGAGCGCAATATCTAGCTCTGGATCGAGGTAGTCTTCGTCGTAGCCTCTGAGGGCGTTGTAGATTCCTGCGGTGGAGTATCCGCCTAGTCGAGAGAGAATGTGGTCTAGGATCCGCATCGGGAGGGATATAGAGATGGGTTTGGGGGAAGAAGAGGATGGGAAGAGGAGGAGGAGTGGAAAGGGAATCAGGAAAACAATGCGCTTGTTCGCGTCGCATTGTCTGCACAACCAATGACATCATCCCGCTGTACTTTAAACTAACGAAAAGCTGAGTAAAAGACTTAGAAATGAGTTAACAATCAATTGTATGGTAGTTGATGTGTTTGTTGGTCAAATAGCGTGCTTCTACTGTGTTTATTGAGCGCTTAATGTGGAGTCAGTGCTATGAAATCGCTATCGCCATTCTCAGCCGGTATCTGGATATATAGATATGCAATGCCTGGATCTACAGAACAATCATAAACTGCAACACTTTTCAATACGAAAACAGCAGACAATCACACGGAATCATCGAGTCAGATCATTAATCTTTGATGAATATCTGTAACTTGAGGATGAACAGACTTCTACCTGACTACCCAGCACGTGACAATTCGTAGATAGATATCTGGATCACAGCAGATCAGCTTCCCAACTCCATCCAGCGAGAACAACCATGAGCTCGCTAGCAGCTGTTCAGAAGCCTGAGGATGGTACGTTTGACTACTGCCTGTATATTTTGATAGCTTACTGACACTCGCAGAAATATGCCCGGTGTGTCGGCTAGACACCTACATGAACCCGTCGATGCGGTTCCTGATCAACACCGAATGCTACCACCGAATGTGCGAGTCGTGCGTCGACCGTATATTTTCGCAGGGCCCGGCGAAATGTCCGATTTACGGCTGCAACATGACGCTGCGGAAGAACAAGTTTAAAAGGCAGACGTTTGCGGATCTGCAGGTCGAGCGAGAGGTTGACGTGCGCCGGCGCGTGAATCAGGTCTTCAACAGGCGGCGGGAGGAGTTTGATTCCTTGGACGAGTATAATAATTACCTCGAGCAGGTTGAGGCCGCGATCTTTAATCTGGTGAACCATGTGCAGGAAGAAGAGACGGAGCAGAAATTGAACGAATACAAGGCTGCCAATCAGTCAGCAATCAAAGCGAACGCCACGCTTCTAAGCCAGGAAGAAGAAAAGGCAGAGATCATGCGTCAGCTGGAGGCAGAACGCAGACTAAATCAGAGACTTTCTGCGATTGAAGAGAGTGTCGCAGAGCAGGAGTTAAAGAAAGAAGCCGACCGGAAGATCATTCAGGACCTGGCCACCGCCAAAGACGGCGAGGCCGACAATATCGTCAAGCGCGCAGCAGCATATGTTCAGCGCGGTCTAGATTTGAAGAAATCTTCGGCACGAAGAGGACCTCGTGAGACTACTTCCGCCGTCTCGTTCGGAGACTCTGCACTCTCGCTCCTCAATCAACGGACGCGGACAAATATAGCGGATACTGCGGACGGCGCGCCGTTTGATCCTACGACTGAGGAGTATGTCAACGAGTTCTACAAGGTGCAGTCCCAGTACTACGACCCGTTTCTGGACAATGTGGCATCAAATAAGCAAGCACAGGCTGCAGGGTTTCAAGTCGGAGTAGTGTACGAGCAGGTTTTGTTTGACGCTTTTATGGGTCTGGGAGTTTTTATCGAGGAGGAGAAGAAGCAGGTGTAGAAGACACTGCTTGGCATTGATGATATGTACATAGATTGAATAACTAATTCTCCTTCTGCAGCTCTGCGTATTTTTCGTAGCACTTCTGCTGAATGACAAGGTCAACGTTCCCGCTGTTATCGCGCACTCTGTAGCCAAGATCCCATAGCATTTTCTGCTCAAGTCAGCACATCAACACAACTAACCTTCATAACCAAGAACAAGTACTTACCATCTGTGAAGATAAACACTCTTCGAACTTCCTCTCCTCACCGTCGTCCTTTCGTTTGCCATAATATGCCGCGCAATTCTGATCAGCAATGATCTTTATCAAATCCTTTCTCTTTCCATCATCCACCAGTCTCTCGCGATACCGCTGTATACTGGCCACATCATCAATATCTGCCTGCGAGAATCCGTGCTTTTGCATATTCTGGGTCAGTGTCCGGCGAAAGACCGACGGCGTTGTGCTTTCGAAGAACTCGACGATTTCCGGGTCGGTGATGACGTCCTTGTAGGTTATCTTCCTGTCGGCTTTAGGCTCTGTGTCTCCCGAGGTCTGCTTGTTTCCGCCCCAGAAGGATTTAACACGATTTAGTATCGACATAATGTTGATAATGCAATCAAGTTGATGGAATATTGGTGGTCTTTTCCTCAATTTAATTCTCGAATTCAGTGTTGAATTTCGGTGCGGCTCCGATCCGATCGCAACAAAAACTCGAAACCTGCGCCGCGATAAACAAACAAACAATATTCAACATAAACAGCGCCTTCTTTCTTCTTCAGCCACCCAACACTCACTCAGTTATATATCATTATTTAACAATAACAAACAGACACAGTTATGGACCGTCCTACTGGTCGCAACGAGCGTCTCGCGGCCCGAATTCGCGGATCGGGGTATGTTCAACCGCCCAACATGACGCGTATATCACTACACGATACTAACAACCACTACCCTCAAACAGCGCCCGTAAAGTCACAGAATCCATGTTTTCAATCTCCTACACGCGAAACGTGACTCCGAAAGCTATACACAAAGGTGGCAGCCAGACCATGCTCGAGCTCAACAACGCAAGAAAGACACCGCAGCTGCCGGCTTCTGCTAGCAGCGGGAAGAAAGTCAAAATCACTCCGCGAGAGAGATCGTCTGTTCGGAGGTCTACAAAGAGAAGACCTGTGGTAGCGGCAGCAGATACACCGGCAAAGACTGCGACTGCGACTGCGACGGCAACGCCCGCATCGTCAATCAGGAAAGTCAGACGACGCTCTACAGCCGTTTCACATACACCAGTAGTCGAGGAGGAGAGACCTGAAGAACAGCCTTCATATACACCTGCTCTACCGGATGTTGTTACAGATCGAGGCTCACGAGAAGAGTCAATTAGACGTCCTCGAGCCAGCAATGCCCCCTCCGCAAGAAAAACACCAGCACCTACGAGCAGCCCAAGAAGAGCCCCAACACCAAAGAGCAGCCCAAGAAGAGCTCCAGCACCCAAGAGCAGTCCAAGAAGGAACCCCACTCCGCAACAAATTCCTGCTCGTCGTGCGCAGCCAACGCAGCCTGTCAGTCGCCCAAAGACGAAATCAACCACGAAACCGCAAACCTCTCAGAAGGTCAAAAAGGCAGAGCATGGTGCTAAGGGCGCTCGAGTACTCGCTTTTAAACTCCCAAGAAAAGGCGGCCGTGGAGCATCTTATTTATCTGGAGTCGATGTCGTTACCAGAGTTACGATAGAGCAGCTTACAACAGCATCTCTGGTCCAGCCCGAGGTGTTTAATCGACGGGTTATCGAGACGTACACTGAGGAGGTGGAGGCAAGATTGATGGCAATGTGCGATGCCGTTGACACTCACGGAATTCTATCCCGCGCGACAAGGAAAAGCGACAGAAAAGTATACGAGCTGCGTGAGAGGTTATTGGAGCTCAGAAGCGACAGGCAAAAGGTCCAAGACCAGATCACGACCTTGAGAGAAAGCTATCTGAAGAAGAAGAGCGACCTTATCAGCGAGGGATTGGTGCAAGATGTTTTAGAAGCTGTAGGAAGCGTAAAGACACGGGCAGCTCACGATGCTGAGTCTACAGAAGAAGAAGCAACGGCAGAGGATGCGACAGACAAGCGCGTGGGAGTAGTGGCTCAGCTGAGCCGGATTGCGCCTTTGGTTTGCGGGGAGTACGGTGTTCTTGGACGGCTACGGGAATTTAATGATATGCTGGAAGCAGTGAAGTAGGCTTTGGAAATGCCTATGTAATACAATTCATCTTTCATATCAGCTAACTGCAATAAATAAGATATCTCTGATTTTGAGATGCTTCTTTCGGACACCCTAACCCGCAAATACCAAGTTAATGACGTATCACAGATCCGTAAGCGACTCGCGTCGATTCGAATCAGCTTCCTCCACAGATTCTCTCCAGCTTCTCGCGACGTCACCACTCTGATCCAACAAACAGATGCAGTCGTCGGAAAAGGTCCTGCAATTTGCACCGTTTCGGTCTTTTGTGGACTCCTCTTTCTTCCAGGTGCTGTCCGACAAGAAGCTAACAGACTTCAAACTCGACACCTCCGAGCGCCCTATCTCCGCACTATACTCCATCCCTGTCTCTTCCGCTGCAAACAGTAGCGGTATTATAACTTTGAGCGGTAGTGGTTTTGATAGCGTGTATGTGGCTTTAGTTATAAGAGAGCGCATGTAGCATTGCAGCAGGAGACGACGACTAACAGCCTCATCAGAACTCCCGGACCTAACGAATGTCTTGCACCTGGTTTAATCCGAAACTTGAATACCAGCGAGGAGTTCAAGTCTCTTGACAAATCCGTTCTGATACAGGAGCAAGGAGAAAAGGTGAGCTCACTGCTTTCCAGTGGATAGCTGTTGTATTCTCTAACACAAGAGATCTCATCAGCTCTGGTCATCGATACTAAACGGCGAAGTCGCGGCCAATCCTTCATTACTATCCTCATTCTATCTTCTCTGCTTCTCCGACCTCAAAAAATACAAATTCTACTACTGGTTCGCATTCCCTGCTCTTCACAGCGACTGGTCTTTCGCAGACGACGAATCCACTCCCATAACCAGCGCCTTTGTAAAGACACTCGACAGCTGGCGAAGCTCAGTTCCTGATCCACAGAACGGGTTTTTCCTTATCAAAGAAGGTGTTCCTGATTCAGGCCCAACATTCGGAACTCTAGGAGAATGGGAAGACTTCTTTGGAGGTTATACCACAGATGACGAGATTACAGTAGGCTTTGCCGACCCATCTTCCTTCCCCCAGAGCCCAGGCTGGCCTTTACGAAATTTCCTGACGTACATAGCCAGCAAGGGCTGCAAACGGGTGAAAGTGTTTTGCTACCGAGACCTACCATCTCTCTCATCTCAAACTCGCAGCATCTGGATGAGCTTTGAGTATCGTGGCGAGTTCAACAAAGCCGAAACACCTCGCGTCAGCGGATGGGAGCGAAGCGTTCAAAATAAACTCGTGCCAAAAAGTGCTGATCTGTCTTCTCTTTTGAATCCGCTAAGGTGCGTACTCTTTCAATGATATATACGTGAGATTTGATCAACTCTAACGTTCATTATGCTACTAGATTGGCAGACCAAGCCGTCGACTTGAATCTTCAGCTGATGCGATGGAGAATAGCGCCGACTCTGGACATTGATAAGGTCAAGAACAGTAAATGCTTGCTTCTAGGTGCAGGCACTTTAGGAAGCTATGTAGCTCGGTCGCTGATGGTTAGTATCTACTATTTCTGATTTGATCTTTGCCAATAACGATCAACGCTAACAAATTCTGCTCCAGGGATGGGGAGTTCGCAAAATCTCATTCGTGGACAACTCAACGGTTTCTTATTCTAATCCAGTCCGCCAAGCTCTATACACCTTTGAGGACTCTCAAAATAACGCACCAAAAGCCAGTACGGCTGCTAGTGCTCTACAACAGATCTACCCCGGTGTCGACAGCTCTGGCTACAATCTTTCAGTGCCAATGGCCGGCCATCCTATCACCAACGAAGAAAAGCAGAACGCAGAATACACAAAGCTTGTTGAGCTGATTTCCTCACACGACGCTGTATTTCTACTAATGGATAGCAGAGAAGCGCGCTGGCTCCCGAGCGTCATCGGCGCAGCTCTGGGGAAGATTGTCATAAACGCTGCTCTAGGCTTCGATAGTTATGTGGTTATGCGACACGGTGTTCCGTCATCTACAAATCGCCTTGGATGCTACTTTTGCAACGATATCTTTGCTCCCTCCGACAGTCTCACAGACCGGACACTCGACCAGATGTGCACGGTGACTCGGCCCGGAATCGCGCTGATCGCAGCTGGTCTAGCAACCGAGCTCTTCGTCTCAATAGTGCAGCATCCCCTCGGCCCTGCCGCCCCAACTTCTCAATCTACAGAAACCAACGACGCAACCGCTGTCCCTGCTGACGACGACTTCGACCATCCGTTGGGCGAGATACCTCACCAGATCCGAGGCTTTCTCCGCCGCTTTCAGCAAATGAACATCATGGGCGTAAACTACGAGCATTGCTCGGCCTGCTCTGAGCCAATTGTCAATCTTTGGAAAAGTGAGGGATGGGAGTTTGTCAAGAAAGCATTGAATGTTCGTGGTTATGTGGATGAGGTTAGTGGTTTAGCTGAGGTGCGAAAGCGGGCAGACGAGCTAGTGAATGACGACGATTGGGGTATCGATGATGATTCTGAGGAGGATATGTAAGAAGTCGCGATGTAATTTGACTACGATTACTAGTAATTTATAAAACTGTGATCCTGTTATGCGTAATGAGACAGCAACTTCAGTATATTATAGTAAATCATCTTCTCTAATCATACAGGAACTCCACTAACCAACTTACAAAGTCACAGCCTTAGCCGCCATTTCGAGCAGCTCTGGCTTGGACTTTTGGAAATTATTTACATCCTTAAACACCCTCGGCCACACATCGCCGTGCTTTGGATTAGCAACCAAGAATTTTTGCACCAAGTGATCGAGCTCGTCCTTGGTTCCATGCGTCTGCAACAGCTTGTAGAGATAAGCCCAATGATCACCATTGTCCGAATCAGCCTTGATTGCTTTTTCAAACCACGACTTTGCCTTGTCGGGCTTGCGTTCAGACCAGAACAGCTTGGCAATCGCAGCAATGACAATCGAGTCATTATCGCATTTCTTGAGCGCATCAATCAGTCGCGGCTTTCTCTGAGTCCGAGGCTCCAGAGCCACACTCTCTGCCCATATCGCACCTGATGTCGGGCACTCTTGCAGAGCAATCGCAATCAGTGCTTTCGCCTGGTTGATATTCTTTGCTCGGATCTCAACTCGAATTCTCTGCAACCAAAGCTGGGGGTTCTTGGGGTTCGCCAAAGCCGCTCGCTCAAGCACCGATCGGCATTTCACAATCGTGGATTCTTCCAGGTGAGATAACAAAAGCCACAACGGAATCGACTTGGGACAGACTTTGGTGCCTGATATGTACGCCTCTCTCGCTTGGGGGATCCGGTCTTCTGACTCGTAGATCTGACCTTTCATCATCCAAAGCTTCGCAGACTTGGGAAAGTCCTGTAGTGCTAGGTTCACAATCTGCAAAGCACCTTCCAAATTCTTCAGCTGTCGCTCAAGAACGACAGACTTAACCCACACGCGCTCAGTTGGAGCGCCTGCACGAGCCTGCGACAACAAAATCCGAGCTTTCTCGTACTCGTTGTTTCTGACCTCGATATCAACCGCAGCAAGCCAGATGTCTTCGTCGTTTGGATTATGATCGAACGCTCGCTCAAGAACAGAACGAGCACCGTTGACATCTGAAGCGGCAAGTCGTTCTTCAGCGTATCGTAACCAGAGCTCTTTCGTTCCGGGACAGGATTCCACAGCCTTCTCCAGCAAAGAGAAGAGAGAATCTGATGTACCATGTGCCTTTTCGAGCGTTATAGCTTCGTTCCAGAATGCGATAACATTAGGCAGGTGCTGGAGAGCATATGCATATATCGCACGTGCGGTCTCAAAGCAGCCTTTCCGAAGAGATCTAGCTCCGTCATCCAACCATATCGATTCCTGGTCTTCACCATCCAATCCAAAGCCAAGCGTGGTATGTATAATAGCTTGACAGGTAGCCACGCTGCCGTCTTGCTCACACTTTTCAGCTTCCAGAATCCATCCTTCGCGGTCGAGCATTCCACCACGACGCTGAAGTTCGGAGATTCCCCTGCTGATGACCATCTCTACCTTTTTGATGTTTCCCTCCTTCTCCTCCAATTTTGCAGCCTCGACCCACACCTCGTGCGATGTTCGAACAGCTTGTCTGGCTTTGTTCAACACCTTACGAGCATTATCCGCAGTTTCCAACTTAGCGAGAGCTATCCAGAGCTCAACCGAAAGTGGGATCAGACTAGTTGCTCGCGATAATAGAATTTTGGCGTCGTTAGGGTTCTCCTCCAAATTGACCGCTTCTTTCCATAACGTAACACTCTGGGGGATATTTTCCAGAGCTTTCCGAATAACCCGCTTTTTATTAGCCGTTTCTGACTCCAATCTCATAGCTTCCATCCAAATGTTGACGCTCTTGGGTAAATGCTGAACTGCCTTTGAGGCAATGACTTTGGCGTGATTGGTGTCGTTCAAGCGCATACTTTCTAACCAGACATCCTCATTCTTGGGACAGTTCTCACAACCCTGTTGGATAAATTTTCTCGCGCTTGACATCTTGTTATTCTGTTCTTCCAGCTTTGCAATAGCTATCCAGCCGTTCGCGTGTTTAGGATCGGCCTTGACGACAGATAACAGAAGCTCACGATGTTTCGAAAGATTGGCGGCATCTACACCTGTAGAAGTAGAGCTGCTTGATAAAGAAGTCAAATAGCCCTTCGGATCAATATTTGTCGAGCCAATAACAGAATCAGTACCGGCTTGATCCAAACGCATTCCGAGCATTTTATCTTTCGCCTGAGAGATCTGACGGAAGTCAGTGATAGTTCCGTCGACAGTAGACGCGGTGCCATCCTCCGGATTCACAGAATTCTCATATGTAGTCTGACCGCGACCACTAGTAAGGACAGAATCTGGCACAGCATAGAATCTTCGCTCGGATTGCATCATTTTTCTGTCTCTTCTGTTTTTCCCTGTAAGATCTCCAACTTCCGGAATACTAGCCCATTGCTCATCGGTTACTGTAGATAGCGCACGAGTCAGATCAGCAAACTGTTTCGAGACTTTTGGGTTTTTGGAATCGAATTCTTCTTGTTCGCGCTTCTCGCGCGCCTCCCTATTAACAGGATCGTGTCAGTTTACCTATTCACCTCTCAAAATATATGCAAAGCACACCACAAACCTTCGAGCTTTTCTTCGCGAGTCCATACGCTCATCGACTTCGCTGTAGATCTTGTCTGCCTCTTCATCTTCTTCGTCATAGGCGCCGCTGGCAAACAATCCCTCATCGTTCTCATTATCTCTGAATCGCTCTTCATCGTCGTCATCTGACGCGTTACCGTTCTGTAAAGCCTCTGCTCTCTTAGCCAAAGCTTCCTTGATCGCATCCTCGCTGGGTCCTTCTCTGGCAGGACCGATATCGGATCGAGTGGTGAATCCGGTGGCACCACGACCCAATCCAGCAACATAGTTCTCTGGTGCCTGCTCGTTCAAAAAGTCACGCCGAGGAGTCGCGAACATTTTGAAGACCAACCGTAGCTTCTATCAGTAGTGATCTGATGATTTGAGCGTAAAGTAGCTGAAGATACCAGTTAGAGCGCAAGGTTGACTTGCCCGTTGCCGTTCTATGATGTGGATGAAGTCGACACTTCGATATTTTCGAACATGCTTCGAGCACGTTCAAGATCACGTGCCCGCCGCACCATCTGTGAATTTTTTTTCAACTCCCAACGATCATGAAATCAGCTTGATTTTGATCAGTTATTTGTCCACAAAGAAGAAATTTGGTCTAGCTCTTTAAGTCTAAAGGACCTGCTATTATCATTTAATATTGCTGATATACAGAGCTATATAGAGGTGAGACTTGCTCATGTTATACTCGGTCTTAAGATTCTGAGTTCGCAGATCCTGGTTCAATCAGATTATGTAGTTGGCTAACTTTTCTGTCTGATGAACAGCTTTTGCTTCTGAAAGTAATATATCTCCGATAGTTAGACTCAGTTTTTGAACACTATGGGAAAAGCACCACCATCTCGACGGAAAAATGCGGACGCTGGCGGCGGAGATCGTCCAGAGCGACTAAATATCTTCAAGATGAACACAGGACTTGGCCAGCATATGCTCAAGAACCCCCTAATAGCGCAGGGAATTGTGGACAAGGCAGATATTAAGCCTTCTGACATTGTTCTCGAAGTTGGCCCCGGTACGGGAAATTTGACAGTCCGTATCCTGGAGAAAGCTAGGAAAGTCATCGCGGCTGAGATGGATCCTCGAATGGCAGCAGAAGTGACGAAACGAGTACAAGGAAAGCCAGAGCAAAAGAAACTAGAAGTTATTCTAGGAGATGTCATAAAAGCGGATCTTCCGTACTTTGACGTTTGCATCAGCAATACTCCTTATCAGGTGAGCCTAACATTTTCAAATCGAATCGCGACCCAAAATCTAACATGTATCATAGATCTCCTCCCCCTTAGTCTTCAAGCTGCTAAATATGCCCCGGCCTCCGCGAGTATCCATCCTCATGTTTCAAAGAGAATTTGCTCTTCGTTTGGTCGCAAAACCTGGCGAGGAACTATACTGCAGACTAAGTGTAAACGTTCAAATGTGGGCCACTGTCACCCATATCATGAAAGTGCGTTCTGACCTTTTCCCTCATAAGCTATTTTTATTCGCAAGGAAGATAATTAACAATGCTCTACATAGGTTGGAAAGAATAATTTCAGACCCCCACCTCAAGTGGAGTCTTCTGTTGTGCGTATCGAGGTGAAAAATCCTAGACCGCCTATCGACTTTGAAGAATGGGATGGTTTATTACGCATCTGCTTCGTCCGGAAAAATAGGGTATGTTTTATAATCTTGCATCTATTTCCATGACTTTGCCAATATATATAGATGTACTAACTCTACCGATATGAATATAGACCATCTCCGCTGGCTTCAAATCGCAGGCAGTTCTCGACATTCTAGAGAAGAACTACAAAGCATACTGCTCGCAGAATGATATGATGATAACTGACGAGATCAACATAAGTGCTATGGTTGACAAGGTTCTGAAAGACACTGAACTGGGAGATAAACGCGCGGGAAAATGCGACGAGGCAGATTTTATGAAGTTCGTATCCCTATCCTAATTCAAGATTGCAGCCTGACGACTAGAATCTAACCTTTTATTGCTATTTTAGGCTGCTATATGCGTTTCATATGGCGGGTATTCATTTCGCATAGAATGTCATGTTTCTTTATATAATGAAAGTTGGGTTATATCATAAAATTTCCCGTAGAATACTCAGACTTGTGGGCTTTTGAGATTTATTTGATTTATATATCGATGACCACAAGACCATCGTAGGGCGAGAGAGGACAGTATCCAAAACCAAATGGAACATACTGATATTTAGAAGCGATATATTAAATACGCCTTGCAACCAAGCTAACCCTCAGAACTATTCTCAATTACACATCGAAGAATACCAGAGACAACAATTATTTCCGCGCCCAAGGAGGTGGCGCGCTAGGTTTAGAAGGCATTGGCTGCGGTGGCGGAGGAGGAGCATATTCCGGACGCACGTTTGGCGGAGGTGCCCGGCCGCCTTCGATAGCACCTCTTGGCCCAGGCATGCCTCCAGAACTGTTGCCCGTGAGCTCAAGCATAAGCTTCTCATACTCTTGATCGACCTCATTTCCAGGATTACCATATCCTCCGTTGTTGAATCGACCACGATCTCCACCATTAGCCGAACCTCTTTCCCTACAATCTCTGGCGAAATGGCCTGCATTGCCACAAATTCTGCAAATGATGTTTGCAGTATAATTTCGCTGGTTAGGACATTCGTATTTTCGGTGTCCGAGTTCTCCGCCTAGGTAGATTGTTAGTACAGATTTCAGAGACCATATAAAATCGATGTTTGAACGTACAGTTCTGGCATGCCTGGTTCTCGTCGTCTCGCAGGGTACCGTTAAGAGAAGCCAGCTCTCTGAGCTGATTTCGCTTCAATTCGTTTTCACCCTCAGGAATACTCGCAGCCTGAAATAAACAGTCAGTATTAGGCTCAGTAAGAAAGAATAGGCTGGCAGACTTACAGTCGAAATAACTTTGTTAACCAGTTTGATCGCCTTCTGCACTTTCTCCTCGGTGTCGGCAATAATCAAACAATGCAAATCTTCTTCAAGGTTGGATTGATAGGCAGCGTCTGATCGTCCCTTTCCTTCCTTGACAGATCCTTTACCTCTGATAGCAATCTTTGCACCCGATTCAGTTTCCATCTTCTTCAGGGTGTTACCACGGGGTCCGATAAGTTGTCCAACTAAACAAGTGAAATATCACGGTTAATAGGTATCCCAAACCATGGAGAATGACAAAGACATTTTGGACTTACTAAAGTTGATTTCAGGGTATTCATTCACAGGGACAAAGACCTTCTCTTGAGTCTTCAACGGCCGTCTGTAATCAGCCGGCGGTTTGAAATCAGGGATGGTCTTAACAGCCTTTTCAATGAGTTTGTGGCGTTCGTCTTCAAGACGCTTCCTGTACCGAACTTCTCTTGTATTGACTCGCTTTCCGTTGTTATCGTATTGAGGTGGAGGAGACGGAGAGCTAGATACGCATTAGAAATGATATGGTAGAGACGTGATCCATCGTCAACTTACCGCTCGCCATCTTTTGGTACCACGTCGTTGATTCTCAGCTTTTGTGAGATCTCTTCAATACGCAAGTTGAGAACATAGGCCTAATAAAAATGAGAGTTAGAACAACAAATCATAGAGTGCTCGAGCTTTCGACGACTAATATTGTAGAAACATACCTCGATCTGCTCTGGCGTCATGTTACCAGAGATAGAAGTGGGGAGGTTGATCAAATTAGCAACCTGATTATCTTCTGCAGCAGCCCATCGGTTCCTTCTCTTTCTCTTTCTAGGCGCCTCATCTTCACGCGCAGAAGGTCTTCCTCTTTCACGATCATCCCCTGGGGGAGGAGGTGGAGGAGGGTAGTCACTTAGATCACTCGGGGCGGGTGGAGGAGGAATGGCCGGAGGAGGAGGTGGATAATCATCCGCAGGAGGCGGAGGCAGAGCTTCACTAGGAGGCGGAGGAATGAACGCGTCAGGCATCCCTCTTCTTCTTGCGCCCAGAGGCACACTGTTCGTTCCTGATGAGCATCAGCAGAGGTTAGCGGACGTCGACAGAAGGCGTTGCTTGAAATGACAAGAGATCCATACCAGTTATACCCATGTTTTAGCGGTCTAGCAATACAGACTCGTAGATTAATGCTTGAGTTTGATTGTAATGTTGCGATCAATGGGCTAAAACAACAAGATATAGAGAGCAAATATCAGGTCTGTTAACTTTTTTATGTGGCGGTCACCTTGCGCGCAACAGCAAATTACTCAGTAATTACATCAGCAACACACAAAACCCTTAACAGATGTGAGATGACCGCTCAGTCTGGGCCAATCAAACTGATAGTAATTGCCGTGCTAACAACGTTTGCAAGTCCAACGGAATTCAACCACGAACTTCGAAGCTCTTATATACTCGAGACTCGATAATTTCTGCTTGATTTAGAAGCTACTTCTTTTTGAATTATCGTCATAATGTCTTCCGGCTTTGGCATGAAGGGCGGCGTTGGCCGTTGCTACAACAGTAAGAATTGTCGAAGTATTTACGATCAAACTAGATATTGTGGAAAGACTCTAATGATTTCTGTTTTCTAGACTTCACTGATCTCATTCAGTGCTACAAAGATACCAGAGCCGGATTGATTGCTGGCACTGAGTGCAGCTTACCGAGAGGTGATTATATGGAGTGCATCCACCACACGAAGGAGGTAAGTCTCGGAAGCACATGGACATAGCCTGCTGGATTCGTATTAACAATCCCTATTTTGCAGAAAGCGAGACTGAACGAGATCCGCGAGGAGGTTTTGAATCAGAAGAAGAAGAAGGGTGAATCAACAAGACTGCCGAGAAGAGGATTGGTGTCTCTCGGCGACTTATAAAGGGTGGAATACGTACAGATACAAAGAATCTGTTCGCGTTGGCTCGCGTCGGTGACCTCGTTCATATTTTGAGGTTTACGGGATCATGCATGTGGCTGGATTAAGATTCTGGTTTGTTATGGAGTATATATAATACACGGAGTAATTCTCGCATACTTGACAACTATGGCTACTTCATTGAGTCTATATGGACAGCGGAGGTGCGGACGCAAACTGTCTAGCCTAACTCAGCATGACCATTGTCGGATAGAAGCAGCATGCTTTGATTTAGAAATCTAATGGTTCAGTGTGGAACGAATCGCGCAATTGCCACTAGAGGAGCTGGTTCGTTTTACGTGGTGTAGCGTAGCTCATGATCACTCGCGCTCGATCATTTTTGCCATTAGAAGTGACTACTGAAATAGTATACTTTTACTTCTTGCAGTACATGACTGCGGGAGACTCTTTGGGGTATCTACATTATCTCCAGAAAGACATTGACTAGTTTACAACCGGTAAAAAATAACCTGGACCACACTTTGTTCCGGACTTTGCACGAGACAGAACCGGAGCTCCTACGACCAGGTATGACAAGAATACTAGCCCCAACACAAAGCCACTCCTACACGCACAACATGAACTGAAGCAGGCGGTACACATATCCCAAAAAAAGACCGGGGCCCAAGAATAGGGAGACTGAATGTCTCTGGTTGGAGTAGGGCAGATTAGGTTTACTGCTCACATCTAAACACCATCACGCTTAAGCCACTTCTACCACGCGCACCGTGCACCGCAGAATTGTCAGACGGCTCCCAAAAATTTTTTCTCTTCCCTCCTTTCTTGCCCCAGTAGAGCACTACTACAGCTTCCCTTTTTCTGCTATCTTCACCGAAGCAGACCCCCTTTCCTACTCCACTTGTCTTCTTATCAGAGATAAAAAACCACCCAACATGGCCGACCAGCAGCTTACAGATATCGCCGGAGATCAGATTGAGTCGAACTACGATGAGGTTGTCGATGAGTTCGATGCCATGGATCTGAAGCCCGAGTTGCTCAGAGGTATGTGCTGCTACTTCCATTATTTGCATTTGTTTGATTGTGCTCTTGCTAACTGTCAATAGGAATTTTCGCTCACGGGTACGTCTGATCATTTAACAAATAATATACAGTTTGAGCAGCAGGACGTTGAATACTAAAACTTATGCAGTTTCGAGCACCCTTCCTCCATCCAGCAGCGTGCTATCATGCCCGTCATCAAGGGTTCGTCTCTTCTTTCTGAATTTGGCTATCCTCTTAATTGTTGACTAACGGCAATCTAGGCCGTGATGTTCTCGCCCAGGCCCAGTCCGGTACCGGAAAGACTGCCACTTTCTCGATCTCCGTTCTCCAGAAGATTGACACCAACGTCAAGCAGTGCCAGGCTCTTATCCTCGCCCCTACCCGTGAGCTTGCCCAGCAGATCTTGAAGGTCGTCCTCGGAATCGGCGAGTACATGAACGTCACCTGCCACGCCTGCATTGGTGGTACTGCCATCAGAGATGACGTCCGAATCCTCCAGGAGGGTGTTCAGGTCGTTGTCGGAACCCCTGGTCGTGTCCACGATATGATCCAGCGTCGTGCTCTGCGCACTGACAACATCAAGCTCTTCGTTCTCGATGAGGCCGATGAGATGCTTTCGGTAAGTATCTTGACGCTTATTGCTGGCTTTATAGGTTACAGAGACTAATTTTACTTTTTTTATCACCACAGCAAGGTTTCAAGGACCAGATCTACGACATCTTCCAGCTTCTCCCTCCCTCCACCCAGGTTGTCCTTCTTTCGGCTACCATGCCCAAGGAGGTCCTCGAGGTCACCACCAAGTTCATGCGTGATCCCGTCAGAATTTTGGTGAAGAAGGATGAACTTACCCTTGAAGGTATCCGACAGTTCTACGTTGCTGTCGAGAAGGAGGACTGGAAGCTCGACACTCTTACCGATCTGTACGAGACTGTTACTATCACACAGGCTGTCATCTTCTGCAACACCAGAAGAAAGGTCGACTGGTTGACCGACCAGCTCCGCGCCAAGGACTTCACTGTCTCGGCCATGCACGGAGACATGGACCAGAACCAGAGAGATGTCATTATGTCTGAGTTCCGATCCGGATCCTCGCGTGTGCTTATCACCACCGATCTGCTGGCCAGAGGTATCGATGTCCAGCAGGTTTCGCTTGTCATCAACTACGACTTGCCCGTCAACAAGGAGAACTACATCCACAGAATCGGTCGTGGTGGTCGTTTCGGTCGTAAGGGTGTTGCCATCAACTTCTTGACCGACGATGATGTCAAGGTCATGAGAGATATCGAACAGTTCTACAGCACCCAGATCGAGGAGATGCCCATGGACGTTGCTGACCTTATATAAATGCAGTAACCGTTTGTTGGTGATAATACTACTACATTAACCTAGTTGTAGTGAATGAAAATTTGTTGCTTTTTTCTCTCTTTTTCTTTTCCATTCGTCGTGCTTATTTTGTTGAATGATCATTTCAAACGCTTCTTCTTTTTTTGTGTATTCCGATGCTTCTCTTCCCTTTTCTTCACTGAAGACTCTTTGGCGACGTAAAAAGCCTGGCTGTAATGTAGCAATCTTTTCATGATAATATAAAGTCGAGATAATAATAAGCGAAGCGGTGAATATTTATTTGCAGTGGCGGTGCTGGATGGGGCTGGTGGGTGTGGCTAAGCGAAGTTTGGGACTCAGGGAAATTGATTTGTACGTCGTCGATGACCGTCGTCAACCTACATTCGGACTGAACAATGAGAGCATCATCGCTGAGATTCGCAAGCCGGACTTTGAAGACCGTGCAGTGGCAGAGCAGCAGCCGCCTCGGGTGCAGCAGGCTATACAGTGCCGCTTCGACAGACCAGATCGGAGAGGGACGGACTTACTACTCGCTTTTTCCAAAGACACTGAAAGACGGTCCTCCGCCCAAAGGTCCGTTTGCAATCAATAACCGTGAATTACGACGGGAGTTTTTGGAGTTACAGTCACAGAACCATCCTGATCTCGCGAGAAGCGAGGCCGAGAAAGAGTCGTCGGACAAGATATCGTCAGAGATCAATAAGGCGTACTCGACCTTGAGCTCCGTGCTTCACCGGGCTACCTACCTTCTAGAGCTACATGGACTCACTCTAGCCGAGGACGCTGGTCGAACGATGCCGCAGGATCCAGAGCTTCTGATGGAGGTCTACGACGTGCTCGAGGATATAGAAGAATGTGAGACAGATGACGAGGTCGAGCGTATTCAGGAGCAGGTCACCGAGAAAATAGCCGATGCGGAGAAACGGGTAGAGCAGGTTTTTGATACGAATGACCTGGAGAATGCACAACAAGCGGTAACTGTGCTACGGTATTGGGTGAACATAAAGGACTCTCTAAAAGAATGGGAACCAGGTCGGCCGTTCCGGATGATTCATTAGTTGGAAAATTTGTATATTCTGATATGTCACTTTTGAGTGAGCTCTATATATTAAATATGTCTATCATAAAGAGGCGTTTTGTACAAAAAGTCGATCGAAAATTATGAAGATACTGAATTTCACATCTTTACTCGAAGATGAAAGCCTTGAGGTCCTCGTAGCACTTGTCCAAGTTGTCGTTGACGATAATCTTATCATGGGCACCGGTCTTTGCAAACTCCATCTCCTTGGTAGCCTGGTCCATTCTCTTCTGAACGCTCTCAGGGCTTTCGGTGCCTCTGCCTTCCAATCTAGCACGCAGAGTCTCCAAGCTGGGAGGAGCAAGGAAGAGGAAGCGAGCATTCAGGTCGGTCTTCTTAACGGAAATGACACCCTGCAAGAACAAGACAATAGTCAGCAAACTGATGAATACACGAGCGTCTTAACTTGAAGTCAGATGGTGTCACAGTACCTGCATATCGATATCCAGGATGCACGTCTTTCCCTTCTCAGCAACATCCTGCACGGACTTGATCGAAGTTCCGTAGTAGTTGCCAGAGAACTCAGCATGCTCAAGGAACGCATTCTCCTTAATCAGCTTCTCAAAATCCGGTCGCTCAACGAAATGGTAGGCAACACCGTTGACCTCACCGGGTCTGGGCTTTCGGGTGGTGTCTGTCTCCCAGTTAGTCTCTCCCATCTGCGTTGATTACAGAAAATCTGGAACAAGTCATTGATAAGGTGGGCGGTTGACATACGCGAGACCGAGAATCCAAAGGTATCCGGGTAATCAGCAAACAGACGCTTGAGAAGCGTCGACTTTCCGGTGCCTATAGAGTGGTTTCTTGTTAGTCCTGAACAAAGCCAGGGAGATGAAAACTACCGATACTTACCAGAAGGTCCAGAGATGACGATGGGTCGCAGAGAGACTAGAAGAAATATAACGTTAGCCACAGTACCTACATGCTCAATACTCAAGAACAATAACCCACCAGAAGGGGCAACCATTGCTGAAGCAGATACAAGGTAAACTATGCAAGAAAAGGTGAATTGAGCGCAGGTTTGTATGCAACAGGAAGCAGAGCTCCTTTTTACGGTCGCTCCTAAACGACGCCTCACGTAAATTTCTGCTGCGTGCGGCTTTCGCGGCGTGCAGCACCCGGCGCCGCCTAACACAATGACACAAAACCCGCTGCTCACTCAAATTATCCCGTTGCCTTCGCAACCGGGCAATAATGTAAACAAACAAACCGTCAGATCCAGTTCTTATGCTCCCGCTCGACACCTTCCGCTATCCCAACCCAGGCCTGTGATCAACAACTCAACAACTACGAATCGCTGCGTGTATCTGTTATATTCAGCACAGACGCAACAGCTGGCACCAAAACCACACTCTCCTTTTTTGGTTTGGTCTATTGTCTTCGCAGTCATTCAACAATATGGCCGACTCTTCAGCCTTCCCAACAGTGCCCTGCACCCCCATGGCTACAGTCTCTCGCATACCTCAGAGGCAGGTTAATGCCGCTCCCACATCCCCTCTTTCCGGAAAACTACGAGGAGGCAATTCTACGAATCCCTTGGGTGATCTTCCCCTAGGCACTATGAACCGCGGTGCTCCTAAAATGCAACAATACCAGGCCATGCCCAAGAAACCGGCAGCTACTCGCGGCGTCAGCACTACCATCGCGAGCACTCGTGCTTTAGATGTCAACGACAAAAGGGGTGTTTCCAACAACACGAAGCTTGCAGCCGGGCTGTCTCGAAAATCCTCAACTTCGAGCTCGGTTTCGGGCACCACCACTTTCAATGGCGGACATACCATTCGATCCAAATCTGCTACCTCCATGAGGCCAAGACAGCTTGGATCTAGACCAGGAAGTGCGCAAGACGACGTCTCCTCTTCTCGGATCATGCCGGTTTCTGTAGATGCAATCAATGCACCTTGGGATGTCAAAGGCAGACTAGACGGAATGGAGCGGAGCTACGACATGCTTCTGACGAGACTCAACGAGACTAGCGAAGAACTTAACGCTAAAGGTATGCCATTACATAATATTTTCCACCATATCCCCTTCATTCAATCATATTAATGTCTATCTAGTTGCGGCACTCGAGACCGAACGAAGAGGCTCGGAACTGCAGCTTCGACAAATGGAAATGGCAAACATGGAACTTCAGCAAGAGCTGCGCAAAGCAAAAAGCGATATGGATGACGATCAGCGCCGGGCCCGCATTGAAATGGAAGATCTCGAGCGGAAATATCGGAATGAACTTGATGAGCAACGCAGACTGGCGAGAATAAAAGAGGAGGATCTTCACCACGAGCAGCGAATGAAGAGCGAAGAGCTAAAGACGACTTCCCAAAAGACACTAGAAGAACGCGATGTGATGCACTCTAAGGCTGTCGAGGCACTACAGGCTTCCTTTGAATCAGAAAAGTCAGTTCTCCAGACTCAACTGGAAACGCAGGAGCAGCAGCTTCGCGAAAAATACGAAGCCGAGGCCGTCTCGCTACGTGAGGAGCTACAGATTCTTGCAACAAGGCTAGAGTCTGAACGCGCAACTGCCACGTTTGAAGTGTCGAAAAGAGATGAGGAATTGAAGACAACGCGTGCCTTGGTTGCTTCAACCGAGGAGCAACTTCAACGCCAGCAACAGATAACCGGAGATCTGGAAACAAGACTTCGCCAACAAGCTGAAAGCACACTCTCTATGGAGACCACTAAGGCGTCTTTGTTTGCAAAAATAAACGAGCTGGAAAACGTGGTCATGAACAAGGACAGCAGAATTCGCGACATGGAGAAGCAACTTGCAGACGCGACAGATGCAGCTGCCTTGGCCAAAGAGAAATTGATCAAGGAAGAGACCTTGCGTCGTGTATTGCACAACCAAGTCCAGGAGCTGAGAGGAAACATCCGAGTATTCTGCCGAGTTAGACCGCCGTCCGCCAAGGAGAGTTTGGATGTGGCAGATATTCACTATCCTGATAAGGACAGAGAATGCTCGGCAATCGAATTGATTGGACCAAGCAACGAAAGCGCTTTGGGAACAGCTATGGGAACAGTCTCTACAAAGACGCACTCGTTTGGATTTGATCGGGTGTTCTCTCCTGCCGCTACCAATGCTGACGTTTTTGATGAGATCTCACAGCTCGTTCAGAGCGCTCTCGATGGATACAACGTGTGTATTTTCTGCTATGGTCAGACCGGATCTGGAAAGACATTCACTATGTAAGATATGGGCACAGTTATTTTTTTTGACTTTGAGGTCATATGCTAACAGAACTACAGGTCGTCTGACGATGGTATGATTCGACGTGCTGTCGACCAGATTTTCTCGACAGCCGAAGGCTTGCAGGATAGAGGATGGACTTACAAACTGGAGGGGCAATTTCTCGAAATTTATAACGAGACAATCTACGATTTACTAGTCGAGTCCGACGAGTTTGATAAGAAGAAACTGGACATACGGCAAGATATCAAGGAGGGAAAGATCTCAGTACCAGGACTCTCATCGCTCCGTCTGCAGAGTCGGACTGATGTTGCTGATGTACTCAGAAGAGCGGCCAAGAATCGAACCGTTGCAGCAACAAAAGCTAACGAGCGTTCATCTCGTTCACACAGTGTTTTTATTCTCTCGCTGCACGGCACAAATGAGTCTACAGGAGAGGAGAGACATGGCACGCTCAACCTCATCGATTTAGCTGGATCTGAGCGACTGGCACATTCACAGAGCAAAGACGAACGATTACGTGAGACTGTGGCTATAAACAAGAGTCTAAGTGCTCTGCGCGAAGTTATAACCGCCATCGGAACTAAGGACCGTACACATATTCCATACCGAAACTCGAAGGTAATATTTCATTCTACGTTTCTCTATCGATATCGACAAAGTCTAACATTGCTTTACCTAGTTGACATATCTCCTTCAATATTCTCTCGGGGGAAACTCGAAGACCCTTATGTTTGTCAACATCTCTCCGGTCAAGCAGCACATCCCCGAGACCGTGAATTCACTCAGATTTGCTACAGTAGTCAACAATACCCATATCGGACCGGCAAAGAAGAAATAGATCGCTGCACAAGGCAACAACGGCGGATGCGACTGACAGCTTTATTTTTAGTTTGTGCTTTTGTTCAGATGACCGAATATATATCATTAATGACTTTGATGAACTGAATACATCGCAAAAACTTTTCACCCAATTCACACATATCTATCGTAGTACTAGAATGCTATATACATATACTGCGGGCCTCTAGTAGAGCCTCGTAATACTCACACTCAACCTTCTTTCTCTATGACCTTCACCGACGTATTGCCATATTTTCCCGCCACTTTAACACCAGATTTTTCATCCAAACCAGACCAAAACTCAGGATCCTTCAGACGTTCATCTTCTTTCGGTAGACCAAGTCCGTCTCTAACTTTCACAACAGATTCACGAAGCTTGGCTGCTACCAAAGAGCGAAGCTTTCGCGCCTCCTCCCCATCGTATTCAGTCTCCGGAATTTTTTTCCACTGTTCTCTTTCACTGGCGAACATTGCTGGATCCAGTTTTTGCCCAAAGTTAAATCTCAACTTCTGTCTGCTTGCCCCGAACTTGGGAAATATCACCGATCTGGGAATGTATTTCATAACTTCACGGTCTTCCGAGAAAATGTTCTGCAGACCGCAATGGAATATGGGGACAATTTCCGGTAATTCCTCGGATTCCAGAATGATTCTGGACACTCCCCAGTGAAAATACTTCATTGTGGTGTCGTGGGGGGAAGAGCCTGATGCACGAGCGACTCGGGAAATATATGGATCCACTGAGGACTGAGCTGTTTTTCTGGAAACGCGAATGATTCAGACTTTAACTGGGCAGTGGTCATATTCGGGGAAAGCAGGCTAATCGCGGCATCAATTGACCCCTGGTATGGGCCTGTTCCAAATCGGTACGTTGCTAAAACCTGGCCCATCGAGAAAAATTTGCTCGTTACTCTATAATTTTGCGATTAGTTGCTGAGTACAATTCACAGACAAGATCTGATTACTCACGATGTAGTGAAGCAGATGTTGGCAGCGCCTAAACTCCAGCGCAAATTCCTCGGGTTGAACATCTTTCTGATTGGAAGCAGCCCCCAAAGGACGGGATCGTCGACGCTGAAGATGTCGAGTCAGTTATCATTTGACACTTGGTATGGTGTGGATATGCGACTTACACTGAAACATGATTGGAAACTACAGCACAGAATTGTTAGCAATTGAATAATGGCGACACGTCAATCAGCTTCAAGAAAAGCACTTACCCGTCAGGACTCCTCGATTTCTTCGTCGCGCCTCGTCCAGCATATTCTCAAATTCTTTGAGACCTGAAGTTTCCACCTTATGAAACCCGTAGAGAAAAAAACGAGACAGTATTCCTGTCATTGACATAATCATAGTGCTGCCAAATTTCCATGATGTCTTGCTGCGGGGATAGCTGTTGAGAAACTGGAGACCGTTTGCAATCGTTGGATATGGGGGAGCCATGGTTGCCGAATTAAAGGTAAAGAGATTTACCACGGGACGCAAATCTCGACGCAAAAAGATTTCAGATGCCTTTTCCTAAATCCTAGACTTGAAGCCTCTCTAGACCATTGCAGCGTTATGTTGGTCTTTTGATTTCGGTTCAATATTGCACTTCCAAAGAAGCGACAAAAGATGCATCTAAATAGAAAGTCTTTAATCAATGACGCGCTAAGATCACATGACCAACTAAAGCCTTACTGAGCCGCGCCGAGCTTTCAGGACTTGTGTATCTGAATCGCTTGCATTCAGCTTATCGAAGTTGCTTCGGCTCCAACAAGTTGTGTGTTTGCGTAATGGAGAAGTTTTCAATATGGCGCGATAAAGGGACTGGAATAGCTCCATTCCTACCTCATCCTTCTTCAACTTTCCGCAGTGATGGCGATACTAGCGCACAAGCTATCTGCTTGCGCGCCGGTAATATACTTCTTGCGATAGTCTCGGTCGCGATCAAATTACCATTGTGCCTAATCTACTGTATTTTGCATTCAGTGATAGTCTTGCTTCCTCTGCCTCCGGCAGTAAAAAGTTTATCCACAAAAGTCTTGCTTCGCATTATCGGCCTGTTCTACTGGAGAGTATCCTATGCCAGTGGAAGATCTGGTGTCAGATCACGTCGTGCCTCTTCGTCTAAGAAGACACCGAACGCAGGCGATGTTGTGGTTTCCAACTTCGTGTCTCCTTTGGATGCCATGGTATATTCTACTGAGTAAGTTTTTGGCGGAGTAACTGCCTTCTATTTGCAGTATGTCGAGGGTGTCTAACTGGTACCACAGGTTCGATTGCTGCTTCGTGATTCCAACTCCAACCGGTGCTTATCAGACCTACAACACTCTGCAGGCATTTATCGCTGCGACGAGGCTACCTAATATTACCAAGCTTAGTGGATCATCGTCGGTATTGTCGGATATCGTGTCCAAAGCCAAATCGAAAGATAAAGTCGTCGTTCTCTTCGCTGAAGGCACCACAACTAACGGCAGAGGCTTCCTCTACTCTTCTGCCATGAAAATCAAGCTGGATTCGACGTCTACCGAAAATACATTGATCCCTTCCCATATCAAGTACACGCCGCCGGACGTCTCTACACCAGTACCTGTCTCGTCTGTTTTCATATACTTATTGAAGTTGATGTGCAATTGGAAGGGCTGGAGTGTGAGAGTTCAGTTTGGCACACCTGTCCCACAAACCGCAGAAGGAAGTATCGCTCAGTGCATTGATTCTATCTGCACATTGGGCCGGATCAAAAAGCTCGGAGATGAGCTCAATGCCGAGTCAAAGGCTGAATTTGTGAAGGCCTGGACAAAGAGCAGATGCTAAGCTCAGCTGTCATCACTTGGCTTGTCTTCATAGACACAGTAGTATGATGTGTGATCAGCTGTGACTATCTATTTCTTGCAGCTTTTTGGAATTTGTATTATACATCGGTTTGGTTTATATTGAGAAAGAATGGATCTGCTGTATATAAAAGGTTATCATTTTATGATCTATCATTTAACATCACATAAGGATTGCAAGAAAGCTACGTTCTTTGAGGCATCTATTGTAGGAGACCACCGACTACTTTAATTGATCTCTGATGGGTTTGAATCACTTCATCTTTAGTAGTCGGCTTGATCACAAAATGCATGCTCTTTCCCAATTAAGCATGAGAGTAGGTTGGAAAATTCAGAAATGTGCCCTCATCAGTTAAAACCATGGGACATTCTCATCATCTGAAGGCAGGCTATAGTGAGCTGTGAAGTCAGCTCTTTTCACCAACTCAATGTGAATGATTGATTGATTAATAAATCTATTTCGAAGTCTGTGTGCAACAACTAGGCTATGACAGGATATCTCCCCCTTCTCTACCAAATAATACTGGAAACAAAACAAAACAAGACAAAATAAATCTACAAGATCGTGCCGCAATTTTAAATAATTCAATATCAAATAAATCTCCAGGTCAAAAACACAGAGAAACTTTGCAAAACTTGACATATCTCAAATCTCAAATCAAAGATAAATATCAAAAACTTCAAATATAACCATCCAAGCTATTCACTGCTTCAACTCACTATGAGGATGATGATTATGATGGCATATCTTCTGATTATAGAGTCTACATAGAACAGCTACTTATGACAGACTGTCGCCAATTTATCCCATTATTTTTTTGTCTCCATTCTCTAGTCCAACTTCAACACCAAAGTCTCGATTTATTGGCTTCGCTCTGCTACCAAAGTTGAAGGCAGCAATCCCGCTCTTGGCCTAGCCACTCAAGCAGCCTCATCGCCGGACCAGGTCAATCATGACTGTTCATCGCGCAGTATTTGCCAGCTGTATTGTTAGCTTCCGAACTGGACATGGCAGAGAGTCTCGTCCTTCACCAGAGTGGTGGTGTGGAATCTCACTGCAGTCCGTCCAGCATGTGCTTCTTTATTGTTGCAACCACAGAGATGAATAAACTAACACCTTTGAAGGTATCCCTAAGGCCGAACGCACGCTTAACTTCCTTCTGCGGACAGATGAATGTCTTTCTGCACTTGTCCGATATCTTCAGAAGACCCACATTGGCTCTGGTCACTGGTATCACCAGCAAACCGCTCTCGCACAGAGCCAGAGGAATGAGTTGTAGATCAATTGTTTGGTGGATTTGAGAGTAGCACTTGGTGACCTGGAGTGGGATGGGTAACACTGAAGCCTTTTAAGGAAGTCAATAGCTTGGATGTTTATTATTGAATTTGTTTGAACTTTTATCTTTTATTTGAAATATTTTATAGTGAATTTTTGACAAATTTCTTTGTGTTTATTTTGATTAGGAGATTTATTTGTTATTGATTTATCTGTTATTGTGACACAATCTTTGGATCTCTTTTGTTTATTATACAGTGGAGAAGGGGGAGATAGTCTGTCATATTAACGAACCGTCATAACCTAGTTGTTGCAACAGACTTAAAAGAGAGATTTATCATCATCATCACCTTGTTGTTGCAACAGACCTAAAACAAATATTTATCACCATCATCATCATCATCATTTAGTCCAACTTCAATTTTCTGTCTTCTCAATATTATAATCGAAGTATGCCTGCCTGAAGTGGAGGACAGGCTAGCCAGTAGGAGCCTGTCTTCAAATTCTTTTACAGAAAGGGAATGTGTTGCTGTAAAGTCCATTGTGTAACCCATAGAATGCAGCTTTCTTTCACAGCTTTGTTTGCATAATTGGTCCTCATGCTGATGATGACTCAAATCTATTTTATAGTCTGTGTATGACAACTAGGCTATGACAGCCTGTCTCCCCTTCTCCACCAGTGATGGTAGAAAGCAAACAAAATAGGACAAAACAGAACAGATATTGGGATAGTGTCATAATAATACAGAAGTCTACATATATTAAGTCTCAAGGTCAAAAAAGAACAAAGAAGTTTCGCAAAATTCACTAGTTATGACATGATGTTGAGCCCCTTGTAGCAGCATGCTTCTACATAGAATCCAACCGTTCCCCTTTCTCCGCAAAATCCCACACCAACCAACTATGGCATCCGATAAAAAAGAAAACGAAGAACTTTTATTATCACGCTATCTGAAAGAAAAAAAAAAGCGGAACTGTAGAAGCACTCCTGAGGCATATTGATTGCGAAAGTACCCTAGGTGACAGGATGAACAAACAACAGGTTGACAATATTGCCGGACAAATTGCTTTATATAAAATGAAAGAATAGAGTACTTTTATTTGATGTATTTTCAACCTAGGAAGATGAAGATTTCGTTTCATGTTGGCAGACATGGAGTCTCCATATGGCTGATGTTTTACCAGCAGAGCATGATGCAGGATCTCGCTCTTGAGGAATGGAATGCAAGGTTTCAAGCCGCACCGCGATCAGAATATTATCAATATGAAGGCAAGCCTCGACTCTCTATTGACAAGCCCCTTGTGGATATCCCTCACAGCATTGCCAGCTGTATTGTGAGCTTCCGGACTGGACATAGCCTTTTCAGCAGCTACTTTGCAAGGCATGGCAACGAGCCTCGTGCCTCTCCAGAGTGTTGGTGTGGAATCCCAATGCAGTCAGTTGAGCATGTGCTTCTTTCTTGTCAGAAGCACAAAGAGGAACACAAGAGCGCCTTTAAAGGTATCCCTATGGCCGAATGCATGCTCGATCGCATTCGGTGGACAGACAAAGGTCTTTCTGTACTTGTCAAATATCTTCAGAAGACCCACATCGGCACTGGTCACTAATTTCTTGTAAATTTGAGAGTGTGCATTGCCCATGTTGAGATGGAGGAGTAGCAGTGGGGTCTCTTGAGGAAGTTGAGAGCTTGCTTGGTTATTATTGAGATTTGTGAATTTTTATCTTTTATTCGAAATATGTTCTAGTGAATTTTGCGAGATTTTTTCGTGCTGTTTCTCACTTGAGGATCATTTATTTTATATTAAACTATCTTTTATTATGACACAATCTTAGGATCTATGTTGTTTTATCATATAGTAGTAGTGGAGAAGGGGGAGAGAGTCTATTGTAACCTAGCTGTTGCAATGGACTTAAAAAAGAGATTTATCATCATCATCACCAAATAACTAATTACCCATTTTCCCAATAGCTTATCTTTCCGGCTCTGAGTGAGAGAAGTCCTCTGATGGTACCAGTGACTTTAATTATCTGATGGAGATGAGAGAGTTTTTGTAGGGATGAAAAACCCTGAATACGCCCTAAAACCCTAATGCCCTATTGATACTTTGTATCTTTCGATTTGCCCACAACCCCTCATGAGTGCATAAAGCTCACAGATTTGATGATAATTATAGTAAATTAAGTCCGTTGCAACAACTAGATTTTGACAGGGGAGTGTGCTGTGGTAAAGTTCATAGTATGATCCATAACCCAGGGCTTCTCGTCTCTTTTACTGCTCCATTGTGTAACATAATTCCCGAAAGATTCGCTCATGACTAGGGTTCTGCACACCTCCACATGAAAACCCACCCACCCTCTTTTTCTATTCCACACCAACCAACCATGGTAACCCCTTCACACGAAGATAGAATAATACTATTAAGGCTGTTAGGAGAGACCCAAGTCTAATCATTCAAAGCACTGCGAGGGATCATGATATGCCCGAAAGTGTTGCAATAGGTGGTCTGCTGTCTCTACTGTTGCAATAGGTGTTCTGTTGTCTCAAGAGTTGTGGTAGCGAACTCTGGAAGTGCAGGAGTCTCTGCTGGAGTTGCACTCATGATGGTTGGTAACACAATTTATTAAAAGGACTAGTCGTTGGTCAGATACACGTTTGTTCCTTTCGCTGATAATAAATTCTGACAACGAGCTAGGGAGGTGGGAGAGGCTCCTTTTATGTTCACAAAACAGCCCAGTCAGTCAAGACAACCCTATACAACTTCCTGGGTATTTCCTCTCCCACAAACACAAAGTACAAACCCCTCAACAACAACAATGGTTGGGGGAAAAGACTTTAAACAAATCTCAACAACAAAGTACAATAAAATCATGATAAAGAGTCACAACAACTTCATAAAAAGTCACAACAACTCCCCACTTTCAACCCTTTCAACACTTTGAACTCATTGATAGAGTCCAAATCCTTGCCAGTAATAATCAGATCATCAACATATACAGCAAGCAATAGGTTTGATTTCTTGCTTCTGTAAATGCCATAGTCATCGCTTGACTGAGAGAAACCGGTCTGTAGCAAGTAATCATACAGCAGCTCATTCCAGCATCGTAACAAATAAATAACAAGTAAAACTCACCTAGTCGTTGGGAGGTGGACAATGTTTAAAACTGGCAGTGCATTCCTTAAAGGAAGTTTCCAGAGACTTGTATTCTTCAGGGACGCTCATAGTGATAGATGTTGCAAATTGTCTTTGCCAGTGGAAGTTCCAGACATATTGAAGTTGTCAGAGTTATCCATTGATGATGATATTCCTTAAGTGTGCTTTGATAGATAATATTATATGTTGTTGATTGAATGATATGTACAAAACAAGGGAGGGAGCTGGTCAATATATAGACAAAATAAGTTCATACAAAATTTATACAAAGTTCTTCAAGTATCATCTGATCAGTCATCTGACCAGTCATCTGATCAGTCATCTGATCTTTCCAGATCATTCCAGCTCCTTCCAGATCCTTCCAGCTCCTTCTAGCTGCTTCCAGTTCTTTCCAGTTCCTTCTGGTTCCTTCCGGTAGATTCCAGTTGCTTCCGGTCCCTTCTAGCTGTTTCCAGTTGCTTCTGGTTCCACCTAGTAATTTCCTTAGGGTTTCTGTTCCCTCCAAGGAAACCCTTGATCCTGCTGCATAATGGAACACTATTTTCAACACTCCCACTTTTTCCATTATTCAGTTCATTCCCATCATTGATCTCAGCTTTCCAAATTGCTCTCTTGCAATTCCTTTGGTCAAAAGGTCTGCAACCATATCCTTGGTTCCACATCCAATAATGTTGATAATGCCATCAGTGATTGCTTGTCTGGTGAAGTGATAGCTGACATCAACATGCTTTGTTCTCTCATGGAACTGTGGATTCTTTGCCAATTTGATTGCTCCCTGATTGTCTTCTGCGATTTGAATCGGCCGGTGTGAATTCTGGCTCATGAATTCATAAAGTCTCTTCAGCCAAACAGCTTCCTGAGCTGCTAGCTTCAGTGCCATATATTCTGCCTCTGTGGTTGACAAGGCAACTGATTTCTGGCGCTTGGATTTCCAACTCACTGCTCCACCTCCAAGGACAAAGACATATCCTGAGGTTGATTTCCGCTCATCAATATCCATTGCATAATTTGCATCTGAGTAGCCGGTAAGTAAGTTGCCATGGTGTTTGCTGAAGGTGATTCCCATGGATGCCGTTCCTTTGATATATCGCAAAATTCGCTTGACTGCTGTCCAGTGCTGCTTTCCATAATTGGAGTTGAATCTGGAGACTTCTCCCACTGCATTTGCAATGTGTCCCAATAGCCAAATAATTCAGGCTTCCAACAGCACTCTGATAGGGAATTTTCTCCATTTCCTTTTCCTCAGTCTTGGTCTTTGGACTCATTTTCTGAGAGAGTGTAACACTCAAATCCACAGGCGTTGTGACAGGGTTGCTGTCTTGCATATTGAAGGTTTTCAAGACTTCCTCAGCATATTTCTTTTGACAAATTGTGAGAGTGCCTTTGGCTCTGTCTCTGGTAATTTCAATCCCCAAGAAATAGCCTGTCTCACCCATATCAGTCATCTGGAACCTTTTGCGCATGTTCTCTTTGAACTTATTGATAGAGTCCAAATCCTTGCCAGTAATTATCAGATCATCAACATATACAGCAAGCAATAGGTTTGATTTTTTGCTTCTGTAAATGCCATAGTCATCGCTTGACTGAGAGAAACCGATCTGTAGCAAGTAATCATGCAGCAGCTCATTCCAGCATCGTGGTGCCTGCTTCAAACCATAAAGACTCCGCTGTAATCTCCATACTTTCTTGCTGTTCTGAAAATATCCTGGAGGAGGCTGCAAATAAATTTCCTCTTCCAATTTTCCATAGAGAAAAGCAGTCTTTATGTCCATCTGATGAATATGGTAGTCATTGATAGCAGCATGAGCCAAAAGGATCCTGATTGATTCAAATCTGACCACTGGTGCAAAGGTCTCATCAAAATCAATTCCATATTCTTGAGTGAATCCTCTGGCAACAATCCGAGCCTTGTATTTTGTGAGCTGGCCATCCTTGCCATATTTCTTCTTGAAAACCCATTTGGAAGTAATTGCTTTTCTCCCACTAGGTAGTTCACTCCATCTCCACACTTGATTTTCTTGTAGAGAATTCAGCTCGTCCTCGCAAGCCTTGCTCCAGTGTAACCATTCTGGGCTTGCCTTTGCCTGCTGAATTGTCACTGGCTCTGCCGTATCTTTTGTCCTGACTGCCCATGCTTGAAGACTGAGTGGATCCTCAGACTCACTTCTGTCGCTCCTGTCGAGAATCATTCGATCGCTGTTGATCCTGTTGCCGTCGAGCCTTCGTTTCTTTGAATTTTCTCTGATGAATCGAGCATCATCGCCGTCTGACTCTTCTTTGTCGAGATCCATCTCATCGTCTTCCTCATTGTTGTCCTCATAATCGTAGTCATTGAAATCGAATATTTTGAGAGTGCCCTGGGAGTTTCTTTCATCCCTTGCAATTCGCTGTCTGATTCGTTCCTCAATGGCGTCCACATCACGGATTTGCCGTCTTCTCGGCCCTTGGTCCTCATTGCGAGTAACGACTCGCATCTCTCCTTGATTTTCCTCCAAGTCGTGATCAATTTCCATGTCTTCAGACTCCTGAGCCTCGACCGACTCATCCTGAACATCCTCAGCTGGTTCATCATTTTCTCTTCTCCCACTTGATCTATTATCTTCTGATGATAGAGCACTGGATGGATGATGAACTCGAGGCCAAAAACCAATACTGGCTCCAAGTTGTTCAACTGTAACTTCTGAAGATCTTTCCAACCCGCTATCCAAGCGTGCAGGCTTGTACCAATCAAGCCCCAATGTTGTCTCATCGAAGACAACATCTCTGGCAAAAGTTACCCCTCGTGATGGGATATAAATCCTGTATGCCTTTTTGTTTGCAGCATAGCCAACCATCACTCCTCGGATTCCTTTTGGGGAAAACTTGCCACCAGCCTGAGTTTTCGATTTGTGAATCCATGCCGTACTTCCAAAGACCCGGAAGTAGGAAACATCAGGCTTCCTGCCAAACCAGAGCTCATAGGGTGTTGTGTTGGGCGCTATAGCTCTGCTAGTGATCCGATTTGCGACATGAACCGCGCATTTGATCGCTTCTGGCCAAAACTTTTCCGGCATTTTTGCCTCGATCAACATGCTCAATGCTTTCTCAATTAAAGTCCGATTCATTCGCTCAGCGACGCCGTTCTGTTGAGGAGTCTCTGCAACAGTAGTCTGGTGCTCAATTCCTTGTTCATCCAGGAATTTCTCCAGATCTTTCGAGGTGTATTCGCCGCCATTGTCTGACCTAAGGGTCACCATTGTCTGTCCTAGTTTGTTGCTAGACTGACGAATATACGTCCTGATAGCCTCTGCCGCGTCCGACTTATTTTCCAAGAAGTAGACATTCACATAATGTGAGTAGTCATCGATCATTGTCATGAAATACTTCTCACCAGTCAAGGAATTGTAGACTGGTCCACAAACATCGGTATGAACGAGTTCCAGTGGACGCGTCGTCTTGGTAGTGCTTTCCTTGTATGGTAGTCGATGAGATTTCGCAGCAGCGCAAGTATTGCACTTGCAACTTGAGATGTGAGTGTCAAGACCTTTGACAGTGCTGTGTTTTTGCATCTGCTCCAGGATCTGATCAGAGACATGTCCGAGTCTCTGATGCCATATAGAACTGACTGCATTGATTTTGTTGATATCAATTTCAGCAAACTGTCCATCAAACCGGCACAGCTCTTCGAACTTTGAGCGTGTTCCGATCTTGATCTTCTGTCCTTCCGAGGTGCTCACAAAACACTTCAGCCCTGCATCAATTGTCCAAACATCTGAATCCTTGCTCAGCATGCTGGTAGATACAAGACCCATCTTCGCTTCAGGCACATGCAGTACATTCTTGAGAGGCACAGTGTATTCCTTTCCTCTGTCCTGGACTTTGGCAAAGGCATTTCCTTGTCCCACTGCTCTCATATACTGCCCATTAGCAACCTCTAATATTGCTTCCAGAGGTTGATAATCCTGGAGAACGGCTCTGTTGGATGTAATGTGCCTGGTGGCTCCCATGTCGATGAACCACCCACTATCCTCAAGCCTTCCAGACTGATTTCCTGCCACCAACCCTGCCCTTTCCACCCGCTGTTCAGCACCGAGGTTGCTGTTAACCACAGCTGCATGGATCTTGAACTTGTTGTCCTTGTTCTGATCCTTTCCTTTAGGGCAGTCTCTCTTGAAGTGGCCTTCCTTTCCACACTTATAACACTTCAGTTTCTTCTTCCCTGAGTCTTTCACTGCAAGCAAGCTACCTCTGCCTTGGTTTCCTTGAGGCTTCCTGGTCAGGGAGGTCCTGACTCCACTGAAGACATCCTGGACTGTGAGCGTATCCTTCTGCTGCTCAAGGACTGAGATAGTGCCCTCAAGTGCATCTGGGAAAGATCTGAGGAGAATGGAGGCATAGACATCTTGAAGTTTGACATCTAGCTGGTCCATCTGCTCAAGAACCCCCATAAACTCACGCTCATAGGACTCAAAGGCTTCAAGTGTTGCTTCCTCCAACTTGAGGAACAACAACTTGGCCACCAAAGAGGCTTTGACTCCTGCTGCATCACTCATGTATACACCCTGAAGATTTTTCCAAGCCTTCCTAGCATTACCGCATTTCAAGTGCCGATAATCCTTGACTTGTACCGCGCCCATCATCAATATAAGAGCCTGTCTGTTGATTGACTCAAAGTGGGGATCCTCCTCTTGTGACTTTATGTCAAGGTCACTCAAAGGTGTGCCCACAACTCCCCACAGGCCCTTCTGCTCCATCACCATCCTCAAGGCAAAAGCCCATTCAGAGTAGTTGAGAGCATTAAGGATTGGTAACTTCAAAGAGTCATTGCCAGGGCTCATAACCTGTTGCAAATTGTCTTTGCCAGTGGAAGTTCCAGACATATTGAAGTTGTCAGAGTTATCCATTGATGATGATATTCCTTAAGTGTGCTTTGATAGATAATATGATATGTTGTTGATTGAATGATATGTACAAAACAAGGGAGGGAGCTGGTCAATATATAGACAAAATAAGTTCATACAAAATTTATACAAAGTTCTTCAAGTATCATCTGATCAGTCATCTGATCTTTCCAGATCATTCCAGCTCCTTCCAGATCCTTCCAGCTCCTTCTAGCTGCTTCCAGTTCTTTCCAGTTCCTTCTGGTTCCTTCCGGTAGATTCCAGTTGCTTCCGGTCCCTTCTAGCTGTTTCCAGTTGCTTCTGGTTCCACCTAGTAATTTCCTTAGGGTTTCTGTTCCCTCCAAGGAAACCCTTGATCCTGCTGCATAATGGAACACTATTTTCAACATGGGTCCCTGATTTAGCTCCTGCTTTGGGGGCGGAAATCCTTGCATTGGCGTCAGTATTGGGGCTCGCTGAAGAGGCCTGTCTCTCCTCTTGCTGGCTATCCATGGCGTGCTTCTCGTTAGAGTCGTTAAGGGCTTTCAAAAGGTTAATCACTCCGGTGATGTCGAGTCCATATACTTTCACAAGCTGGGCAATGATCGAAATAACATTAGACAATTGGTTAGGTGGCAGCTGCAGTTGCATCCCATCAGGAATTGCTTCAAAGAGCGTCTCCAACTTCTCAAATCGAGCATCTTTTTCAGAGGTGCTCTTGGGGGGTGAAAATTGTTCAACCGCTCCCTTAAGCTGAGTATTCTCAGCCTGAAGTGTTTCAATGGTACGCTCCATATTGGCAAGGCGGTCCTCAATGGAAGGAGATTCAGTAAACAAAGGCTCTGCGTCTTGGCCAGCCTGCTCAGAGGCGCGGTCAGGTGTCGGTTGGGGTGTTGATGTCGGATCATCTGGAGAAGCGGAAAAATTTTCACCTTCTTCAGACATCGCATCTTCGTCAGATTCGATGGCAATTAGGTCGTTCGAGATGGTTTCGTAGTCCTTGGCGTTCGTAGATTCAGTAGATCCCGCTTCCGCGCTTTCATGGATTCGATGGGGCGGCGTAGAAGCCAGTCCATCCGGTGGCAAATCCGATGATTGGCGGTGCGCGTTGTATTCGTTTTCAGCGAATAGAGCCTCTTCCGGGTCCCCATTTTCGAGGAGAGGGGGCAATCCAGTCTCCTGCATCGCTTGAGGACCAGGACGAGGCGGCGTAGGCGATTGTTCCGATGGTTTCTGGCGTTTGAGGCCAATAATTGGAGTCGGAGTTGAGGGCAAAAAACTCAACATTTCTCTGGTTGGAGCCACCACCAGGTCAGTACACTCTGACTGGGGCTGCTCCGAGTAGGCTTCAGGCGGCCTGTCCCAGGACGAGCTTTCCTCTGCCATATTACTTGTTTGATTGTTGTTGCGAGTTGTTTTGATTGAAATATGATGATGTTGGCCTTGTTTGGAGCCACCACCAGGTCAGTACACTCTGACTGGGGCTGCTCCGAGTAGGCTTCAGGCGGCCCGTCCCAGGACGAGCTTTCCTCTGCCATATTACTTGTTTGATTGTTGTTGCGAGTTGTTTTGATGATGATGATGGAACGTGATATATCAATTTTCTGGTGGATTTTTCTTTGGGAAAATTTTGTACATAAAAAGGGCCCCTCCTACCTTCCTAGCTCGTTGTCAGAAAACCATACGACAAACCAAAGCTAATATTTCTGATCAACGACTAGGTGAGGCTTCTTTGTATTGTTGTCAGAAAACCATACGACAAACCAAAGCTAATATTTCTGATCAACGACTAGTTAATAATATATTGTCTACTCTATTGTTGAAAATAGTGTTCCATTATGCAGCAGGATCAAGGGTTTCCTTGGAGGGAACAGAAACCCTAAGGAAATTACTAGGTGGAACCAGAAGCAACTGGAAACAGCTAGAAGGGACCGGAAGCAACTGGAATCTACCGGAAGGAACCAGAAGGAACTGGAAAGAACTGGAAGCAGCTAGAAGGAGCTGGAAGGATCTGGAAGGAGCTGGAATGATCTGGAAAGATCAGATGACTGATCAGATGACTGGTCAGATGACTGATCAGATGATACTTGAAGAACTTTGTATAAATTTTGTATGAACTTATTTTGTCTATATATTGACCAGCTCCCTCCCTTGTTTTGTACATATCATTCAATAAACAACATATCATATTATCTATCAAAGCACACTTAAGGAATATCATCATCAATGGATAACTCTGACAACTTCAATATGTCTGGAACTTCCACTGGCAAAGACAATTTGCAACAACCCAGTCAAGCGCGCGAGCCAGCAATGTTGCCTCTCAATCCATTGCTCGCAAGCCAGTTTCATATGCCTCCAAAGCTGCTGCTAACGTTGCTAAGACGGGAGCAACTTATACGTCTACTGCAGCAGCTGGAGCTGCGAACGCTCGCCCTTCCGGTGGAGAAGAATGGAACACTGTCAGCTCGTCCAAGGCGCGTCGAAACAGGGCCAAGTCTAATGCAGCAACGCCAGCTGCACAGACATCAAAGAGAGTCACTCCTTCTCCTTTGATTTTGACCCTGGCTGCACCTGCCGGCAGCATCGATGCTCGCTCCTTCCGCACACGAGTCAATAGTGCATTGAAGGATGCGAAAGCGCCTGATGAGATCCGCCTAGCCAACGTGACTCTCAGCCAGCGACAGAATCTTCTTCTCCATCCGAACTTGACTACGGAAACTGATATGTTCCTTGCCTACAGGGAGATCTTCAAGCAGGAAGCCAAAGCGGAGGGGCTCAAAGTCGAGAGCGTGGAGATCCAGGAGAGCTGGCCAAAGGCGGTTATTCATGGCGTTAGCTTGTTGGATTACCCCGACAATGACGATGGACTCAAGTTTCTTCAGGAGGAAATTGAGGGCTTCAACAAGGGAATCGCTTTGAAGACTAGACCCTACTACTTGGGAGCGGATGAGACCCGAGAACATAAGGCATTTGGATCGGTAGTTGTGGCTTTTGCTACCAAGCGTGAGTTGGAAAAGGCTCTGGTGACAAAGGTTCAGCTGATGGGCCGCTGGCTCAGGACGTCTAGGTACACTCCTTTCAGGCCGATCGATCGATGCTCGAGATGTCAGTCTCTTGGCCATCAGCAGACCCGCTGCGCCCACCCAATCAGATGCGGAGTCTGTGCTGGAGGGCATACGACTCAGCAGCACCGCTGTGGCGATTGTGGGCAGCGAAAATGCGAGCATACCTTCTTCAAATGTGCCAACTGTGGAGGCCAACACGCCGCCTTCGACGACAAATGTCCAGAGTACATCAAAGCAAGGGACAGCTGGTCACGCCGCTTTGCCAGACAGCAGTCCGACGAGATGGAAATGGACTCGGAATCCTCGACTTCGACTCCTCCAGAAACCTCTCCCTCGACCGACGATTATTCGACGCCCTCCCCTTCCACCGACGCCCAACAACTCAACAGCGGAATGCACCATGAATAGTTACAACCCAACGCCATATCAAATTCGAATCATTCAACACAACACAGCTCATTCTTCCACCTGCATGACAACAGCCTTTCAAAACTTCTGCAACAAGGCCGACATCATCATATTTCAAGAACCCTACATCAACATCCAAAACCAAGCAACAATCACTCATCCATCCTATGACCTATGCCACTCAATCAACATCACAAGACAACGGCGTGTGGTCGCCTTCAAGCATCGCGAGAACCGCCATCTCAATATACGGGCAGCTAATGAAGGAATACCAGATCCAAACTACATTCAAGGCCTCTATGTTTCAACTGAAAAGATCCCAGAGTTTCTCCTCTTGAACATCTACAATGAGCAAGATAGTTCCTCCCCCAATACCTCTTATACTGTCGAGCGTTCTCTGGTCAATTTTGTCCCACCTCCCAGGACAATCATGGCTGGTGACTTTAATGCTCATTCCTGGTTATGGAACTCCAGATTGACCAAAGAGGGGCGTCATAAGGAACTGCTCGCTTACATGCAGCAGTACGACTTTCAGCTGCTCAACGAGCCTGACAGGATCACCAGGCGAGAGGGAACAAGCTCCTCTGTCCTTGATCTTACTTTTGCTACTGATAAAATGATGGATGAGATGGGAGAGTGGGCTGTACTCGACAGACAACCTACAGGATCTGATCATGAAGTGATTCTATTTTCTGTGCTATCAAATGACCTGAGCTCGCCAACAAAAGAAGAAACAGCGCGGCGGAACCTGAAGAAGATTGATTGGACGATCTTTACCGCCCGGCTCAAGGCTCTGGGCGCTGAATGGAGGGAAAGCATTAGCGCTTACAATTCTGATGATATCAACAACAATCAGGGACACATGGAAGCCCTCGCTTGCACAATGCGAGATATTATCAACCAAGCGGTGAAAGACTCGACGCCTGAGCTGAGGTTATGTGCAAGATCAAAGCGGTGGTGGAGCGACGAGATCAACCAAGCGATGAGGGCTTTTCGGCAAGCTCGGAATCGATGGATGCGAGACCCGAAAAATGTGGTGAAGCACAAGGAAATGAAGCGCCTCCGCTTTTGCTACAACAAGACAATTGTGAAAGCGCGCAACACTCCCTGGCGAGACTTTCTGGAGAATTCAACGGGAACTGAGGCCTTTGGTGTGCTGAGATATTTGAAGCCTCAGTCCAGCAATCAAACTCCTGATCTGCAGAAGTCTGATGGGGGAATGGCGACGAGTTTTGAGGAGAAAAGCCAGGTATTTCTTACCTCAATGTTTCCAGACCCGCCTGTCTTTGAGCCATCAGTCGCTGCCGGAAGCGTCAATCAGCATCGATGGGAGCCACTGCAAGAAAGCGAACTCAGAGATGCAATCATGGGCTCGAACCCCAAAAAGGCGCCGGGTCCTGATGGTCTTACCTTTGCTGTCTTGAAACGGGCTTATCATGCGATCCCCGACCTGTTCTTTCATGTCTTTCGAACGCTGCTGGACTCTGGCCATCACCCTCGAGCCTGGCGCGAGGCGATCTGTGTTCTGATTCCAAAACCGCACAAGCCAGACTACTCTGTTGCGAAAGCGTACCGGCCTATTTCTTTGCTGAATTGCCTCGGCAAAATCTCAGAGAAAATCATGGCAAATCGGATGGCGTTCATTGCAGAAGAGAATGGTCTCCTGGATCAGTATCAGATGGGAGGTCGAGCTCAGCGATCAGCGGTTGATGCAGCGATGCTTCTGCTGCACGAGCGTCAGCTTGCAAAGTTGAGAGGAGAACAGACTACAGCACTCTTCATTGATGTTAAGGGAGCTTTCGATCACGTGTCTCGCGAGCGGCTTCTTCAGACGCTTAGAGAGATGGGATTTGCAGCTCAAGTGACGTCATGGGTGGCTCAATTTTTGACTGGGAGAAGTATCGCCTTTGCTTTTGATCGCAAAGTGGGAGAGATGCAAGCTGTGTCGACCGGTATTCCTCAGGGATCACCGCTGTCTCCGCTCTTGTTCCTTCTCTATTTGCGCCCTCTTTTTTCGAGGTTGAATGCGAAGCACAAGCTGGTCTTTTGTCCTAGCTATGTCGATGACGTTGCGCTGGTTTATTCCAGTAAGTCGATCGCAAACAATGTCAGAGAGTTGACTAACGCGCTCGCGACTGCTGTTGAATGGGGAGCAGAGAATGCTGTAGCCTTCGACGATAGCAAATCCGAGCTGATTCATTTCAGTAACTCTCAAACGCCTCCTACCGACTCCCTGACGACTCCCTATGGCACAGAGCTCAAGCCGGCGCCTATCGTGCGCTGGCTAGGCATCTACTTCGACTCCAAGCTCCGATTTCAACATCATGCTCAACAGAGGCTGGGGCAGGCATTGCGCTCGCTCATGTCTTTTCGCCGGTTTGCCAGATCAACAGGCGGTCTCCCGCACTCATCCCTTCGACAGCTCTATATCGCCTGCATCACTTCTCTTGCAGACTACGGTACAGAGCTTTACTGGACTGATCAGAAAGCGGGAATCAATGAGAAGTTCACAGGGCTGCAAAACAAGGGACTCAGGATGATTTTGGGCGCGTTCAGGTCCTCGCCAATCGCAGCGCTTGAATGTGAAGCAGCGATCCCTCCAGCGGCCATTAGACTCCGACGACGAATGCGAAAGTATGCTCTTCGAATGGCAACACTCCCAAGTACTCATCCTTTGGTTCCGAGATGTGATGCTCTTCCCAATCACCCGGAGGAGTCTCGCACGTCTCCTGTCGCTCCCTTTGCGAGATGGGACCAGGCTGAAGAAGAGGAACGCTTCCAGAGTCGATTAGACTATTTGTTATGGACTAATCAGCTTTTCCTTCAACGCCAAACGACAACTGAGACGTTCAACGTTAGAGAATACCCACCCTGGCGCGTTCCGGACATCTCCAACAAGCTTGAGACACTACCGGAAAAGGAGATTTCGGAAATCATTGGCAAAGGCTGGGACATCTACTCTCGATCATTTTACAACACTGAGAACAAGGGTGTAGGCTGGGCTTTCACTGTCGAATATGGAGGACGTTTAGCGCATGAAGAGCATGGCTTTATGGGCTTTCATTCGGATCTGTATTCTGGGGCGATAACTGCCTTAGCGAAGGCCACAGCTTGGACATCAAAACGAAGACTGTCAAACCAAACTATCAGTTTCTTCACAGATGCCCTTAATGTCATGAAACGCCTGGAGAAGCCTCGGCGCGCTTCAAATCAACGGCAAGCTACTGTTATCTATCAAGCCATCAACAGACTGTCCGAAACCAACACAAAAGTCTCCATTTATTGGCTTCGCTCTGCTACCAAAGTTGAGGGCAGCAATCACGCTCTTGGCTTAGCCACTCAAGCAGCCTCGTCGCCAGACAATGTCAACCATGACTGTTCATTGCGCTTCCTTTATAAGCTAGTCGATGACCGCGGTTTTTATGAATGGAATGCCCTGTTTCAACACGAGGTTTTCAGTGCTTATGAAGGCAAACCTCGGCTCTCTATTGACAAGCCCCTGGTGAATATCTCTCGCAGCATTGCTAGCTGTATTGTGAGCTTCCAAACTGGACATGGCTTCTTCAACAGCTACTTTGCAAGACATGGCAGAGAGCCTCGTCCTTCTCCAGAGTGTTGGTGTGGAATCCCACTGCAGTCAGTCCAGCATGTGCTTCTTTCTTGTCCACACCACAGAGATGAACGAAATAGCGCCTTTGAAGAAATCCCTATGGCCGAACGCACGCTCAGCCGCATTCTGTGGACAGACAAAGGTCTTTCTGTACTTGTCAAATATCTTCAGAAGACCCACATCGGCACTGGTCACTGGTATCATCAGAAAATCGCTCTCACACAGAGCCAGAGGGATGAGTTGTGGATCAATCGTTTGGTGGATTTGAGAGTAGGACTTGGTGACCTGGAGTGGGATGGGTAACACTGAGGCCTTTGAAGGAAGATGATAGCTTGGATAGTTATTATTGACTTCTTTTTGGATTTTTATCTCTTATTTGAAATATGTTATAGTGAATTTTGCAAATTTCTTTGTGTTATTTTGACTTGGAGATGTATTTGTTATTGATTATTTGTTATTGTGACACGATCTTAGGATCTATTTTGTTTTATTATATAGTTGAGGAGGGCGAGATAGTCTGTCATAACCTAGTTGTTGCAACGGACTTAAAACAGAGATTTATCATCATCATCATACTTAAGGAATATCATAATCAATGGATAACTATGACAGCTTCAATATGTCTCCAACCCCGGCTGGCAAAGCCAATTGTCAACACCTAAAACTAGATTATTATCTACATCTAATAGACTATAATAAAAAGATTTATCATCATCATCATCATCATCTACATCTTTAAAATAATTATGATCAAGCTCTTATAATTAGGTAGGAAGAGTAGCCGCACCTCGATCAGAATATTATCAATATGAAGGCAAGCCTCGACTCTCTATTGACAAGCTGCTGGTGAATATCTCCCGCAGCATTGCCAGCTGTATTGTGAGCTTCCGGACTGGACATGGCTTCTTCAACAGCTATTTTGCAAGACATGGCAGGGAGCCTCATCCCTCTCCAGACTGTTGGTGTGGAGACTCACTGCAGTCAGTTGAGCATGTGCTTCTTTCTTGTTCCAAGCACACAGAGGAACGGAAGAGTGCCTTTGAAGATATCCCTATAGCCGAACGCACGCTCGATCGCATTCTATGGACAAACAGAGGTCTTTCTGCACTCATCAAATATATTCGGAAGACCCATGTTGGCACTGGTCACTGGTATCATCAGCACAAGTCTCTCACTAAGAACCAGAGGATGAGTTATGGATCAATTTTTTGGTGGATTTGAGAGTGGGGATCGCCAGTAATGAGGAGGAGGAGTAGCAGTGAGGTCTCTTAAAGAAGTTGATAGCTAGGAGGGTTATTATTGAATTTGTTTTGGATTTTTATCCTTTATTTGAAACATGTTATAGTGCATTTTGCGAAATTTCTTTGTGTTATTTTTGACTTGGAGATTTATTTGTTATTGACTTATTTGTTATTGTGACACGATCTTAGGATCTATTTTGTTTTATTATATAGAGGTGAAGGAGGTGTTAGTCTGTCATAACCTAGTTGTTGCAACGGACTTAAAACAGAAATTTATCATCATCATCATCATCATCATCATTTAGGTAGGAAGAGTATATGTAGGGTTTAAAGATGCCCTATAAAAACCCTACTAAAATCTTAAAATGCTGCTATAAACCCTAATGCTATCTGAGACACCTCTATAATGTTTTCCTGAGGTGGCTCTATATCTTTGTTTTCAATCCTGCAACAATTATCCGCCGCTATTTTATTTCATCATTGCGTGTTATTGCAAAATGGGCAATCTCAAAAGTATTTAAGGCTTTCTTTCCTTACTATTTTTCAAGTTATTTCCTTAGCTCAGTTTTGTAGCCTATAGTACAGATATTTCTCTGCCTCTCTCTGGAGAGAAGGGAGCAAAGCAGTGGCCAAAAGTGCCAAAGCCGGACTCGAACCACAGATCTAAAGGAAGTGCTGATGTGGCCAAGCAGTTAGCTTGAACCGCAGATCTAAAAAGAGCAAAACAGTGACCATACTGCTTGGCTTGGCCACAACTGCCTGGTCACATCACAGCTCCCTTTGGATCTTTGTTTCGAGCCCTGCTTTGGCACTTTTCTTGGATTTTGGTCTAATATTGAAGACCGACAACTTTCGCCTTGATAATTTTAAGTGTAAAATTATGGTCTTTGTCCTAAATCTGTATTTGAACCCCCCCTGCGGTAGACCAAGTTGACAACAAAGCAGCAACAGAAATGAAATTCCCCGGGTTTTATGGATTATGGATTATATACTATAACACCTTCCCTTTATAATAATATGTTTGAATAGAAGCATCTACTCGAAAGCCTGTCCTCCACTTCAGGCAGGCATACTTGGATATTCTAATTGAGGGGATGGAAATTTCGAAGTTGGATATCAGAAAAAGGGGACAAAAAAATTGGTGGAATAAGTTGGAGACAGTCTGTCATAACCATAACCTAGTTGTTGCAGATATATTATGAATTAAAAGATTCAGCTGTCATAACCTAGTTGTTGCAACGGACTTTAAACAGTGATATAATTTCATCATCATCATCATTATCCAATGGATTTCAAGTACAGTGACTGTCTTTTCAGTCCAGCTTTTCATATGATCTTCTTTTGAACAATATCCTGGCTTTTGGGTGTCGGAGCTGTGCAGATAGTAAGATTGCACCGCAAACTATTGACAGATTTGAGCGCGCCAACAATAAAAGATACACCGAGGCGGAATCTGGAGAAGATTGAGTACCACTGCTAGCTCATGCAGTTGACTGAGTCCCTGATCTAGCTCCTGCTTTGGAAGTGCTTTAGAAGCGGAAATCACTGTATCGACGTTAGTATTGAGGGCTTTCAGCTGCCGCCTGTCCCTCCTCTTCTTGATTCTTCATATGATGGAATTTCTGCCAGAGCTGCTGGGGGCATTTGAATGCTCAAGCACTGAAGAGAGGTCGAGACGTGATCCAAAGCCGGGCGATAATCGAAACAGCTTCAGACAATTGGTTCGGCGGCTGCTGCGGTTTGGTCCATTAGCATTATCTTTAAAGAATCTCTCCAACTTCTCCAAACGATCATCTATTAACGAGGTGCTCTTGAGAGTAGGCGATCTGTCTCCCTGTCTCTGAAGCCGAGCTTTCCCAGCCTGATATTTCTGGGATTGTTAGTTCTAAACTAGCAATGCGGTCCTCATTGAAGGACAATCCAGTAGACAAAGGCCCTGCGACGCGGCCAGCCTGATCCTAGTTGCAGTCATAAGTCGGCTGGGCTGACGATGCCGGGTCATCCGGATAAGCAGCAGAAGGCGCACTATCTTCATACGTCACTTCCTCGCCAGATTCAATGAAAATTGGGTCGTTCGATTCGGTTTAATACTCCTTAGCGGTCGCAGATTTAATATATCCCGCTTCTGTGCTCTTATCAGTTTGGTTGGGCGGCGTAGAGACCAGCGCATCCGGGGTAGACCTCGACGATTGGCGAAGGGCGTTGTATTCGTCTTCGGCTAATAGAGCCTCTTCTGAGTCCCAATTATTAAGATACAGGGCAATCCGGTCTTCTGCAACAATTGAGGACCAGAATGAGGCGGCGTAGGTAATTGTTCCAATGGTTTCTGGTGTTTGAGGCCAATAACAAGGGTCGGAGATGAGAGAAATAGTATTCCACTGGTCAATTCAATTAATTTACCAAGTCAGTTGTAATATTTGCGGATTCCAATCTTAAGTAATAAGACCAAATATCAACTAGGGAAAAGTATGTATTGAGCGTAAAGACTCGAGAATAAACAAACAGAAGGAGCGTCCCTATTATAAGGTGGCGCTGGACAAATGTCAGGTCACAAGACAAGAAGTGGCTAAAGACAAACTAAAGATAACAAAGTAGAAGTATGAAAGGTAAATGTAACGCTTCTCAACACATACTGAAAAACCCTTAATAATCAATAACAATAAACAATAATAATCAATTACTCATCACGAGTGCAGTGCAGAGCACATACACTACATCAGTGCACTCTGGCCGGGGTTGCTCCGAGTAGGCTTTAGGAGGCACGTCCCAGGACGAGCTTTCTTCGACCATATCACTTATTTGATGCGGGAGAGCTTGATTGGTGATAGAGACTGACTTACCCGAAACATGGGAAAAGCTTTTCGAGTCGACTACGTGATGGGTAGTGGCAGAATAAAGTAGTAGGGACCATTTTTTATTAACACTAATGCTAAAAATATTGGCTATTCCCTGCCCATTGAACTGTGCAATAGCTCCAGGTATACACTCATAGCATTCGGCAGATTTATGACCATTCATGTAGCAAAGCGCGCACTCTGAAGAAGACGAGCGGGACAAACCCCTGTCCGGTCCAAATGACAGCAAAGGAGCCATAGCCATAGAAATAGACAGACTAGCCGGCAATACGGCGGACCAGGGCGTCAAGATTACCAACAGGCATGTCAACTGAGTAATCCGGATGCTTAAACACCCTGTGAACGACGTCCGGAGGAAAGAGACAAAGGTACATAATCTTGTCCGCCTCCATCTCTGGGCGCGAGAAGACAAAATAACGAAGCGACCTGACAAGACGCCCATTATCGAACGCATTAGTAGAAGGTGAATTGGAGATTCGTTCACTGATGTAGGTGACAATTTGATAAAGGCTAGGCGAACTATACAGCTCTTGCATGAATAAGAAGGCACCGCGATGAGGGTAGGTAAATACCCTCTCGCCGTAGAGGAATCCCTTAGCTTCGGTTGTAACTGTATCATCCACAATAATGAAGCAGCAGCGATCAAGCTGATCAAGAAGTCAGAGAATATTCAAACGCAAGGGAATCGAAGACAGAGTTGTCTGTCACGGAAAAGAAGCTCGGAATAGCAGAGAGGCCGTCGCGGAGATAAGCACCAAAGAGACCATCTAGCCCGGAAGCTCGAGTTATCACAAGATCAAGCCATTGCGGATAATTGGCCCAATTTATTAGCTTTGCTTCTTCAGCAAAGAAAGTTTGAGAGCAATCCAGCAAGATATCCCCAACTTGTTGCAACCACGCAGTTTTGCTGGTAACAGCGGTGCGCAACTGCTTGAGATCGGCTTCTGAAAGACTGGGCTTCTCAGGATCTTCAGTTTTCACATCATGGGCAGTGATGGCGACGGGCGACTCCTCAGCCTTGACTTCTGTAGAAGCCATAAGGACGAGTATGGGTGACGGATAAATATTGATAGGGATATCGAAGCGCTACAACTTAAGAGCTGACTAATGAGTGCGGCTTCTCCAAAGTACATACAGATGAAGGGGACTAGTCGATCAACAAACAAACACAAACCCTACTGTCCCAACTCCACTATCAGAAATCTACAAAGCAATATCATAAATGAATATTCCAATTCCAGCATATTCGCTTGTTGAGGCTGTGTGGGAAGAAAGGTAGGATTAGAGATAAAAAGAGTATTATACCAGTTAATGGGGAGAGTCGACAGACCGGCCAACGAAGGCTTGTAGTAGTATGTGTATGTCGAGGACAGGCTGTAGAAGTCTGGTTCCAGCTGAGGCGTTATAATTGCTCAATGACTTTACAGAGATTGGAAATGGATGTATGATTAGTCCATATACACCAATAAAGGTACGACAAAGAAGCACGATCTTTTAAAGATCTGAAGGAAGCTGATATAGTAGACAAAAGGCCCCGCGACAGCCAGCGCGAACGATGTCAAGTTTCACCAATGACGATGGGCGTCGTAGTAATCTTAGGCAGCTAGAGCCTCTTTCAGTCTTTTTGTTGATATTTTTGTTGCGGGAGAGCTCTATGTGCAATCAAGACAGACTTACTTAAAGAGAGTTAAACAATTTGGATTTGACTACGTGATGGGTAGTGGGATAATTCATATAGCAGGAAGGTCAATTCTGAATAAATAGTAACACTAAAGTCTATTTAAATTTCTCGTAGCCACCAAGCTCCTGAACTAGGTCAAAAGCACGCTTGTGACACTGGGAGTTTTCATGACCAAACCTGTGGCAATATCCACACTTGGTCGAGCGCGACCTGGACGCGCCGTTCCTGCCAGTGTGAGTCGTAGCAACAGGCAGGGAATCAAGCACTGCAATATATTTGAAGGCATCCGTAATCAGCCGGTCGAGGTCACTCATAGACATACCCGATTTAAATCGGTGATCGCGACGCACATGGTCGACCACCGCCGGAGAAAGGCAGCTAAGGAACAGAAGAGCAGCCGACTCCTTCGGAGGTCGAGAAAGGAAGACTTTTCGAAGTGCAGCATGAAGTGGACAGGCTCATTATAAGAACAGTGCTCGCCCACCTTTGAAAACCATTTGTTGAAGTAGGGGGGGATCTCGGCATATTCAGTGACACCATAGCGTTTCTGCATGAGCTTAAAGGCGCTGCGGTCACGTCTGGCCTCACCTCTCAAGGTAGATACGTGAAGTCTTTGTGCCTCTGGAGTAGTCGTGTACATCACTAGCATATGGCAGTAATGGTCGAGCATGGTCACAAGCTGGCTGTACTCAGCCATGGATTCGAGAGCTAAGAGAGTAGATTGATCCTTCACTGCGAAGTAGGTCGGGATAGCAGTGCTGCCTTGAAGAAGATATTTTTCAAGAAGACCGTCGATGAGCCCCGAAAGATATGACACATGCCTCAGCCAAGTGATATAATTACTCGAATCACGGAGCCGGTACTCCTCGGAGTCGCACATATTGGGGGTCATTCTCTTGTAATCGATCCATTTTGTTCGTAATAGCAATGCGCAACTGCTTAAGATTGGCTTCTGAAGAACTAAGCTCTTCGATTTTCACATCTTGGCCAGTGGTATCTATGCCCAACTTCTCAGTATTGGCTTCCGACACACTCATGAGGACGACTGTAGATAACAATTGATATAGATCTCGAAAATCACTCGATACAATAACTGACGACTTACGAGGAGCTGACAAGACCCTACACAAACCCCTTTGTCCCAACCCGACAGCTACGAACCACAAATCCAGATTAGGATAAACAAGACTCTCATTTGAATGTCCAAGTGTACTCGCCAGAAGCGAGACCATTTATAATACAGAAAGGTTCTTTGTAATAGTAGGGTCCATAGTAGTACATTGTTGTACTTAAGAAATTGGAGATTCAATCTTGTTACTAATTTAGTTCCCTACAATGTTGTGAATGTTGTATACTACTGTGGCGGGGATTCAGTAATACTTTTCAATGAAGATAGATCTTCAGTCAATCTACAGAGGGATACATTGTAGGCGCTCGATATCAAGCAGGTTTCAATGACGGCAGTGACAAGAAATGAACCGGGAACACCTGAAAGGGAGATGATTAACCAGCTAGTCAATTTCGAGAACGCAATACAGATGTCAGCCCTCTGCGCCTTATCCATGCTCCTACTCTACTGCAGTCATTACTGGCTGGATGAGCGGGATTAAATGCGGGCAGTAAGCAACATCCAGTAAAGTTAAATATGAAGCTATAAAAGAGTATATTATTAAAACAAGATATGTGCAGGAAAACATGTACGCCTTGGAAACAGATGGCCATATTATATATAGTTATGTACAGCAAGCACTGGGAAAAACCTATGAAGTCTTTGGGCCCATGGGCTCGCTGAGTTCATCGATAGCCAGGCGAAGCTTGGTGAGGTCAATGTCACTCCCGTCCATGTTTGCGAGGTCTTCGGGAGTGAACCCTTGACGATAGAGCTCCTCAGCGGTTTCCGCATCCGTCGCGGTGAGATGGGCGAGAACAGCCTTCAGTCTGCGAACGGCGGTCTGGCGGACTGTTTCGTTGACGCGAGCCGCAGGACCAAGGCCGGATTCAGGGGGCGGGGGTCTGGACACTGAGTAAAGTCGACCGGAGACCGAAGATGCGGAGGTTTGGTAGGAGTCGGATTTCGTGGTGTATTCGCGGATGCGACGTCTGAGGCGTTCGTAGTCCCATTCGTCATCGGGAGAAGCAAAGCGGGTGGTAGACTTGTACCAGAACATTGAGTCATCGCCGTCGATATCTGTCTGGACGAGCGAGTTGATGATTGTGCGCACAGAGGCAGGCTTCTTGGGGTCAGTCGGAGATGGTGACCGTCTGGGAGCCGACTTGGCCCAGGCGACACTTCTGACGTCGACTGCGATAAGTGACTGTTGTTTGGCGCGAGAGGGGCCTTCTGGGACGTCAGGCACTTTCAGTTCCTGGCGCTGCTGATCTGCGACGGCGAACCAGTCAATGTCGCCAAAACAGGTGGTCTGGAGAGGATAGCCCTTGTTTGTGTCTAATGGTCGGTCGGGAACACACGGTGTGGGTGGTAGAAGGGGAGTCTGGGTCGGGGCGACTCCATGCATGATTCGCTTGGTGAAGGCCTCGGGAGAGAAGTCTGCGGAGTACTCCTCGTCAGGAAGGTCGCGAAATGCGGTTGAAGATGGACCGGAGGAGGCGGCGGTCTGGCCGAGCTGCCGGTGCTCGTGAGCAGCAAAGAAATGCTGCGTGAGCGTCGACGACGATGCTGAGACTACCATTGCTGCTGGTGTATGTGCTGCTCTCTTGCTGGAGGATTGCGGGGACGGGGTCGGATCCGGAGGTTGCTGGCTTCTTAATTAAGGCCGGGCCCCGGTGGATGTCTGGCGCTACGCGACTTGTGGGCGCCGAGACCGCGGAGTGGACCCTAACCCAAATACCTCATCGGCCGCAGGATGGTCGCGGCTTGAGCCCGGACGATGATGCGATCAGACATCATTCATTCTCTTAAGGTAGCTTCATTTAGCGAAGAGAGAAAGAGGTTTGGTACAGGAAGCAGGGAGTATAATGCTGCTCTGGAATATCGATATTGTATACACTTGCGCAAAGACAACGCAGAGAGAGAGAGAGAGATCTCGGACAGAGAAAAACACTACTACTGACTTACGGGATCAATTGGCTGCCGCTCACACGCGCGTAGCCAGCGTCGCCGGCGCCATTCTCCATGTCTGCCATCTTGGGTGAGATCGTAGACCCACTTAGAACCTTCATCCACTTCGGTCCCGACCACATTCCTCTGCGAGACCCAGACTGACGGCCGCAGATCGAGCTTCCAGGCCGAATCATGCACAAATCTCCATCCCTCTGGCGGCTGCACCTCGTCCAGAAACCTTACACCTTCAGGCCGCTGCTTTGAGATTCTGCGCGAACTCGCCGACTCATACGGACTCGCACTGAACAGCCAATCGTCCCACTCGTCAACATCAATGTTGTGTTGACGTTGCAGCTCAAAGATCTCAACCTGTCTGATCTCTGGTGGCTCATCAATCACAATCTGCTTCTCGACAAGTATATCAAACACACTCGACAGCTCCTTCTCACGCGCCGAAAGATACTTTTCATGCGACATCTTCATCGTCCGTCTCGCGCGCGGATGGCCGGCTGACACGGCCGCCCAGCCAGCGACCAGAAATACAAATCTCCATGGAACATAGGGAGCTCCCATAAATACCACCACACCCGTGGTCATCAGCAGCAGATACACGGCCGATGAGTACGCCTCGTCCTTGAAATTCGTCGGTCGCGACAGAGCCAGCACGATCTTGTCATAAGCACGAGTGAAATCGTCCATAGCATTCTGAATGTCGCGCATGTTCATCAAAAAGTCTCGCGAGAGCTCCGGTACGGGTTTGATCTCCGCGGCTTCAGCGAGTGGTGGACCGCCGGCAGGAACCGGAAATGCCGGTAGCGGTGATGGTGGAGGAGGATGGCGGCGGGTGTAGGCTGGCACCATGACTGCGATCAGTATGATCGCAAGCGGGACCACAACAAGTAGAAACGGATAGAGGCAAATGTATGAGTAGACTGCGAGAAAGGAGAACGTATGTGTAGGAGTGCGCCAGGTGAAAACTCGTAAAGCCTGATACTGAAGCCTGAACACGATCCCGATCCGAGCATTAAGACGAGTGAAATTGCGTGCCATAACAGGCACCGAAAACGGCGGCCTGTTCTTCTGATCCTGCAATCGCTCAGCAACATCTGCCGCATCGACAGTCGCATCTCCTCCAGACGGCAGCGCGGTCGAGAAAAGACGCTCCATGATCTTATCCGTCAGATGATCTTTCCGGCTACCGCCTGACGAAGAAGACGGCGACGCCGGCTCCTCGTCGCTGCCATACAGAATATCCTTGAGCGCCGTCAGCTCCCGGAAGCTGCGAGGAGCGTAATTCATCGTGACTGCATGAACTAGAACCAACGAGCAGGTGTTGTGTCTTTGAATTTCTCGCAGGCAGATCGTGGCGCATGTGAACGCGATGATGATTATCGATGAGTAATGACCAAAGGTCACGTGACGATAGCACTTTGGTCCCAAAGCACGCCCTGTCAGCCCGCCTGCGATAAAGAGATAAATCTGAGCAGGAACACAAAAGATCAGTGAAGGAAGATGGACGAGGAAGAAGAGATTGCGACTGCGCTTTCAGGAAATGCGTTTGACGTGCTGCCGCCGACCGACGCCGTCGCCGAGGATCTGCCGTTCGAGCCCAAGTACGCGCTGATAGAACGTCGGGAGCGCGAAGAAGACAATCTCAAGCTCGGCTCAGGCGCGCGATTCACAGAGCTTTGCGAGGCCTGTCGCCGAGGCGATCTCGAACAAGTCGATAACCTCGTCACGACCTTTGGAGTTGACGTCAATGCGATCGACGAGTGGGACTACACGCCGCTCATTCTGGCTTCGCTCTGCGGCCACGAGGCGGTCGTTCTCTACCTGCTCGAGCACGGTGCCGTCGCCGACCGCGACACTTTCCAGGGCGAGCGCTGTATCTACGGTGCTCTCAACGACTCAATCCGTAAGCTGCTTCTCAGGTTTGACGTCTCCAAAGCTGTCGATGCTGCCCAGCCGTTTGCTGCACACTTCGCCGGTCTGTTGCGCATACACGAGCCCGACACTGTCGACCTGCGCTTCTCCCACCCCGACCTCGACGCGCCTCTCGAAGCTCACCGATTCGTTCTTTCCGCCCGGTCACCAGTACTGCGTCGCCGCCTTACCGGACCCTGGCGCTCAAAATTTACCGTCCCGCTCGCGCTCTCAACCGATCCGAGGGCATTCGAGGTCGTCCTCCGTTTCCTCTATGTCTCGGACATCTCTGCAACCCCTCCAGATCTGCTACCTGCAGTCCGTGCTGCTGCTCGAAAACTCGAACTTCCCGCTCTTTCTGAAGCTTTGTCACCTGCTTCAGCAGATCTCTCGACCCGCCGTCGTCGTGAAATGCGCACTTTGGAAATGCACAACGCCCAGGACGATTTCGAACATTTCGTTCGCAACGACGTCATCGCTTCTGCTATCGTTGTCTCGAGAGAGAAATTCCAGTCTGATAAAGAGTCTGCATGCCGCGTGCCCATCAACTCGACCGCGGACATCCTCCTAGCTGTCGACGACAGCAACGAGTCCGGCGTTGTGCTTTTCCCCACACATCGCGCTGTGCTCATACGATCCGAGTACTACCTCACAATGTTCAACTCGTCTTTCGCCGAAGGTGCTTACACCGCACCATCACCAGCCACCGGATCCGAATTCCGTCAACTACCGGTCATCTCTCTCGCTGCTTCTCGCGAAGTTGCCGAGATCATTCTCACATTCATCTACGCCGATCGAGTTGACATCCCCGGCCAGCTCGCTCTTGATGTCCTCTACTGCGCGGACGAGCTCCTGATAGACAAACTAAAATCCCTCGCCTCCATCGCACTTTCCTCAGACGACAACGTTCTTTTCGCGGATATATACGACATCCTCCGTGCAGGCTGGGCGACTCGAATGGACCGCCTCGAACGTTTCGCCGCAAAGTACTTTGCTAACAACCTCGCCCACTTCATCGTCCAGCCGGAATTTGCCGAGATCGTCGCCGAAAGTGCTCGCCGTATCCGGTCTCGCGATGAAACCGATACCATCGAGCTTATCGATGATGTCAGATTCTATCTTGCCCAAAAGTTTGGCATCATTTTCGAGGATGACTTCCACGCGGACTCTGTGGATCCGGTCACCGGTAAGATCCAAGAAAGTGCCTGGCGCAAAATCACAAAGTACGAGCAACAGTACAACTCTCAGCTCGATCTTATCGACAGTCTACTAGAGAGGTTGGATCTCGACGCTTGAATGATCATATTAATTTTATTTATCCTGTAATATATTACAATCTATATCAAACATTACTATCGTACAAATAACACCAAATTTTGTTCCTATCTTCATGCTAAATCTGCAACCTCTGAAAAATACTGTCGAAGCACAAGAGACAAAACCGCTGGCAGCTCTGCAATATTGCGCACAATAACATAGAACTCAAAGGGGAAAGTATCCAAGTACTTTGTCATCTTCATCTTCTGCGTCCCATCCTCATCTGGATAGTATTTCACTTGCTTCAAATCAAGGATAGACGACGCAGTATCAGAGTTTCCGCCCTTTGTAAGTCCGTCGACGATGATGAACACCATCATAATCTTCTGCTCTCGCGCTCGTCGAACCAGCTGTCGCAACTTTTCGTGATCCTCGCACACTCCGTCGGAAATGATGATCTCCAACTGCCACATATCTCCCTTGGCTGAATCAACTCGCGCCTCATCGAAAAGACTGATCGAGTTCTCAACAAGCGAGTACATATTCGTTCGTGTCTGTGCGAAACCAAACCACTGGAATGCGTGAGCGCCTGCTTCGGAAGTGAACGGCTTTTGGAACGGATGCACAACCTCGCATTGCTCACCAAACCGCACAATCGAGACCTGTCCTGCCTCCAATCTTTCCAAAGCCTTTGATACAAGCGTGAGTGTATCAAAAGCTAGATTAACACTCTTAGACTCGCTCATAGACTTCGAATCATCGAGCGATATCATGATCTGGTACTCGCGCTTGCTCGGCTTTGTTCGTCGGAGCCAAATCTTATCTTTCTTGAATTCACTCGCAATGTACGGGATGATCCGTTTCATATTGAGACGTTTCCCGCTCCGGAAATCACCGCGCAGTTTGGTAGATTGAGTGGGTTCCAAAATGAGTCGCAGCTGCTCGCATAGCGCATTCGATAGATCACCAGTAGTTCGCTCGTGCTGCTGCCATACATCTCGGGCCTCGTCTAAGCTTCGATACGGTGTATCTTTGCTATCAACAACTTGGATAGCCGCAGTGACAGGGGTCTCTTCCTCATTGATTTCATGTTCAAACTCTTGCTTGGTCATGTTGTCAACTTCCATCTCATCCACTGCAGGTTTGCGTTCACCGATTATTCCTCCTGTGACGGTACGCTTGGTTTCGCCATCATCATCAGCAGTTTCGTTCGCATTATCAGTCGCGTCGTCGATCGCTTCAGCAAGGTCTTCGGTCTTTTCGACCTCGTCGTCGACTGCCATTTCTTCGTCGATAGTCTGTTGCTGATCGTTCGAGGCCATGCCTAAAGCTTGAGTATCGTGGCTAGCCTCATTCTCTTCCAAATGTCGGTAACTTTCCGCATTCTGTATAGCATAATGTTAGCACATATATCAAGAAACCAAACAATTCGAGAATCAAACTCACCTCTTGCTTTGAGTCAACATCTTTCTCGATCTCAGCATCTGCGACATCTTCAATCTCCTTGGCAGACCGATGGAACTCTTCCTTTGCATCGCCGAGTTGTCTTTGCGCCTCTCCAGTATTCTCATTCTTCTCGTCTTTTGAGGAAACATCTTGCGTTGGCAAGTCCTTCGATGCAGCTCCGCCTTCTTTCGATGCGGATTCCTCGGTTGCGTCTTGTGCGCCCGAGTCACGTCCAGAGTCTTTCGAACCATCTGCCGCACCCTTCGAAGCTGCCTCGTTCTCTTCTTCATCTGCCTTGGATTCCTCAGGACCATGCGCTCCTTCACTCTGCGAAATTGCAATCTCCTCCTCAGTCTTCGCCTCTTCCCCTTCTGTAACTTCTTGATCAACGCCGTCTGTGACTTGGTTCTCTCCCTCATCCTCAACATCCATTTCTTCCTCATCGCCATTCATATCGTCGTCACTTCCACTGTCTCCATCTCCACCCTCAATATCGCCCTTAGCTTCCTCCTCTTCATTTTCTTCTGCAGTAGAAGTTAGTCATTTGTTCCAGCAAATATTCGAAAAAACAATTTCACATACCATCAACATCCATAGCCTCTGGATCGGGTACGTCTGGGATCTTTTCCTGACCTTCATCATCATCTGCTGGCTCGTCTTTAGAATTCGGCATCTCTTCGATATCCATCTTACTATCAAGTGGATCCTCTTCCGGTGGATATTCATCGTCGTCATCTTTCTCTTCTCCACCTTCGCCTTCCTCTTCGTTGTCGAGATTCATATCCTCAGGAAGATCAAGAGCATCGCCTTCCGGAGCCGTACTTTCCATTTGTTTGTCGTCGTTCTGAACAGCATCTTCTTGATCCATGGCACCTTCTTCCTCTTCTTCAGCATCATCGTCCATATCTTGTTCGTCAGCTGCGTCGTCGTTTTCCTTATCTTGGTTGTTGTCGGTCGGGGCATCCTGTTCATCCTGGTTGGCAGCCAAATCATCCATAGTAGTTGTATCCTGAAGCTGTTGATCGGTGCTTTTGTCGTTGGATGTTTCATCTTTGACATCATCGTTCCACATCTTCTCATCAACAGCAGTCGGATCGAGATCGTCAACTTCTCCAACCTCTTCATCCATCTCCTCCTCTGACTGCTCACCATCACTTCCGCTCTCGTTTTCATCTCCCGACTGATCAACGTCCTCGAGATCGCCCTCCATATCACCATCGATGTCGACTGCATTATCCTGCTCCTCTCGATCGGCTCCATCATCCTTCTCCTTCTTGTCATCAGGTTGATTGGCGAGATCGCTCAGATCCTCATCGTCGCCAACGGTGTTGCTGATATTCTGCTCACCGTCGCCGTCGCCGAGGCCAGTACCCTGTTGAAGATTGGAGCTTTCCTCCTTGTCACTCGGTTCTTGCGGAGAGCAGTAACCGTTAGTAGCAACAGTGTTGAAAGCTTTCAGTAAAGTCAAACCCGACTGAGACATCTCGTTATGTTGAGTAGCAAATTTGATCAGTACTTGGTCCATGAATGATCGATACTCATCGACAAACGGAGCAGTGATTGAGAATAAGGCACCAATACTTTCTGATGACTTGATATCCAAACTGTTGACAACATCAAGAGACTTCTCAATAGCCTTCGAGACATTTCCGATATGCAACTTTTGCAGCACTTTAGTCGTACACTGCATCATTTTCGGAATCCAATCCTCATCATCCACAGAAATCGGTTCAGACATAAGCTGGCGGACTTCCTGCACGACGACGAGAATAGAGTCGGATAGCGATCGCAAAGCCAGTTCCAAACTTTCGATGTCAGCCAACTCTTGTCGAGTTGATGTGACACTTCCCCAGTTGCTAAACTCCTCAGCAAAGAAAGATCGAACGCCAAGCAGAATATAGGCGTACGATTCTCGGGAATCCGAGAGTTCGCTGAATTCCGCATCGCAACTCTCCAGATCCGTCTTGATAGTCTGGAGTATGCCATTTGATGTAGAATTGATGACGCAAAGCGTAGACGGGACTGTGACGGACTCAAGGATTTCAATAAGAGTAGCCAATCGAGATGTCCACTTCGTGAGAGATTGTAGTACTTTATCGTCACTGTCCTCACAGAACTTTGCATGAGCAACAGCAGCCGAACTAGCGACGTTCATAACTGCCCTGCTTAGCTTGATCTTGCGTAGCAAATCCGGCATCATTTGGCCGCGGATGTCAAATTCATGAAGTGGCTCAGACTTGGACACCGTTCGCAGCGAAACAAACTCAAGATAGCGCGAAGTAAAGCTTTCCTGAGCGGTTTTGGCTGTATATAGTCCATCGCGTTGCATAAGCAATACATTCAGCAAATTCTCGGAAATACCTAGTCCTCGCTGAATTTGTCCAGGTGTCAGTTCCTCAGAATGATTTGAAGTCAGAGATCGAACTCGTGGCATGAACTCAAGAACTCTGAAGAACCAGTCTTGCGTATCACTAGGCAAAAGTCCATCCAGAACCTTAGTCCCGCGAAGAATTTTCACCACAGTGTCCTGCCGTTCAACGACATCAGCACGAGCGCGGAATCTGAGACCCATTGCCTTGAGCTCCTTCAAAGTCTCGCTGAGAAGCTTAGTTTTTCTGGCCTTCAAAAACTGAACAGCATGCTTGGTCTCTTCGTTGAGAACGGCGGGTGTCTCCTTTCGTAGCTTTTGCATCTCGTCGACGAGACCATCCGCGTACTCAGCGAGCGAAGGGATTTCCAGAGTTATACAGTCTGAAACAAAGCCTCTGATGCGGCTAATCGTAGGCACGATAGCAGTCAATCGCTCCGGGCGCTCGCTCCAAGAGCTTATGCCCAAGCAGATATGAAGACTTCGCTCGAGAAGTTCTTGGTCCAGAGAGACACCGCTTGCCAGGCTCGTAGCGGAGGGTGTGGACTTAGCCTCCAGACTCTCCAGTCCGCCATCTATCAATGGCCGAACCGGCTGGTCGAGGACCTCACGGAATTTTCTGATTGACTTGTAGAGTTTGTGGTGAGACCTCCGCGCACTCTCCTTGAGGGCAATGAAGTTTGTATCCTTCCAACTGGCAAGTAGAACAGTTTCAGTCACCTCTTTTTCCAAGACTTTCCGCTGCGATGCAATCGATTTGGCCACGATAGGAACAAACTGTGAGTATAGCCGGTCCACTGCTCGTAGAGCCTCACCGACTTGGGATAGTCCTGGAAATGTGAAGGAGTAAAGAGAAAACGCTCGGACTAATTTAAGTCTCTTTTCAAACTGCCCCTTTGGCGAACTTCCAATGAAAGCGGTGACTGCTTGAGCAAGCTCCAAAACATGATCGGAGATTCTCTCATTGTCGGCGCAAAGTCGCACAGGGATTGCAATAGCGTTTTCATAGAGATAGAAGAACCATTTGGCGATGCCATTTTCTGCTTTTGCAACCTCTTCATCAAAGAGACTCGCCCAAGTAGACAACTCAAACTTTCTCCATTCAATGACCAATTTGCTCAGAATATCGATATGATCGGTGACCGAAAACTCCCGACTGGCCACTTTCTGCCACTCGTGAAGAACGCCCAGCTGCTTCTCGACATAGATGAGCATGCGAGCAACAGGCACAGTGGTCGGCAGATCGAGGAAGTCGTCACAAAATCTCAGACAGTCGCCAAGAATCTCGTTCTCGGGCCATCGTTCTACCAGCTGGACGAGACGCACTCTGAGAGTGAGAAAGATGCGCACAGCCTTTTCACTCTCTAGTGCACTGCTGCTGGTGTAGAAGTTCAGCTTTGCAGAACCAGTACCTGAAACATCGTCAAAGACTTGCGAAAACTCTAGCACGACTGAACTGATTGTCGTTCGAATATCAGAGTCTTTGAAAGAGAGCATTGAAAAATCGATCTCGTTGAGCAAACTGAAGGACTTGCGAACTGTGGACTGAACCGATGGATTGGCGGCCATCTGATCAAAAAGTGCCAGAAACGCGGAACACACTTCCTGAGTGAAACTTTCCTCATCAAACTTGGTTTCGACGGATTCAACAGACACAAAGTCTTCATAGTCAGGGAACATAGACTTGAATTCTTCGTCGTCATCTTCGTCGTCGTTGGCCTTGTACACAGTGGTCTTTGCCATCTGCTCTGCCTCTAGGCGGCTTTTGTTCAAAGACCAGTTATAATATAGCTGCTTGAAAATTTGACCAATTCCGGACAGAATAGTCGTATCACGCTCACTTGTGTAGGAGTAGCGGATTTGAAGCCACTGTATCAGCGTTGTGGTAACTTTTGATGACAGTCTCTGCGAGAAATTGAGGCTTTTCACAGTCTGCAAGATATCAGAAATGCTCGCCACACGGTCACTTCCAAAAAGAGAGCTGTCAACAAGCCAAGTGAACGCAGAGAAATCAGTATTTGAAGCTGAAATGCTGATGTCAGAAACCAGTCCAACGCCAAGGCGCATCATAGTCACAAACTCCACTACCGGATCAAACAAATCAGTGTAGTACTTGAACTGAGACTTGAGTCGTTCGATAAATTGAGAGGAGATCCGGTGAAACATCTCGGAGACATTTTTGGATCTCTCGTTTCCAGCACTGATGTCGCCCCAGAGCTCATTAGCCTTGTCAGGCGTAGCATATCCCTGTAAAAATCGCGAAATCTCTTGGAAAAAAGCTTTTGACTGAGAGACTTCAGGTCGATAACACGTAGGCTCAAACCCTTCAACTTCCAGAGAGCTCAACTGCTGCTCGAGTTCAGCCTCACGAATGCTCTTCTCATCACCAACAAATGCGCGTTCAACAATCTGTACAGCTCGCAACTGCGAGGAAACTTCAGATCGCTGTTCGGTCAAAAAGTATGCTTTCACATAAGGTTTTATCGCTGGATCGTGAGGAACATTCGGGATATAAAGATGCAACAGCAGAGACGCGTAGCGTATAAACAGGGCACCAACTCTTTGCTGTGGGTATGAGTCAATCTCATCATTGATCTGATGAGCTTCTTCAACACACTGCAGCAAGACGCTGGCATCGGGAGCGTGGATCTGAACCAATGAAGCTAGCTCCGCATCCGAAATTGTAGAGGCGGATTCTTGATCTCCAACAAGGGGTCGAACTTCCTCGGGAATGTGTGCGAGAAGCATCTAAAGCAAAGAATTAGTATTGTATCACCCAAACAGTAATGCAGTCAAAGAGGCTAGGACTTACATTTCTCATGTGCTCTATGAGGCCCGCCATAAGCCATTTGAGCTTTGAGAGTGATATGATATTCGCGTTCCCGGCAACTTCCTTTCCGTATACTGACAGCTCTTTCCGGATTTCAATGACATCTCGAATACGTCCATATTCGGCAGAGTCCCTAATTTGAGCGTTAGAGAAGTCAAGCTTCTAGTTCAGACTAAGTCAAACTCACAGTTTCATGATGAACTCCTGTAACACTTTTCCGCCGAAAAGCTCTGATACAGACAATGAAAAGTCGTCGAGCGAAGAAAAGAGATGCAAGAAATCCAAGAAGTTTTTGCCTATACATGACGAGATTAACAACTGCCCGCATATGACCCAGAATATCAAACACTCGGAGAAACTCACCAGACATAGTTTTACTTCTGATACAATCAATTCCCACAGACAAACTGATTCCTGACAGATTTGCCAACTTCAAGTCAATGGAATTTCCACCAATGGTCTGAATGTATAAATGTTAGTATGATGGAAACGAATGCCAAAAAAGCAGATGATTACGTACCGCAGATGCTTTTAGGCTCTTACTGGCCAGTACATAGCCCAAGATTCTGCGCCAAGCAGATTTATTCCCCTTCTTCAATTGAGTTTGGGGTAAGCTAGACAAGAAAGAAGCACAATCCATCAATAAGTTCTAGATAACATCAATAGTTAGGATCCAAATCACTCATAAATCGTCAGCTGGAAAGGACTCACCTCAATAGTCGACGTCGACTGTGATCCGTCATATAGTAGAATATCAGCAGCGGCAAATATTCTTCTCTGAAGCCCAATCAGCTCCTCCAAGCCGTCTAGATCAATCGTTGTCAGTACTCTATAAAAACTCATGCAGGATCGACTAAACATACCCATATCCATATCCTTCGTGGCTTCATCCAATTTATGGGAACAAGAGAGCAGCTGACTATACAGATCCCACGTCTCATACGATTTCGGAACAGCAGGGCGTAGTTTTGACCAGATGATTTCCATGGACTTTCCACTCACGAGAGAAAGTCGTTTGGTGAAAGCATCCAGTGCTATCTTCCAGTTATTCCATTCTGAACTCTGAATGAAAGGATCTCCAATCTCTTCTATCCGAAGTGCATAGGCATCAAAGATGTCATGGAAGATCGGAAACTGGCTTTCGTCAACTTGAGCGTGCTGAGCAAGAGCAATGACTCCCCTCAACGTTTTCAAAATTTCCGAGGACACATGAACAGTTTCCTAGAATATATTGTAAGCAACAAGGAAGACAGCATGAAGAAAACTTTCAAACACTTACGGATTGCGCAGTCTGAAGACTTGCAGACCTCACGAACTTGCTAATGAGCTGAATCGTGGCCGAAACAACCTCAAACAGGTGCGAGGAATAGTCTGCAGAACTCGAACGCTTGTAACTGGCCGCGGCAGATCTCTCCAAATAGTTCAGTTTGGAGGCTCTTAGAGTCTTAGCTCTGCTAGTTGTGGCACTCAAGCAAGATTCGAGATCCATCGCTGCAAAAGTTGCCTCATACAACAGCGAGATCAATGATTTCTCACAATCAGTTAATGGATTTTCGAACCAGTATATGCCATGCGGGTTGGACGATGGATAGAAAGACTGTGGGTAGAAATGTTAGAAAGTGGTCAAGAAATGGAGGTATAATCTTGCAGACCGTACCTGAAAAGACTCGTAATTTTCAATGGCAACGCTTTTATACGCTCCAAGAACTTCCGCAGCGTAGGGAAACGTAGCAAACTCCGAGTAAATCGCAGCAATACTATGCGCAAAGGAGGTCTCAGATTCCGCATAGAACTCGAAATAGTTGAGCGCCTTTGACCACCGCGATACTGTGCTCAAGAGCGATATAGGTAGATGTGCGATAGCAGCGACTGCGAGTTCTCGTTCAGCTTTGGGTTCCTTGGAGATCTCGACCGAGTCCAATAGGCCATAAACTCGCATGTCAGCCATGTCGACGGGAAGCTCGTTGATTGCCATATGCTTGCTAGACTTGTTCATAAGAGTCAAGTCTTTGAGATCAAGCGATAACTCGTCCGATTCATTCAGCAAACGGCCATGGGTGTCAGCCGATGTAGATAGAACCTGGAGATCCCAAGAAGTTGCGCGCTGCTCCAAATCGCTGAGATAAATCTCGATACCACGATTCCGCATTGCGCGCGATAACTCTCCATGTCGAGGATCAACAGTCAGGAAAAGTCTGAAGCCAGGGTGCGGTTTGACGATCCTCAGCTTTCCATCCTCGAGACCCTGTTCGTTGATTGCAAGGACTCCGTTCGGCTCCAAAAGTGAGTTGAGCCGGTCAAGAACAGAGGGTCCGCAAAGATTGGCGTTGTCAAGGACTAGCCACTTTCCTGCCTCCATCGCGCGGACAAGAGTACCATCGAACCATTCAAATGCTGCCGCTTGCTTTCCCATGTTTGACAGATATGCCTGAAGGTTCTCAACGGCAACAACAAGCTCTCGGAGGACAGACGACAGCTGACCACCAACAGTATCGGCAAGAAGACCTGCGATATGTGCAGCTTCCAAGAGATCAGAGACAGAAGAATGATCAGCAGTAAATGTCTTCTCGTACAGGGCAATCGCAGTAGGCTTTGCCGTCACAGGAACCTCGCCGCGACCACACTTAGCAAGAACGCTTCTTGCCGTCTCGCTGATTTGACTCCACAGCAACGACATTCTTCTAGTAGCGTCAACTTGCTCATATCCACCAACAATATCCATGCTATCAATATCACTGTTGATTGAGAATTCCTCCAAATCAGCGCCAACAAGACTAGCCAAAAGACGAATGAGACTGCTCTTTCCTGATCGAGTCGGTCCGACAATGATAGCTGGCCACGCCATATCCACACATGTCATCAGAGACTCAAGCGGCTCCATGTTACATTGCAGCGCAACCAGCTTGTTGTCAGGTAGTTTGTAGCCGCTCAGTAACTTCTTCCGCTCGAGAATAGCATGGCCGACTTGGAGATAGTTGTCAGATAGAACCAGAGAAAGATGTCTTTGAGCTAGCTTGACAGAGAACTGATTCTCGTAAAGCAAAGTCACTTCCTGCCGGTCCTCCTTCGTTCGGAAACGCTGCTTGACGATGATATCGAGAAACTCATCGGCCGTCCAGCGGCATTTCCGCCTGTCGGCTTCAATCAGGAGCTGGAACCATCTCAGCGTATCACGCAAGTTGAACTCCCACGGCGCACCAAGTCTTCCAAACGATCTCTTCACAGAAACCTCCCTCTCTAGAGAAGACACAAACTGCACGAGCGACTGCGCCAGTGACTCGTCAATGGATGGAAACAGCTGGTTCGTGATAATCTTCAGATCGAACGGGGTCAAGAGATCGACATAGACAACCGTGAAACGATTGATAAACGACTTTGGAAGACCCTTACGGCCGCCACCCTGATAATGTGGATTTTGAGCAGCAAACACCCGGAAATTAGGATGTTGCACAAACGTTCGGTCCAACTCAGGGATATAGGCCTCGCCACGGTGATCCAAACAAGCATTAAGGCCCTCTAGAACCGATTGCGACGCCAAGTTCATTTCATCAAGGAGAACCCAGTACCCGTTCTTCATCGCGTGCAAGAACGGGGCGTCTCGCCAGACGAATTCACCGCTGCGAGCGCCTTCAGCAGGGGAATCAGCACCGAATAAGTCCATCAAATCAGTCTGGTCCGAGAGATTGATCCGAGTGAGTTCGACATTAGCAGCGGCAGCGAGTGCTGTCATGATACTCGTCTTGCCAACTCCCGGACTTCCTTCGAGCATGATCGGCTTTTTCAGCTGCATACCGCGGATGATTCGCATAGCGTTGAAGGCAGTTGTGGGAGCTTTGAAACTAAACTCGACCTGCGTTGACTTTCCATCAGACGGTACTCGTTTCTCGAGCTCGAACTCGCCAAACCCGATCCGGTCGTCCAGAACCGCGACTTGCACCGCTGAAGTGTAAATAGGACGCAGATCCACCGACGCAATGCTAGACAGGTACTCAACGCATCGCATCCGCTCGCGGGCTAGGAGCTCTGCACTCTCTGAGAGGTAGGCATAGTTGTTTGTACCCAGTGTATCGATATAAACCATGCAGGCACCGTGCAGCAATCGCACTTCTGGAGACTTGTCTTTGACTGTATTCACAAACGCAATCCAGGCCAAAATATCTCTCAAGGAGACAATAGCTTGTGTTCCGATCGAGGTATTGTATGTCTCCGAGAACCAAACCGAGAACTCAACCATCGGTCGACCAAAGAATTTGACTTCACTTGGCTGCATTTTCGACTCGACTATTTGATAAACGTCGTCGACATTCGTGATTGCGGGAACCCAGATTTCAGTAAATCGATTGCGCAGGGCAGGCGATAACTCTTTCTTGCCGTAATCACCGCTGGGATTCATCGTCGCCAGGAACTGAAAGCCATCTTGAGCGGTGATCAGACTCTCGTGGGATCCCTTCTCGGCTAGAAGAATGGACCGCTCGGGCTCGAGCACGCTGTTCAGTCTCTCGAGGACTGAGTCATCGGTCAAAGAGATCTCGTCCAGCAAGAAGAAATTTCCGGTTTTCAGAGCCTGGACCAAGGCACCGTCATGCCATTCAAAGAGAACGTTGAGCTTGTTGCGCAGATTGCCGACAGTCTGTACAGTCTCAGGAGACGCATTCCCATCCTTAGCAAAAGACTCAAAGGCGTCAATGAGATCCGCAATCGAAGTCAACTCAGCAGCCTGGGGACCAAGGACATTCCGAATATGCTCGACCAACATGTTCTGCAGCTCTCCGCGGTTACGAAGCGGTCGCTGAGCGCCAATGATATCACTGGCCTCGGTGTTTTGATGAGCATTGACGATATGCAGAGCCTTTCCATACTCTTTCGCAAGGACTTGACAGATGGAAGTCTTTCCGCAGCCGGTCTCGCCGACTAGTAGCACAGGCTCGTTGTTCTTGATAGCTTCGCTGGCGAGCGTGTACAGACGGCGCATAGCATAATTCCACACAATCCCAGACTCCGAGTCTAGATTTGACCCGTCAAGGCGATAGAGTTCGTCGATATCAAGCGAGACTCTCATGATCTTCTCGATAACCGACTTCACGATCTGCTGCTCCTCGTCGCTGCGGACACGTTCACCAAGAAGAAGGTAGCCGTTCCGGGCCAATTCCTCGTATCCGACAGCAGGCCGATTGGCCCATCTGAAAAGGTCACGCAGGGTCGCAAAGCCGTTCTTTTCGAAAAGTCGAGTCGATTGTCTTTGAGTGGAAAGTGCCTATAAGGATGTTAGTACAGATCTTGTCACTGATTGCAGATAGATCTACTTACTTTGTAAACCTGGACTATGCGCTTTGCGTAAGACGGAGCAATCTCGCATCTTCCTTTCAAAATAGTCTCAAGTTCATCCTCGGGGATATCATCGAAATGCAGCTCCAAAAAGCGATTTCTGAACGCTCGCGAGAGGTTCTTTCGTCCGCCGTACAATCCAGGTGGGTTCTGAGTCGCGAACAGCAAGAAATGCGGATGCGGTTTGACAACTTCTTGCGTCTCGGGGATGAAGATTTCGTGATTATCATCCAGCAATCTATTCAATGCCTCCAAAACATCAGTCGGTGCAAGATTAAGCTCGTCCAGCACGATCCAGTGGCCGTTCCGCGCAGCCTCAACAAGTGCTCCTTCTTGGAAATGGAGTCGGCCTTGGTCATCTGCGACGTAGGTTCCAAGATATTCTTGGAGATCAGTGTGTTCGTGATTGTTGATACGAACGAGCTTATGACCGGTTTTCTTAGCAAGATAGCCAATCATACTGGTTTTTCCGCTCGATGTCGGTCCTTGGATCAACAGAGGGAATCGTCGGGTGGCAGTCGCCCGCACGAGATTCAGCAAGTTCTTCTCCACAAAAGGTGTGACGATGTAATGCGCCTGTTCGTCGACTTCGGAAGGTCCCATTTCGATCCAGTAATGCTTGAATTGGACGTACTCCCCTTCGTCCGGTTTCGGCGGCATTTTTTTCAGCACCGAGCGCGGATTCGAGAGTCTTCCGATTGTGTACTTGATAATGATCGGCACTAGAAGATCCTCTGACGGTTTATCAAGCAGAGTCAAGAACGACATGCAAAAGCCCTCGTAGAGCGCTCTTCTCAGTCCGAATGTGGGAGAGATATCTCTGACGTAAAGAAGCGTGCGGGAGAGCGTGCGAATGCTGAAGTGTGGCTTCTGATTAGCTCCGTCGACAATCTGATGGCTCTCAGCAAGTGTCTTGGCCTCGAAGTACAGCTGCGCGACGTCTGAGCATGCGCCCTCGTTATCCCTTCCAACTGCGAGCTGGCCGATATACTTCTCGACGATAGCGAGCAAGTCATCTCTATCCTGGTCCGGAGACTCGACAAAGACTTCGGTAAACCGAGCTCGGAACCCAGCCGGGAGATCGCGCTTGCCGACATCAGTGGCAGGATTCATGCACGCAAAGAGTCGGAAGTTGGGGTGCGCCATGACGGGCTCCATATCGCCTTTTTCAGATAATCTGATGCACGCACCTTCGCTGTCGGTGGCTAGGAGGTCTGTGATGCTCTCGAGAGTATCGGGGGTAGCTAAATTGATCTCATCAAGCAGAACCCACTCTCCGTTTCGCACGGCGCGGACCAAGGCACCCTCGATAAACCGGTAGACGAATGAGTTTTTCAGGTTTTCCTGCTGCGCCTCAAACTGCTGAACCTTTTGAGAAAAGACCGACCAAGAAGAGACCAGATCACGGCCGTTGACTCCGTTAATTCTTCTCCTTTTGGTGGGTTTGCCGTCGCCAGACTCTGCGTTCTCGGAGGAGTCGGTCTGCATGGCTATAGTTTTCATCGCGGTCTTGACGGACTCTTTCCACAGACGAATAACGTGAACCCATTGCTTTCGGGCAAAGCACTTTGAGAAAACCTTATTAAACTTCTCGTTTTTCTTTGCGGAAAAGGTAGCTTCAAACAGGGTCTCGAATTCCTCGCGCAAGGGAATAGCGACTGATCGCGCATCAACGGGTTTGAATCCACCGAGGAGGTCAGAGGTATCAGTCTGCTGGGACAAGTTGATGACGACGAGCTTGGAGCCGATTGAGGAGGCGAGTTGCTGGACGATTGTGGTTTTGCCAGTTCCGGTTTCGCCGACGAGAAGAAGAGGTTCCTTGAGCTTGACGCAGGTGGAGATCTTTTCGAGGTGCTTGAGGGTATGTTTTGTGTATGCGAACAGAGAAGGGGCCAGTTCTCTCCTCTTGCGCGCGGCCAGAGATTTTTGTAGTCGCACACGGCCGACAACGACTTCGGGACCGCTGTTTTCAAACGGCGGGACGTAGGCGTTGATGTAGTGACTGAGAACGTGAGGATCGATATTCATAGCACTACCAATCACACCAGCGATTAGGTCGCGCGCCTCGGCGACCCGAATACTGCCGGCAAAGCAATCGATAGCCTCGAATAAGACACATTCGTAGGTCGAGGAGGCAATCTCGTTTGTGGAGGAGGATGAGTCGGAGGTGCGCACTTCGGAAAGCACGAGATCGACTCTGCGAGCCCACTTCATCAGGTCACGGGTGGAGAAGATACGGTTTTGAGCGCCTCTTGTAAGAGCCAGAAATCTGTGGTCTTTGTAGGTATCACGGGTGCGAACATAGACATCACGCATGAGCCGAGCCAGCTGCACAAGTCGCGGGAACTGAACTGTGAGGAGCTGTTCGAGTTCTGGGTCGGTAAACATTCTCAGACGGACATGGTGCCAAAGCTCTCTGCCGATGAAATCTTTGGAGACGGAGGACTCGAGTTCGGAAGCGGTTGCAATCATCTGGAAGGTATGACCAGCCTGGATCGATTCGCCGCGGGAGGGGATGATGATTCGGCGCTGCTGGACGAGGGAGAGGAGAATGCTGATGACTTCGTTTGGGGCTTTATCAATGTCTTCGATGACGATTACTTTTCCCTCGCGAACCGCGTTGACTAGAATTCCTTCTTTCCAAACAAACGAGCCGGGAGTTTCGCCGGTCGTGTAGGTACCGATCAAAAGCTTTGTATCAGTTTGGTCACCCAAATGCAGCTTGACGACGTCCTTGGTGGATCTTGAGAGAGCAGAGAGGATGTAGTCTGAGAGAAAGGTTTTTCCACAACCGGGAGGGCCAGTGACGAGAAGTGGGTTCATTGCACGAAGGGCGGAGGCTAGTGATCTGACGTTGTAGATTGTAGTTTCGGTGAGAACGATAGAGAGGGGTGGGGATTCGAGGGCTGTGAAAAAGAGAGAGATTGTTAGGCTTGTTGTGAAGGAAAAGAGTAGATTGGGAAAGACATACGCTTATGACGAGGAACGAGTAGGCCACACAGATTCGCTGTTCGCGCCGAAAGCTGCGAGTCATCAAAGTAGATGGCGTTTGGGGATGGCGAGAGGTCGATGTTTTCGGCAATCGACTTTTTGTAGTAAGCAATGCGCTTTGCTTCCCAGAGTCTAGATGAGAGTAAAGAGGTTAGTGAATTCGGATGGCAGACTGGCGAGAGATAGGTGAGGACTCACTCGAAGAAGAAGAAATCGACATTTGAAGATCCCTCGTAGTCTCCAAATAGCTCGTGCTGGATTCCACCGAGGTGCTGTTCGACCAGTCTATGACGCTCTTGGTCGGATATACCGAGATGCATGGTCCATATTCTGACGGCGAGATATCTAGCAGCATCGCTGGAGGTGGAGTCGATGACGTTGGCGATTGATTTCAGGTCGACGGAGGATCCGTAGACGAGGAAGTCAAACTCCAGAAGACGATAGAGAGCGATCAAATCCTCGAGAGAATCCTTCGCTGACCAGGAGTGGTGTTCGAAGAACGCGATTGCGTGCGAAGCGATGTGAGGAATCAGCGGCAGCACACGGGCAAAAGCCTGGGCGACAACAGAGCTATCGCGCGCACTCGACAGCCAGCGCGCGGAAAGATCGGGGAACAAGGGGTAGAAAGCACATAGCACAGCCTGGGTATATTTCGGATCCAGCGCGCGATCAGCGAGCGCGTCGAGATCGATGGTGCTGTCGCCGACGACTAACTGAGAAAGCTCGAGGTTGGACTTCGAATCTCCGCTGAGGAGGACGTCAAGTCGCTCGAGCGCGAGATCCAGATTGAGATAGAACCTGGTAGACATACTGACTTCTCGACGAACTGAGTAATGTCTGGGTCCAGTCTGGTCTTTGTTTGCAGTCAGGCTGAATTGATAGCAAACAAAATTTTGCCGGTCGAAGATTTGTTTTGGGACTTGAGGATTGGGACTTTGAAAGTTTGAACAAAAAAATTTGAAGGCGGACTGGCGCTGACTTGTTTTCAGGGGTTGCGAGGGGTTGGTAGTGTTAGTAATGGTTATATGTATATATTACTAATACATGACTTAATAAGTAAACTTTCTAATTATGCTAGCCGCCGTACGTCGATGACCCTGCAGTCGGAGTCCCTGCAGAGTCCAACTATCTAGATTGAGAGGAAGAAGATGATGATTATGATGAAGTAGAATAACAGCTTCGGCGATAACAGTAAGATTAGTCGACGAGGGTGAAACCCGTCGGCTGCAGTGAAAGCGCGGCGCAGGAGTTCCGTTCCCCTGAATATCGCGAGTGTGATGCCTTGTTCTGTAGCTGAGCAAGAGCCGGACGGCAGGCCTCATACTCTCATTATCCTTAAATACTCTGAATAACACATATAAGAATAGTAAACGAATACAATTGTTTATAAGCACCGTTATAACTCATCAGCTCATCATCTCATCAACTCCCCAACTCATCAGCGGTCGGTTCCGGGTCTCGGGGCCGCTTAAAGCAAAACAATTAAATTCAAAGTTCCGTCAACAGCACCGGTCTCCGCCTCTTCCGCTGCTCCTCCTCAGCTACTTCTTCTCGACAACTTCCTCTTCTTCTGTTCTTCTACTCTCTATAACAATCTCCTGCTCTTGGTTGACTCTGTGCTGAACGCAGTCGGATCCCTCGTCGCGTTGTTGTCTGTCCTCATGATCTCTCTCACTTTGACCCCGCACTTGCTCCTCCTGCTGCTCCTCATCATACCAGGTAGTCTCCACAACAGCCTTGCCGCTTCCTTTCAGTACACTGACTCTCTTACATTAGCGTTTGCTACCCGCCCTCTGATCACCGAAGATGATCTCGCAATCCTCATCGAGCAGGTCGGCCCCGAGCTCGCCCGTACCGAAGCTGAGCATACCCCGCTCGACATACGTGCCTTCTACGGATCCACAGACTATAGCCCATCTTTCACCGACTGCCCCGACGGCTCACTTATCAGACGCTCGACTGAAGGACTCAGCTCTCAGGAACATGCGTATCTCGACGGCCGCGAAAACATCACCCGCGACGCCCTGATCTCCCTCCTCGACCGCATCGATCTCGAGGACTTTTCTGCTTCTGAGTTCATTGGCTCCAACACCTCTATCCGTGTCGGTCTTGCATTTTCTGGAGGCGGCTATCGGGCTATGCTCCAGGGTGCCGGCGTCCTCGCCGCTGTCGACAACCGCACCACTAACGCAACCGACAGCGGCCACATCGGCGGTCTGCTGCAGGCCTCTACCTACGTCGCCGGCTTGTCCGGCGGAGCCTGGCTTCTGAGCTCCTACGTTCTCAACAATTTTACTTCAATTGAACAAATCCTAGCCACTCCAGATCTGTGGAACCTCACAAGGTCCATGTTGGCTGCTCCGGTCTCGTTCAGCTCAAACAGCAAGTACTACGATTCGATATTCGAAGATGTCGAGAGCAAGTACGATGCGGGCTTCAACGTCAGCATCGTCGATTTCTATGGTCGTTTGCTTTCTTACCAGTTCTTCAACTACACCGATGGCGGCATCGGACTCGTGTGGTCCGACATTGCGGATTCAGATCCGTTCAAGTCTTACCAAGTCCCGTTCCCGATCGTCCACGGTCTGGCTGTCAACCAGCATGAGGCCTACACCATCAACACCACCTCAGTGCTAGAGTTCAACCCTTACGAGATGGGAAGCTGGGACACCGATGTTGCTACGTTCATCAACATCAAGTACATTGGCTCTGATGTAGTCAACGGCACTCCGTCTGACTCTTCACAGTGCGTAACCGGCTTCGACCAAGCTGGCTTCATCATCGGCACTTCATCCAACATCTTTGGTACTTCGCCGCTCAACAGTAGTATTGTTCAGGCAGCTTTCCTTCCCTCTGCGATCGAGAGCTCTATATCAGATCTGAACTCAAACAGCTCGCTCCGAAACGTCGCAATTTACTCGCCCAACCCGTTCTACGACGTCGATGACAATATCTACTCTGAAGGTTCAATTCTAACTGCTATCGATGGCGGAATCGACGGCCAAAACGTCCCCCTGACTTCTCTTCTTCTTGAAGAGCGTGGGGTGGATGTGATTTTTGCTGTTGATGTCAGTGCCGACTCTGACTACACCTGGCCGACAGGCAGTTCGCTCGGTCTTACCTACGATCGTCAATTCCTAGGAAACAGTCCTGCGATGCCATATGTCCCCGACCAAAACACATTTGTCAATCTCGGACTCGTCAAGCAGCCAACCTTCTTTGGCTGTGACATCACCAACAGCACGTCCGACACTACCCCTCTAATTGTCTACCTGGCCAACTATCCGTACACCTATCTGACAAACACCAGCACGGTGAATCTCGCGTACGATACTTCTGAAATTGAAGGCTTTATCACAAACGGGTACAACCTGGCTACCCAAGGAAACGGCACTGTCGAGTCTGAATGGTCAGCCTGCGTTGCCTGTGCCATCATCCATCGCGAGGTCGAGCGCCGCGGTCTTTCTCACACAGACCAGTGCCAGTCCTGCATGGACAAACACTGCTGGGACGGAACTGTTGACGACTCTGAGCCTTCGGAAGAGCTCTATACTCCTGATTATATTATTGGAGCTAATGAGTACGTCGCTGAGAGCTCGAGCTCTGCAAGCGCGTCGTCCCATCACTCTTCGACTGCTTCAGCTCACTCATCGAGTGCCCTTTCTTCGAGTCACGCATCGGGTGCTTTTGCCACGGCTACGGGAGGTTCCGGCTCTTCCTCTGCATTGCAGACTTCCTCCTCTGCCTCTGCATCTCCCACTGCCTCTGCCTCTGCATCTGGCTCTGGCTCTGGCTCTGCGTCGACGAGTGCGTCAGCCTCTGCGACCTCATCGACCTCGGGTGCAAACCATGTGAATAACTACGGCGGTTTTGTGATTTTGGCGGTCATTTTGACTTCTATTTTTGTGTCCTTGTAAGACTATCTGTTGGTTCTAAAAATTGTGTATTTGAGTAAAGACTGCAATGATCTTGTTGGGCTATGTGCATAAAAACTCTGTATTTATCCATCAGTAGCCTTCCGCTTCTTACTATTTCTCCTACTCTTCCCCGTCTCACTCTTCCCCACACCCTTCCCTTTCTCTTCCCGTGTTTGCTCCTCCTTCTTCTCTTCATCACCATCCTCGCCCACAATCTCAACCACCTGCTTATACGACCGCCGTCTCATCCGCGCGTGCGTGCACACCGCGCGCGCGTCTCCCTCGACCGCCAGTTTCCCCTTTTCCTGCGTAAACCCCCACAGCGTCGCCAAATTCGCGACATCGTACGGCCCGCGGCATTCGAGCGCCTGCTGCGCGGCCGAGGAGATGACGATTCCTTTCCCCCGCGTGGCGCGGAAGAGCGCGGCGGCGTTGGAGATCAGGTTGCGGCGGGCGTAGTGGTCGTTTTGCCGCGTGGCGGGGGAGTAGCATATCTCGATCTTGATGCCTCTTGCGACTGCGACGCCGAGAGCTCTGTGTTTGAGGTAGAACGGCAGGCGGGAGGAGAGGTCGACTGAGATGAGGTCGATGTCGAGGTTTGTGCATGCTGCGAGCAGGAGTTTTTCGTTCGTGGGGCGGACGGCGAGGATGTCGAATTCTTTTGTGAGGGAGGGGAGGGATTGCGCTTGGGCGGCGTCGTCGAGGAGGAGGGTGACGCGGGAGAGGAAGGTGATGCCGGGGAAGGAGGCTGCGAAGACGTCTTTTTGGATCGGGGAGGTTATCGATGATGTTTTCCCGGCTGCTTCGTAGTCGTATGCTATCGTCGTGTAGCCCACTAATAATCCATTAGCACACTATTTTAACAAAAGCAACTGATAACAAAAGCAGGAGGAGAAGTACAGTCTACCAGCGTCGCGACTGTTTTGAATAGATCCGCAATGGGACCAGTCGGTTTCGCAAACTCAAGAGTCGCAGACGCGGGCACGTTCTTTGGCCAGGGAATATTCAGGTCGTAGAACATGTCTAATTTTCTTTTCTTATATCAAGAAGAACTATGTAGACATGTAGGATATAATTGTCAAGTGGTGTCGTGTTAAGTTGAATCAGAACACATTTGGGAGACTTCAAAACTTCTCTGTGAGCCGCAGGATTTCTTTTTATTTTTATTTGTTTTCTCGCTCCTCTTTATCTTTGCTATATCGATACACCTCCGACTGACAATTGTATTCACAGCTTGCATCAAGCTGCATCTGCACAATTGCATAATGACTCGCTTTCTATCATCGCGGCCTCTGCTGAGGCGGGCGATACGTTCCCAGCGGTCAGCTATCGGACTCGTCGGGACTCTGCAACATTACCGTCTCGTCCACTCCTCAGCTTCCAGCAAACCACCATCACCACCGAAAAAAGGACAAAAGTTTCCGAACAGCAAGACAAGCAGCAGCAAAAAGACCGACAAGAAGACAATAAAAACCGAGCCACCCAACAGCTCCGTCCTCCGATCGGCAGAAAGCGACCCTGCGTTCACTACTCCCGGCAGCAACATCTTCATCACAAAACCGTTCACGATGGAACACCTGAACGCAAGGATCGACAGCGAAATCCTCGCGAAACCAGTGACGGCTAAACTACCGCACCAGCTATGCGGCGACGCGCTCGAGGCGTGCGAGTTGATGATTACTAAATTTGGCGATAAGAACGACCAGGCGGCCAAGGCGAAGATCTCGTCGCTGCAAGATTTGTTGAAGCTTGCGCCGCCGGCGTCAGCTAGTGAGCTTGTTACGGCTGTGTTTTCTCACCCTGCGGTGCCGGTTGGCAATGAGCTTCTACGGCGATATTTCCTGCTCCGGCCGGATACAGACCGTGCTATCGGCGCTATGCGCGCGTTCTACCAGAACCCCGCCAACAGCAAGACCGGCGCTGTGATTGAGAAGGAGACGTTTATGATTCCGTTTAGGAAGACACTGCGGGAAGAGGACGTCGACGGCGCGTTCAAGATCCTCGATTTGACTGCCGCCAGTCCGCAATGGCTCAGCAACGTCAAGCGGCAGTGGGGTAGAGCAGCAGCCTGGTGGGCGGGCGGGTTTCTTGCAACGATTCAACTATCTGACTTGTTTGTGACTTCGGATTTGATTGCGGTGGGAGGTCTTGAGGGTGGGTTTGTGGTCAAGACTCTGGTGGGTGTATACTTGGTAAACTCGACCTTGCTCGGTCTTGTCGCCTGTGCGTCTAGGCCGGGCGACAACGGCGGCCGGGTTAGTTGGCGCAACGGCGTGTTTCAGAACAAATGGTACCTGCACGCGCAAGAATCCCGCATGCTGAGCCAGATCGTGGACATGGACCAGCTCCGGCTCGAGAACGACGGCGAGGTGTCTGCCCGCGTGCTGTACGAGCTCGACGCGCGGCAGCGGAGACTCAGCGACAACGCGGACGATATCATGCTGAAGGAGTACTGGGCGAAGCAGGGACAGGGGTTTGAGTGGGTTGAGCCGGATATCGATCCTGCCGAGGAAGAGAAGATTGCTCGTGATAATTTGAAGCGGAAGACGAAGGGGATCGCGGATGGGCATCATGAGCGCATGCAGGAGCAGTATATCGAGGGTGAGCAGGACGATGGGTGGATCCAGAGAGTTTTGCAGAAGGATATGTGATTATAGAACCGCTGTATATAACTGTTTTTGTATATAACCATTCAACAAGTTTTACTGTCATATGTGAATATATGCGATAAGGCGTGCGGCTTGACAACCGAGGCAGAGCCGAGATACAACAAGTCAGCATCTACTCCACATTTATATCACGAGAACAACAGCAAAAGCAAACCGCAACTAATAACAATAACAACAACAGAATGCCAGCAGAAATCAAAGCTCTACTGTTCGACGTCTTTGGCACAGTCGTCGACTGGCGCAGCTCAGTGCGCGAGTACATGAAGACCAGCATGTCGGACGCCGCGCTGCGGGAGTCGATTGACTGGGACGCGTTTGCTGAGGAATGGCGGGTGGCGTACTACAAATACACAAAATCAAACGCGAAAGCGGACGATACGACCGCCTTTGAGACGGTGGATCAGCAGCATCGAAAGTCGCTGGGGCCGTTGGCGGAGAGGTATGGGCTGACGGAGGTGTGGGGTGAGGATGATCTTGATCATGTTGCGGATGCGTGGCATTTTCTTGATGGTGGGTTTCGTTGTGTTTAGTTTGGGTTGTTGATTGATGCTGATTTATGAGATATCCAGGCTGGAGCGATACAGTAGAAGGACTCACGCTGCTCAAGTCAAAGTTCATAATCTCCACACTGTCGAACGGCAACGTCAAACTACAAGTCGACATGGTACTTCTCCCTGCTGTTTCTCTATACAACCTAAGCTAATCTGTTTTGAGGCTAAATACGCAAAACTCCCCTGGGACCTTATTCTCGCGGGCGATATCTTCAAGATCTACAAACCGTCGCCAAAGGTCTACCTAGGCGCTGTCGAGATGCTTCAGCTGAAACCGGAAAAGTAAGAGTCTACAATAGCTTTGTCGTTCGTCGTTACTAATTGCTCTGTCTAGCGTGCTTATGGTGGCCGCGCATATATACGACCTACAGGCTGCCGCGAGTCTTGGTTTGAAGACCGCGTATATAGACCGCGAAGGTGAGGATGCTGGAATTACAGTTACGCCTGATCAGGTTGACTATTATGCGACTGATTTTATCGATTTGTATCGTCAATTGACACAATGATTTCTGAATGGATGAGACTAAGTTGAATTGAATATATATCGTCATTAAATATCGTACATGCTCTATGCCGTCAGAGCCTCTTTATGCCTTAATACTATCCTTATAATCCGAGCGTATTTGCTGAATATTGACGAATCCGGCTCTGCGTTCGAGATACGCAAACGGGCTACACCATCGTCAGAATCATCACTAAGACATGAATGTAAAATATAAAAATGAGAAAATACCTATTTCCTTCCTTTTCAACCTGCTTTGCCCATTTCGCAAACGACACCGGCTGCAACGTCGGCGCAGCGATAACCTGGCCGAGACCAAACAACGCAATCGCCACGACTGTCTCGACGATTATCTATATCCCGCCGTTAGCACTAATTCTCGTCACGGTATGTAATTGTTCTCGTCACGACGTGTAGTTCAAACATACATCGGCGGGTAGAGAAGCATTCGACTTGATGGTAAGGTGCTTGAGGTAGTGTGAAAACTCGTATGCCGAGAATCCCGCGTGCGCCAGCAGAAGCAGTGAGATTGTTGTGACGAATTTCGATAACGCAGTCATCTTCTGTGTAGTTGTAGTATGATCTGATCTTGATACAACAAATACAATACTCACGGATCAAATAGTTATGGCGAGCTGAACCTCGACTGTGAACTCGGCACGTCAGCAAGGGGCTGGTACTTCACGTGACCTGGATGACGTTTATTCTGGGTTATTTTCTTGGGACTTTGGAAATTATTTTCTTCTCGAGCAGAGATCGTCGATAGTCAGCAGCAGTTGCTATCTTCACCACAGCATCACACTCAGCACATAGAAATGGCAACTACAGCAGCAGCAGCAGCAGCAGCGTCTGCAGCAGAGGCAGTGCTGTACACATGCAACAGCTGCGCCGTCGGGTTCCCGACCGCAGATCTCCAGCGTCGCCACATGAAGACCGACTGGCACCGCTACAACCTCAAGCGCAGGGTGGCCACACTCCCTCCCATCTCCGCCGAGATCTTTGCCGAGCGCGTGCTGCAGCAGATGGACGTCACGCGGCAGAACGAGGAGCGCGCGAGTTATCTGTCTGTGTGTCGCGCGTGCGGGAATAAGCGGTTTACGTCGGCGGGTGCGTATGAGAACCATATCTCGAGCGCGAGACATCGCGAGAATGCGAAGCGTGCGGAGGAGAACCGGGCTGCGGGAGGAGAGGGGGAGGAGGAAGAGACTGGAAGTAGTAGTTCAGCAGCAGCAGCAGGTAGCTCGAATGTGCCGCAGATCGCCAAGGACAGTTTGGCAGGTAGCGCGTTGACTGTTGCCGACGCCGAGAGAGAGACTAGTTTCAAGGCTCTCTCGTTCCGGGAAACTAGAGTCGGCGGCGGCAAGAAGACGTTGAGAAGAAACCATATTGGTCCTGATGCCGCAGCCGACACCGAGAGCACTGTATCCTCGTCGTCAAGCGCCGCACAGAAGCGACCTGCGCGGAAACCACAAGCGCCACCGAAGGAGGAGGAAGAGGAGGAGAGCTTTGATGCCGAAGACGAGGACGAGGATATCGATGCGATTATTGCGCGGAAGCTGAAGAACGCGGTGAAGTTGCCTGTGACGGCGTGTATCTTTTGCTCGGCCGCGAACTTTGCGGACGTCAACGCGAACGTCAATCATATGCGGAAAGATCACGGGTTCTACATTCCCGAGCAGGATTACTTGGTTGATCTCGAGGGATTGATTACGTATCTGTCTGAGAAGGTGTCGATTGGAAACGCGTGTCTGTACTGTGCGTTTATTGGACGCAATCTGAATAGTGTGCGTGACCATATGATTGCCAAGCGACACTGCACTATTCCGTACGACACTGAAGACGACAGAATGGAGCTCTCGGACTTTTACGACTTTTCGTCGTCGTACCCTGAGGGATACGAAGGCAGCGGAGACGACGAATGGGACGATGTGTCTGGAGACGAAGCAGAAGCTGCAGAGGAAGAAGGTGAAGGTGCCGGAAAGACAGTCGCTACTGCGGCTGCTACCGAGTCGACTTTGTTTCTCGATCCCTCTGGCTACGAACTCTCTCTACCCCTTGCAGGTCTGCGTATCGGTCACCGCTCGCTCGCGCGGTACTACAGACAGTCTCTTCGACCCACTCCCGAGCTTCGGGAAGGCCAGAGCACTGTTATCGCGGCCAACTCGAGACCGACGATCGGCGCTGCGGTTACTTATGACCCGGTTCGCGATCGGGCGACGAAGAAGCTGTGGAAAGATCAGCGTACAAAGAAGAACCAGGATATTCGGCGCGAGATGCGGTATATCAACCAGCAGAAGCATTTCCGCGATCCTATGCTCGGAGGTTAGACGTTTTTTCTTTATTTTTTTGTAGGTTTAGTGTATTGTAATAGATGTTTTGCATACTATATAATGAAATCACGACTGATTTCGGTATATGATTTCTTTTCCTCCAATCGTACCTGTCCTACCCGAGACACCGAATCTAATCATTCCCGCCCCGGATTCTCCTGCCCGCAAACCACCCCAAGACAGACCGTTGCCCTTTGCCAGCGTAAGCTCTACTTTCGTGCCCATGACTTTGTACTTTGATTTCTCGGGAACGATCGGCCCAAAGAGCTGGAACTCGGTCTTGAATCGCTTTGTACCGAGATGCAACAAGTCGAGCACCAGTTTCTCTTCGTAAAACTCGATGGTGGATTTTGATTCTTCGCATTGCTTGGCAAAGATGGAGACAATCACTGTTGACGGGGTTTGGTAGAAATCGGTGCGGCAGTCTACTTCTTCGACGACGTTTGTCTTTTCTTCTTCTTTGGGGCCGAGGTAGAGATGTTTGCCGGTTTTGCAGCCTAATTGTTTTAGAGTCAGTGGACTGTGCAATGGGATCAAGGTGGATCAGGACATACCTGGTATTTTCAGGAACTCGTCAAATTCCAAAACACGGCGCTTGCAGCATGACCATCCTTTAGATGCTGTTTATGATTGTCAGTATCGATGATCTGTCAGAAAACATCTAAGAAAGACCTTACCATCATGAAAGATCGCTGTTCCAGGGTGAAAAACACAGCCGTCGCGGTTCGAGCCATCAAAAGTAACTGAACATCCATTCCGCTTGCACTTTGCCCCCAGCGGGATCTGCGCGTCCTCCGGATCATCCAAGAGCGCGAGATCAACCTTTTTCGTCTCGTTTATTGTCTGCTGAGTAGGTTTGACCGCCTGAGGAACTGCAGCCGGTGCTCCTCCTTCCTCTGATTTCTGCGGAACTGGGGCGCCGTAGACTTCTTTGCCGTCTTTGTCTACGTGAGTCGGGGCGGCAGATGCAGCAGGCTTCGGGGCAGCAGGAGTAGGTGCCTCGACCTCGGTGGTATGCACCCCTTTAGTGCAGCCAGGCATTGACAAAAAGTCATCGAACGAGATGACTCGCTTTTCGCAGCACGACCAGCCTACAAACTGTTAGTGACCTGAACAGATAGAAATCAGATCAAATACTCACCCTTCAACGCGTCGTGGAAGACGGGAGGTCCAGGATGATACCAGCACTCGCTCTCGTCCACGCGGTCGAATTTCTTGCCGCAGCCTTTCCGAGTGCACGTCTGTGACATTTTTAGCAGTTTCAAAGACGAAATAACAAAAAAAATAGTCGATTCAAGCGTTCGTGGAGAGCAAGAAACAGGCGCAGTCCTGGAAATACGGAGAAGTTGACAAGTGACGGCGGCGAGAGCGAGTTTGGCAGAGCGGAAAAAATAAGATTCAGGAGAGTTTAAGGTTAACAAAATTACTTCTTACGGCTAATTACTTTACAAAACAGGCAATTTATGGTACTCTCTCGAGCATTCTGGAAACTGAAAAACTGGAAATCACGTGCAAGTTGCGGCACCGGGTAACTCTCGGGCCGGCATTTACCGCCGTAGGTTTCCAGGCATTTAAAACAATCCGCTGCTGCTCTGCTCGCATCGCCACTTTTGTGTAGAAACAAAACAAAAATGCTTCGAAATACAACAACTTCACATACATCGATCGCACTCAGAGCCCTTCAGCGGTCGCTTGGTCGCTCGGCTGCCCGTCAGCAGCTGCCGCGAGTCGCGGGTTCTCTCGGCGCGCGCGTCGCGAGCAGGTCAGCCTTTGCGAACAATCACCAGAACTCGCTCACTCTGACTCCTCGCGCGCTCTTCTCGACCTCGGCTGCTCGGCCCGCAGCAGCTGCTGGAGATGGCAAGAAAAACAAGAACAGCAGCGGGTTCGGCAAGAACTTCAACATGAACCTGGGCGGCAGCGATAGTGCGTTGGAAACATACGGTACTGATCTCACTAAGCTTGCCATGGAGGGAAAGCTTGATCCGGTTATCGGTCGAGACGAAGAGATCCGGCGAACGATCCAGATCTTATCACGAAGGTATGTAGTCTTCTTTTGTTGTGTGCGTGCTATGGCATTGATCTAACTTTTATCCAGAACCAAGAACAATCCGGCATTGATCGGAAACGCGGGAACAGGAAAAACAGCAATCATGGAAGGTCTAGCCCAGCGCATCGTTCGCGGTGATGTGCCCGACAGTATGAAGGAGAAAACCGTCATCGCTCTCGATCTCGGAGGCCTGATCTCGGGTGCAAAGTACCGTGGTGACTTTGAACAGCGATTGAAGCAAGTGCTCCAGGAAGTCGAAGAGGCGGAAGGAAAGATCATTCTCTTTGTCGACGAACTCCACATCCTTCTCGGTCTCGGAAAGTCCGATGGATCTGTCGACGCTGCAAATCTCCTCAAACCACTTCTTGCTCGAGGCAAGCTGCAGTGCTGCGGTGCAACCACCCTCGAAGAGTACAGAAAGTACATTGAGAAAGATGCTGCTCTCGCCCGTCGGTTTCAGTCTGTGCTTGTCAATGAACCCTCGGTGCAAGACGCCATCAGCATCCTGCGAGGTCTGAAGGAACGTTACGAGGTGCACCACGGTGTCCGAATCACCGACGGTGCGCTCGTCACTGCGGCTACTTACAGTAACCGCTACATCACCGACAGATTCCTCCCCGACAAGGCCATCGATCTGGTCGACGAAGCTTGCTCTGCTCTGCGCCTGCAGCAAGAGTCCAAACCAGATGCAATCCAAGAACTAGACCGTGGCATCATGACCATCCAGATCGAGCTCGAGTCACTCAAGAAGGAAAGCGATCCTCTTTCAGTCGAACGACGGAAGAAGCTTGAAACCGATCTCAAGCTCAAACAAGACGAAGTCAAACGGCTGACAGAGATCTGGGAGAAGGAAAAGAAAGAGCTCGAGCGGATCAAGACCGCCCAGTCTGACCTCGAAAAGGCTCGAATCGATCTCGAGATTGCCCAGCGAACAGGTGACTTTGCCCGTGCTTCCGAACTCAGATACTCTCGAATCCCGCAACTCGAAAGCCTGGTCCCGAAAGAAGGAGAGGTGAACACCTCTTCCCTGCTCCATGATGCAGTCACTTCTGACGACATCGCCGCCGTTGTCTCGAGAATGACCGGTATCCCCACTCAGTCGTTGATGCGGGGTGAGCGCGACAGACTCCTGTACATGGAGGACTCGCTCAAGCAGCGCGTAGTCGGCCAAGACGAAGCTATCCATGCTATCTCCGACGCCGTCCGCCTGCAGCGCGCTGGTCTCACAAACGAAAAACGTCCTGTCGCCAGCTTCTTGTTTCTCGGTCCTACTGGAACCGGTAAGACCGAGCTGACGAAAGCTCTGGCTGAGTTCCTGTTTGACGACGAAGGTGCGGTCGTGCGATTCGACATGAGCGAGTTCCAGGAGAAGTTTGCAGTCTCGCGACTGATCGGTGCACCCCCCGGCTACGTCGGCTACGACGAGAGTGGCGAGCTCACCGAGGCCGTCCGGCGCAAGCCATACGCTGTCGTTTTGTTTGATGAATTTGAGAAAGCACATCCGGATGTGTCGAAACTGCTTCTGCAGGTTCTCGACGAAGGATTCTTGACTGACTCGCAGGGCCGGAAGGTGGATTTCCGCAACACAATCATCGTCATGACGAGTAACATCGGTCAGGAATTCTTAATCTCCGGATCCGATGAGGAACTGACCTCCGGCCACGTCAGCGAGGACGCAAAGCAGAAAGTACTCAAGACAGTCAGCCAGCTCTACCCTCCCGAATTCATCAACCGTATCGACGAAACCATCGTCTTCAACAGGTTATCAAAGGAAGCCCTCCGCAGGATCGTCGACATCCGCCTCAGCGAAGTCCAGGAGCGCATCCACGACAAGCGCATCACGCTCCAAGTCGACGAGGAAGTTCGCGACTGGTTGTCCGACAAGGGCTTTGATCCGCTGTATGGTGCGCGGCCGCTCAACAGATTGATCCAGAAGTCGATTCTCAACCAGCTCGCTATGCATCTCATTAAGGGACAGATTTTGCCGGGCGAGAACGCGGTCGTGAAGATTGCTGATAACGAGATCTTTGTCGTTCCAAACCATGATGCCAACTAGTTTCTGTTGTCATGTTTTCTCAACTAGTTATCATTTTTTGTATATAGTATTGTCTTTATTAGGACATTGGTTAATATAGAGTATTATGATAAGCTTAGAGTAATTACTTCTTAGAGTACTATCAATCAGCTACAGGCACAGTCAGTCCTATTGTACAAAACCAGAACCTACTTAACCCCCGACGCCATATGCGTCGATAATCTATACAGCAAAAAAGCAAACCAGCGCCAAACACCAACTATCCCAAGCTACAGCTTCCGAGCATTGCGACTCCGAAACATAACATCATAAACGCTATCCAGCATAAACTCAACCCCGCACCGCTGCCTAATCAACGGCAAAACAAACCACGCGCTCTGCTCCCCCTTCTTGCTCCAGTACCTTATATCCTCGCGCGAGTGCGGTGCGTCGACAAAGAAGCGCCAAAAGTCGCTGATTGTGAGATTTGGTGCGATCGTGATGATTTCAGAGTTCATCAGCCGGCGGTCGTCGGAAAGAAAGAGCTTGTGCAGGAAATCGGGCAGGAGACCGAGGGTTTCGAGAAGGGAGAGCCGGTGGCGGATTTCAAACGCGACTAGGCGCAGAAGCTTTATACGCCATGAGCTTTCGCCTTGGTGGAAGTCCTGCATGATGAAGGGCGCGATGTAGGGACGTGCTTGGGAGACGATGAAGTGGTTGACGTTGAACAGCTCCGAGACACGAGTATACGGCGCCTCGCGCTCGGCGCGCGGGGTGGCTGTCCATGACTTCCATTTGATTGTGGAGCCGGTGGGCATCCAGGGCACGATCTGGCCGTGCTCGTTCTTGCACATGAGGAGGATTTCTTCAAAAAGACCTGGTAGAGCGTTGCTAGCGCAGGCAGCGGACCAGATCAGGACGTTGGGAGTGGTGAGGTAGTTGAATAGGTTTGGCACGTATTTGTCGTCAGAATGGACCGAGATGTTTAACACTCGTCTAGTTCGTGCGTAGGCCTCTTCGAATGTTAAGTCGCCGGTGTTATCGCGGACCACCTGCTGCAGGACCTGGATGTCGAGTAGATACCCTTTCGTTACAAACCGTTTTATCCGCGTCCATGCATCTTTAGACTGGACCTCCGGGTCTTGAGATCCAAACGCAGACAGATTGATTCCGTTCCCGTCCAGAAACTCAGGCAGCTCGTCGTCCCTGTGAATACACACAAGCGAAGCAATCAACGCGCCGACCCCGACGCCAGTAATAATACGCGGCAGCAGCTGATGCTCATGCAGCGCCCGTACGACACCGAGATGGCATAAGCCAAATAAAACACCACCTTGGAGAACGAGGGTTGAGAGGCCGTATGACTGACGAGTGTCGTGCACGAGGTCGAGCTTTGCTTGCACGCTGAGAGTCGAGAGCGGGTGCTCGAGGAGGAAGTTGAAACTGTCGATGACTTCGAGGTTGTATTTCTCGATGAGGAATTTGGTGCTAGTGAGTGTTAGTGGTGATTAGAGCAGAAGGAAGTGGAGCGCTAACCCGGTATAAGTGAATAATTTTTTGTTTGCAATATTTCCCAGATTGCGAACCAGACCTATCAATATATCAGCACCGTGTCTTAACATAAAAAATAAGCGGTACTAACCAGATCTTATGTTGTTGGTAAGAGAGATGACATCCCCCATCTCTTTCATCTCCATAATCATATCAAGCCGTTCAGAGATCAGCTTGTAGTCGTAGAGATCAGATTTTGGATTTGCTCGCCACAGGTCGTTTCCCAAAACACTGTCAAGCTCAAACGCTAGGTCCTGTCAAGAATCAGTTAGGGACATTCTATATAAATCAAGACGACAGGCTATAGATTACCATCCATTCCTCATAGGTCTCGCATTCTCCCATTTGTTGGAGGATCCTTGATTCAGGCCGCGAGCCAAGTATGACACTCCACATCCTCTGAGGTCAAGTTAGCCACCAAGCAGTATAGACAGCAATATATATAAAATACATACAGTATGCCAGAACATGGCAACTTCGGCCACGGTCGAAAGGAGAGAAAAGAGGAAGTCGACGAAGAATGCCTGGATCATTGCGTATTAGACAAGAATCTGAATTAAGAGCCAGCAAAGAGAGGAGACAACGCACATAAGTACGCCATAGATTATTCATCTTGACTGATATCTGCTCGGGATTAATTGTCAAACTGACACGGTCCAGCGAAAGAGATAAGAACTGGGATAATCTGAATCAGCCTTGTCTCGGCCTCGCAGCGGTGATCCAGCGCCTCGCCAGCTCAGCAGCGCCTCTTCAGAAGACTATAATAAGCAGCACGGTATTCTGTCGCTTCCAGTTTTTATATCTGAAAAATAAGAGGATACAAACAGCAACAAGGCGGTGAGCGCATGTTTACAAGCAGAGTTGTCTTTCACATGCAAAGCGCTCGCTTACGCGCGGGGTGTAAACCCCTCAATACTCTATATAAAGTAACTAGGTGTTTTACTCTTCAAAGGACAGCTGCACGTGACCTCGATCAGATCGCATCGAGCAGGACTGAGAAGCAACATCAGAGAAGGCCGAGAGCAGGATGAACGGCCAGACTGCGAGGAACCTGGCCGGTCGACGGAAGCATGACGACGAGCTCGAGGTGGTTGACTGGTCCGCGACAGCTCCGGGACGAGATGTTGTGCGGAAATCAGAGCATTATCACGACTTGGCCGCGGCACTGCTCGAGAAGGGTTTGAATGAGAGCGCGTATGCTGCTGCTTCAAAGGTATGTTGTTTGTCGAGCTGATTCTGGGTGCTGTGCTGAAAGTATGTATGTAGGCAATTGATCTTTATATCCTTCAATCGCCAGAGATTTCACCTGCTTTCCTAGGCACATGCCTGCGCCAGCGATACATGGCCGCGAGGAATCTTGGTGTCATGACGTTTGCTGTGCAGAACGCAATTGAGGCGATATTCGTTGAGCCGTCGCTAGGATTGGTAACTATCGCTCTCGGCTTTTGATTTGTTTGAATACGCGGGGTCTGACGCAGACCTGACAGAGATACATCGATGCGGGCAATCTCTTTCAAGCACAGCAGGATTACGCTGGAGCGCTGTACATTTACTCTCGAGCACTTCGACATATTGAAAAGCAGGATCCGTATTACTACACAATTGTTCTGTTTAAAGAAGCATGCAAGTCGCAGCTAGAAGCGGACAAGCAAGCCGACGACAAAACCACAAATCACAAAACGTCAACAGAAGCTCGGTCAGTACGAGTTGCAGTCGATCCAGCCCAAAAACTGCCACAGGAGATTTTATTGAAAATAATGGAATATTTATCTCTGCCGGAGCGGTTTCACTTAATGAGAGTCAACCGTGCATGGTATCGGGCCACACAAAATTACATACGAGAAGATATAACCAACCTCGATCTCGAAGACTTTGAGTGGCCGCTGACGATGACCGAGCTCAGGTTGATTTTGGACAAGTCGAGAAAGTCGATAGAGGAAATATCGCTTGGTCTGATTAGCAGTGGCGAGGTCGATATCTGTACGCAGCTGATCTTGTATGGGAAATACAAGGTCGGGGACAAAATCATCGAGCCAGAATCCGAGTTTTCTGGATACAAACTGGACTCCCTTCGATCGCTAAAGTTCAATACGGTGAGCTCGGTCTTTGACCGGCTAATGGACTACCATTTCGTGTTCAAACAGTCGATCTTTGGTCAACTAGAGGAGCTGAGGATCAGGATTGAAAATGCTCCTACGGTGCTTAAATACTTTGGGTTTAGCGAGTTCCCCCGCCTGCGTGTCCTGGAATGCTACACCGGACAAGATATAGTCGGATCGTCAACAAACGAAGTCGCATTCCTCGACAGCCTAGACGAAGCAGGCGGAGATCGGGACCGGTACAATCAGCAGCCGCAGCTAAAAGTTTTAAGACTAGGCTTGCCGTTCAAAATCAGCAAGGTGAATGAGTTCCCATACTACCGGTCTCGAGCCAGTGTTGCAATCTCGCCTCAAAGTCTCCAGCGACTACTACGGCTAGTTCCCGAGCTAGAAGAGTTTAGCTGCAGGATGGTAAACACGAGAAGAGTGACAGACCGAATGATGAATGTGCGCGGAGCGGGCTTGCGCCTTAATCTGCGGGAAATGACGCCAAAGCTGAAAACACTTGACCTCAGCTATTCAGAACTGCGGGCGATGCCGCTCGTGCCTGCCACATGTGAAGTGATTAGGTTGGACTACTGCGAAAAGATGGGTCTACGTGCCTGCGAGACTTTTAGAGGAGTGCGGTATTACACCGACGTGCTCGACAGCGAAGGCGACGGTTATTTTCTCGCAAACATGCCGGACGAGTATTTAAATCTATGCAAGGTCAGCCTGGTCCACAGCGCTGTCGAGACCGAGAAGTTGTTTGACGGTTTAGTGCGGTGCGATACCGAGCGCCTGACGCACTTGAACCTGCATGGCTGCGACCAGATCGATTTCTCACAAAGCTTGCCTGCCAAATCTGATTTCTGCAAGAACTACAAGCGGTATGGGTTTTTCGACGATCCGTCGCGTTCCCCGCTTGCTCAGCTTGTGGTTCATATATTCCCTAATCTCGAGGAACTGTATGTAGGGGGTATAAGTTCAGTGGACGACGCTACTTTGGACGCGTTCACGATGCTTGAGAACCTGCGTTTGCTTGAGATTACAGACACGAATACTACACTCCGAGGAATTACGCATGTGCTCTTGAAAGAGAATACACCAACAACTACCGGCGATTTGCAAAAGTCGCTAGCGCTCCGGCAGTTTGATAAATTCAGGACTCGGCTGGCTAGTATGCCTATCGAGCTGTTTCCGCTTTCACGGGTGATTATTTCAGAAGCTGTGGTTGCGGATTGGTTTATAGATGCGTTTGTGGAGGTCGGGGTTGTGATTGAGGTTGCAAGCAATCTTTTTGAGGGGTATCATAGCTCGAAGTAGGTGTAATATAGATTTCATTCACAAGCAAAATAATCCAAAAAACAATAAATCATAGAGCATTACACAAGAATTTAGAAAACAACTTATATAACAGTGATTCGATTCCCTGCTGCTGCTGCGGTTGCTGTTGTTGTTGCTGGTACTGGGGTCCTTGGGGTATGCTGTAAGGCTGCTGAGTCTGGTTTTGAGACTGCATAGGATGTCCTAATTAAGAAACACCGCACCCGCCGATAGCATAATTGTTTAGTCTTCAAATGCAAAAAAAGAAGAAAGCTTAGCTATGATCAAGAGAAGAGTAGAAGAGGGGAAGCTTACCGTTATATCCCTCCCAGGTGATTTTTCCCAGCTCGACGACGCCGGTATGTTGGTCAGTCCAGGAGACTAGGAGTTCGCCGCCGTTGGATTCCGGGAACGCCCAGGGATGCACGTTGACGCAGTAATTGAACCCGGACTGGGGTTTATAAAGCTGGTAGAGCAAAGCGTCGGAAGTCCAAGGTCCTTCAGGCCGTTTGGCATGGCGCACGATGATTTTGTTGTCAGCCCACATGGTGCATCCGATGAGAATGAAGCAGTTGTAGTATTTTGACCAAAAGACGGTTCCGGACTGGAGTTTCCAGAAGAGATCTTTGAGGTTCTTTTGCTCTTTGGACCAGGTGTTGTCTTTAGTCCAGAACTCGTATTTCGAACGGTCGGTAGGGCAGTCGTTGGGCACACGGGAGACAAAGATCTGACCGCCTTTTTCGCCGTAGAGGTAGATGTAGTCGTGGTCGATCAAAGTCTCAAAGGAACCCCATGTGATTGTGTTCTGTATCAACGTCAGTAATCAATCGATTAATATAAAAGGCGAAAGAGGAGACTTACATGGGGAAACAAGGGCTCGTTCATGCAGCGAGTGACGACGGGCATGCCATGTTCGTCGGTGGATACACGACCGATCTGAACGCCGTATCCGACGTTGTCGGAGAGGTTAGTCGATTGAGTACGTCCTTTGGTAAAGAAGACCCATCCTCTGATGTCAAGTTAGCAAGAAGAAACACACTGCCAAATCAAAAATGGACGCACTGTCCAGGGGAAGTCTCGACTATGCTCGAGAACGACCACAGAAAGTATCTCTGCTTGCCACCTCCCTGATGCTCCTTGTTGAATCGCCACTCTTCGTCTGTGAACGGGATAAACTGAGCCGGCTTTCCGTCGCTCTTGCAGATCCAATACTTGCTCTTTGTCGGTTCGCGCTCGTTGCCCATCGCGGCGGTGGAGGTGAGAAGGCCAATCATCTGGCCTTTGTCGTTGAGCGGGAAGGTGTCGCCAAACAGCCAGATCGGCTTACGGTTGAAGACAGAGGAGCATCCGATGTCTCGGGTGTAATTGTGTCCGTTGACTGCAGAAGTGTGAGTATCAGTGAAGAGAGGAAGATCTGATCGACGACTGACCATCTTTCAAGGTGCCGATTCGCTCGAATTTCTTGAGTTTAGGAGGAGGAGAGGGCATTGCAGTATCTGTTATTCAGTAGTATAAAATGTATATATAAGAACGGACTATATGGGAATATGAAGAAGAAGCAGTTATTTGGCAATCACCTCGAAGAAGTGAAACGAAGCGGTTCGGTCGGAGCATCCCTGCGCCTCGCTGCACGGCTACGTCATTCTGACACCTCGCTCGCACCAACGCCGCACCACTGATCACTAAGTCATTACATAATACCCTAAAACCCTACAGAAACGCGGACTATAATCCGAGGCTCGGCTCGGGCCGACCCCAGTTCGAATGCGGCTTAGTGCGAGTTACCTAATCCGGTTTAGCTGCGGCGCACATCAAAATAAATTATTGCTGCGGCTGCGGCGCACAACATCTCGCGTGCTTTCGACTTTTTGCTTATCGGAAAAGCGCCGGCTTTTTGCGATTTGTTTTATTTTTCTTCTTACAACCGCTGTCTACAATAAGAAGAGAGGAGAGGGCAGATGGAAAGAGTTTGCAACAGGATATAGTAGATGCAATATGTCTGTTACTTCTGCTGAGTCTGCCGGTGTGCAGCAAGAAAAGCTGGCTGTTGATAATAACTCCGCGATAACCCCGACGGAGAAGAAGACGAAGGAGGAGGAGGAGTGCAATAAGGCCTCCCGAGCGAGCTCAGACGAGGCCGTTGACGTCGACGGCAGCGGCGATGCAGATGCGAATGCAGCAGCAGAAGACCTCGAAAAACAGAAACTGAAAGAGAAAATACACGGCCCGTCGTTCATCTCAGACCTCGAACACGGAGTCGTCGGCTGGGACTCTGAAGATGACCCTGCGAACCCCAAAAACTGGTCAAATCGACGAAAGCTGATGGTCATGAGCTTCGTGATAATCACAGGCCTCATGGTCCCTACTGTCTCGACCCTCTTCGCGCCCGGTCAGGCGCTCATGGCCGCAGAGTTCGGCCTCACAAACTCCGTCGTCAAGCAATTCACCGTCTCGTCCTATGTCCTCGGCTTTGGCTGGGGCCCACTCATCCACGCGCCAATGTCGGAGATGTACGGCCGCAAGTACGTCGTTGCGATATCAAACCTCCTCCTCTCGATCCTCAACATCGGCTGCTCGGAAGCCACCTCGGTCGCAATGTTTCTCATCTTCCGCGCGTTGTCCGGTATCCTTGGCTGCGCGGGAATGGTCGTCGGCGCCGGCATTATCTCAGACATGTTCAGAGTCGAAGAGACGGGAAGAGCTACAGCGCTCTACCTCCTCGGCCCAATCATGGGTCCCGTCTGTGGTCCCATTCTCGGCGGCTTCATCTCGCAGCGCGCAGGCTGGCGCTGGTGTTTCCGCGTCATCGAGATCTTTGCCGGTATAATGTCTCTCTGTTTCTTCTTTGCCGTTCCCGAGACCAACGCAACCGTCCTCCTCCGTCTCAAGGCCGCCAGACTACGGCGCGCCGGTGGAAGCCCTGACCTGATTTCGATCATTGACTCGCGCATTCCGCCCATGAAACCGCGCGCAAAGTTCACGGCAAATATATCGCGCGCGTTCAAACTGATGCTGTTTGCGCCTATTGTTGTTGCCTTCTCTCTCTACATGACAGTCGCGTACTCATATCTCTACGTCTTTTTCACAACCCTCACCGAAGTCCTGACCGAGCAATACGGCTTCTCGATCGAGATGGCCGGCCTTGCCTATCTCTCTGTTGGCGCCGGCACATTCACCTCCGTCATGGTCGTCGGGTCCACAAACGATAGAATGGTCGCCTACCTCACCACACGTAACAACGGCGTGCGGAAACCTGAAATGCGTCTCGGCCCCATGATCATCGGCAGTATCCTCATCCCTGCATCAATGTTCTGGTACGGCTGGGGCGTGCAGACTCATATCCACTGGTTCCCTTTAATCCTCTCGCTTTTCCCAATGGGCTCAGGCCTACTCGCCTCCCTCCTGCCGATCCAGGCATACCTGATCGAGCTCTACGCCCCCTTGGGCGCAGCTCATACCTGATCGAGCTCTACGCCCCCTTGGGCGCAGCTGCCTCAGCGACCGCGGCCCTGAATCTCTTGAGATCGACAGCAGCGGCTCTGATCCCGCTCTGCGTGCCGAGCATGATCGCCACTCTGGACTACGGCTGGGGATACTCGTTGCTGGGATTTCTGGCGATTTTGTTTTGTACCGTCACTAGTATTTTGTTTGTAAAGTGGGGAGAAAATCTGCGCGAGCGGTTTCCCCCGAGGATTTAGTATACTGCATGGAAGGTTATTGCATTGTTAATGATATATCTTATATAATATGAGTAATATGAAGAAATGAGCAAAAGTAGAAATATAGAAAGATATCTGAGTGTTATCGAAGCCGAGCGGCTGCTGCGGCTGCGCAACTTTATCGCCGCTATCAACACTTTTCTGCTCATCGCTGCTCATCCCAACTCTTCTCTTCTTCTTCCTTTACTTCAGCAACAGCAACTCGCAGAAAGAAGAACAGAAGAACAGAAGAACAGAGAATGATGGACCTCTGGCACACCCTCGTCTCCATCCTCTTCATCCTCGCCCCCGTCTTCCTCTACCACAATGTCGCCCTCCGCTCAACCTCCGCCGAACCCCCACTGATCAAAGGCCGACTGCCCTTCATCGGCGTCGCGCTCAACTTTGTCTCGGATCCGCAGCCGCTGCTCGAGAAAATGCGCGCAAAACTCGGCTGGATATACACCCTCTACCTCGGTGGACGGCGCATGACGATTGTGTCGGACCCTGTCCTCGGTATCAGGCAGGTCTACTCCCAGGGCAGGATATTCGACGCCGGCGAGTTCTTTCGATACCTCAACATCAAGCTTTTTAACTACACCGAGCGCATAAACAGCAACTCGGAGTTTCAAGAAGCTCTCGTCCGTCACGTCATCACGTACCTCTCCTCTCCGGCAAACATCGACGCCATCGCCAAGGACCTGCAAGCCGAGTACCGTGTCCTCGTCGACGAGAACTCCCCCTTCTGCAACGACGACTACACTCTGCAAAACGGCACCACCGTCGATCTCTACGGCTTTGCCCGCAAGACAATGTACGTCTCCGCCGCCTACGCCGTCTTTGGCAAATCCTTCCCCGCAGACTCGCTCTACCGCAACTACATCAACTTTGAAGATTCCCTCCTGCGCTTCATCAAGGGGTATCCCTACGTCTTCAACCGCTCCGGCCAGGACGCTCGGAAAGCGGTGCTCGCCGACCTCGGCGACTTCTTCATTGACCAGGAGAAAGCCTCGCGCTCGTCGCCGTTCATCACCGGGATCTCGGCGCTGTTTGACAAGTTTGGGTATATGACCCGCGAGGATCTGTCGGGGTACTTCCTCTCGATTGTGTTTGCGAGCAAGTCAAACAGCATCCCGATCGCGTTCTGGTACCTCGCCTTCATCGTGCACGATCCCGAGTTCAAAGCCGAGATCATCGAGCTGATCAAGAAAAACTACGTCAAGGAAACCAAAGACTTTGACTGGAAAGCCCTGTACTCCGACCCGCTCCTCAACTCGGCTTTCAAAGAAACAACCCGTCTAGCATCAAACATCACCTCCGGCCGCGCAATCACCCGCGACGCAATGATCAAAGTCGCAGACTCAAAAGACCGCACAAAGTCAAAAGAGTACTACCTCCGCAAAGGCGACAGCGTCCTCATCCTCTCCAGTCTCACGCACTGGGACCCCGACGCGTTCCCTGACCCAATGGCATGGCACGCGCGCCGCTTTCTCCCCGATTCCTCTTCCTCCAGTAATCCTCTCGTGCCGCACGAGCACGCGGACAAGGACACCAAAGAGCCGCAGTGGAGAGCGTATATTCCTTGGGGCGGCGGCGGGCACATGTGTCCTGGCCGGCACCTGGCGATCGTGGAGGCGGTCACGCAGCTCGTTTACATGCTGTGGTATTTCGATATTGAGCCGGTGTCGAAAACTGTGCCGAAGATGAAGGTGGGTGAGAACTACGGCGGTGGTGTGTTGAAGCCTGCGTCGGCCTACACTGTCAAGATCAGAAGGAGATCCGAGCCGTTAGTTTCATAGATGCATTGTACACATTACTACGTATAGACAAGTATAGACAAGAACAGATCTCATTTCATAATCTCAATCTATCCCTCTTCTACCATTACTTTCACGGATGTATTTGTACATATCACAGATTACAAACAAGAACGAATCAACGCATCCCACTTCTCAACCGCAACCTTATCCCTCTTCTTAAACTCCTCCTCCTCCACAACCTCCCACTCGCCCATCCCCTTCTTATCCCCCAAGATCCCAATCTTGCCCACCTCCCACGGCTCCTCCCCGTTCGCAAACTCGATCCACTTCTTTGCAAAATTCACCGCCGACTTCTTCTCAAACTCCCGCTCGGACGCGGAAGCCGCAACAGAAGGTAGGCTTGCGATCCGATCGTTGACGTTTTGGAAGAGATAGAGGAGATCGACAAAGTGGTGGGAGTTCTGCTCGAACGGCGGTTCCGGGAAGGGGTTTTTCTTGGCGAAGCGGTAGTAGTAGGTCGGGATGTCGCGTTTCTTGATTGCGTACTTGTCGTAGTTTACAAGAAAGTACGCTTGCGAATCAAAGAGCAGAGCGCCGATCAAAGCGCTAATCTCAGAGCGCACAGTCAAGAGGTCGGAGGAAGTAGCAATCGCAGAAAGACCAAAGGCTTCAAGGACGGAGGAGGTCTTGGTTGCTGCGGAGGGGCCGTAGAAGATCGAGATGAGTTTTGTCGCTGCTTCGGCGGGAGTGCAGGTTGCTGCAACGCGATCGAAAAAGCCACCGAATAGACCGCCCTGGAAGATGTTAGCTATGCTCACTATAACTGTCAATGACAAGAAAGATACCTCGTCGCCGGTGTTACCAGCCAGAATCTCATCAACCCATTCACACTCATACATCATCCTACAGGTATCACCCGCACGCAGCGCGTCCGTAAACATCACGCCGTCAACTACAGGTTGCAATCTGAACGGGGGACTTTTAAACTCCATCAACTTGTCCACCTCTGCGTTGAGCAGCACGTCGATCTCTGATCCATCAGAAGAAACAAAAGCACAAAGCTTGTCGTAGGTATCCTGCTCGACATCGTGGGTGTTGACAGGGATAGTAGTCGCGATGCCAGACTGCAGAATCGCACGCTTGAACAAACCCGCCGGCAACTGCTTCGCAATCATCAAATACGACACCACGCTCGCGCCCGCGCTTTCTCCAAACGCAGTGATGTTCTTGTCGTCCCCGCTAAAACCAGGAATAAAAGAGTGGATCCATTCAAACGCGTGGACGGCGTCCCAGAGTCCGTAGTTGAACGGGTTCTCGTTGTGGGAGGCGGAGTAGGCTTGCAGTTGGGTGGAGGAGAGGAAGCCAAAGATGTCGAGACGGTACTGGATCGCGACAGCAACGACCGGTTTACCTTCTGCAATTGATAGATCGACAATTCTCGCGCAGTCTACGGTAAATGTCAGTCAACAATTCCTATGATCTTGAAAAGAGATAGAGTGGTAGTAGTAAATACCTTCAAGTCCGCAGCAGGCACCACCACCAGTCTTGAGTCCACCGCCATGAACCCACGCCAGCACCGGCACTTTTGCTTCATCCCCACTCTCAAGCAATGAAGTAGGTACCGAAATCGTCAAGTTCAGGCACTTGAACTCGTCAAACTCGTGCTCTTCGGGTGGCAGTTTTCCGCCAAACGCAACGCCGTCTATGAACGGGCCGTCGTAGTGTTGCGGCGATGCGGGGCTACCATACAATTCCCATTAGTATCATTACAAATAGTATGAAAGAGAAGGAAAGAAAAGAGAACACACCCCCATCCACTGAAATCACGACCGGTCTTGTCATCGAATCCATCTCGAACGACAGACTGTCGGAACCGCCCGGGCACGCTCGCGAACGGCACGCCTCTGAACTGCGTGACGCGGCCGCCGAGGATCTTGACGCCGGTGAGCTCACCGAGTAACGGATGAGTGTATTTGATTGTGCCTGTCATTTGTATTCAATTGAGGTGAATTGGGGCAATTGAGGGCAATTACTGAGAGTTGGTGGGGAAGAGGAGGGGAGGAGGAGGCTGCGGCTTATCCTTATCTGCTGAGGCAGATAACCTGTTGTTTATTATCATCGCAATCAAACACTTAACTTCTCAAACTACAGCAACACTACGACCTCTGTTCGACTTTAAGAGGTTTTTCAGGCGCAGGCGCAATGATCATGTCACCCGGAATCAATGTCACGGCAGGATTGACCTCCAATCCAAACCCAGGCTTGTCCAGCACAGACACATCGAGCACTCCAGTGGTGGGCACCGGCTCGTTCAAGAACAGACCGCCAAAGACAGGCAGGACCGAGGTTGCGTCCGGAGAGTTGGCAAGGTACTCTTGGAACGGCGTGTTGAGCTGCGAGGCGACGAAATGGTACGAGTAAGGTCCGCTGGCGTGCGGGACGACGGGGATATCATAAGCAGCCGCCTGGTTTGCGACTTTGACGAGCTCGGTCATGCCGCCGAGCCACATAACATCCGGCTGGATGATGTCGACGCAGCGGTTCTCAATCAGCTTGCGGAACCCGTACTTTGTGTACTCATGCTCGCCGGTGGTCCATTTCATCCACGGACACGCCGCCTTGAGCTGCACGAAGCCGTCAAAGTCGTCGGGGTGCAGGACCTCCTCTAGCCAGTTGATGTTTAGGTCTCTGAGCGCGTTTGCGAGTTCGATCGCATAAGGCACGTTCAGAGCCATGTAGCAGTCAATCATGATTGGAAAGTCCGGGCCGACGGACTCGCGGTACTTTCTCAGCGCCTCGACGTTCTTGCGCAGGCCCTCGTGTCCCTCGGCCGGGCCGTACGGGAGCGGAACTTTGCCTCCCCAGAAGCCCATCTTCTTTGCGCAGTCGGGCCTGATTCCGGTGCAGTAAAAGTTGATTTTTTTCTTGGTGGCCCCGCCAATCATCTTGTAGACGGGCTCGTTGCGGATCTTGCCGAGCAAGTCCCAAAGCGCGAGATCGATGACGGAGATGCACGCGACCGTGACGCCCTTGCGGCCGTAAAACATGCTTCCGCGGAACATCTTGTCCCAGATCTCGTTGTAGTCGCGAGGATCTGCACCGAGCAGGAACCTCTCGAAATGGTGCTTGACAAGCCAGCAGGCAGGTGGGCCGCCAAAGCCGGTTGCGAAACCCTTTGTGCCGTCGGAGGCCTCGATCTCGATGCAGAACGAGCCGAGGACGTTGATGCCCCAGGAGACGCGGGAGCTGCGGTACTCTTCGTAGCCAGACATGGGGTTTGCGATTGGCGAGTCTATGAGCCTTGGTGGTGTTAGTGTGGAGTTGTATGCAAACTGTGCTAGTTGCTTACCAGTGGCCACGGTCGACGTCGTGGTAGTCGCCGCCTATTCCGCGGCCGTCGATGAGAAACGGCCGGACAGCGACGATTGTGGGAAATTGTTTTGTCGTCATTGTGAGCGGTGAAGAGTAGGTTGAGAAGAAGGAGGAGGGGGAGGAGCAGAATATAAGCAGAACAGAGGCCGATGGCGGGGAAGGCTCGGCAGATCAATTGACCGTCGATCGACGCGAGGCTGCATCGGCGATGAAGCGGAAGAAGAAGTCAGGAAAACATGGTGATAAACAGGAAAATATGGAGAGAAAACAGGGAGAAGAAATCAGGAAGAAGGAAACAAGGCGAAGCAATTAAAAGCAGAAACAAGTAAACAATAAGAGGAAGAAGAGTCAAAACATAAGTAAGCGCTGACTAATAACTTTGAACCCCGCAATTTTGCACGTGTTTTGTCTTTAAATCTTATTCCTCATCTCTTCTACATCTTTCTGATCTGTTTTTGATCTTTTTTTTGTTTCTGGTTTTGTTTGTTTATCTGATACTCGAAAGAGCAGTTCTAACAGCATAAGACAAGATAATGGACCGCCATGACCGCAAGCGTAGAATGGTTTCTGTCGAGGAGCCTGCTTCGGACGATCCGGCCTCTCGCCTTTCACTATCGTATCAGCCCTCGTCTCCTTCCTTTCTTCAATGGTGCTTTACTAACCTCTTTCTAGCTGCAATGCTTGCAAAGACCGAAAAGTAAAGTGCAACAGAACGCATCCCGTTTGCGGACTATGTCAGAGAAACGGTCGGTTGTCCTCTTCCTCCTTCTGAATGTCTCCGCAATTACTGACCGTCTCAGGCCTCGAATGTCTCTACGTCGAGAAACGCAAACCAGGACTCAAACCGGGGTTCAGCAAAGACCTAGTTGAGCGTGTTGATAAACTTGAGGAGGCCTTTGTTTCGAATCTAGAGATCCTGCGCGAGGTTAGGAAGATCGAGTCGGTAGTCGCCGAGTCAGCTGCGAACCTCCGCAATCTTGAAGCTGCTATCGCCCCGTCTTTCGTGCAGCCAGAGGTGCTGCCTACTCAGCACCAGCAGCAGCAGCAGCAACAGAAGCAGAATGACCTGCCTCCCTACGACGTCCTCCTCAGACTCGTCAAACTATACATCGACAACATAAACTCCTGGTTTTGCATCTTTGATCCCCACGAGATACTCTCTCGCGTGTTTGACAGCTCCGGTCTGCTCAACTCTGACGATATTATCATCCCGGCAATTGTCGCCGCGACCTTACGCTTCCTACCTGCAGACGAAATGTGTGACGCCGACAAAGACCACTTCCACACTGCCGCCTCGCAAAAGATCATGCTGCAGGCCCTCGAAATCCCAACTCTCGAGTCCTTAGAAGCAATGGTTATCCTTGCTGTTGATGTGGTTGGAACTTCAAATGGTCCGAAATGCTGGCCTATCCTGGCAATGATCTGCTCGATTGCGCTCAAACTAGGCCTCAATCGCGACCGCCCGGCGCCTCTTTCGTCCGGCACGCTTACTCCCCAGAATGGTGCCCAGGAGGGGATCAACACAGCTGGAGTGCCAATTATTCCTGAGAGTGCAGATGCGATAGTAGAAGAGCGGCGACGGCGGCTGTTTTGGGGGATTTATCTTTTAGACCGGTACTCTGCTATTGGAAGCTCGTTTATGTTTGATATACCGTCGTCTGAAGTCCAGCGACGACTGCCGTTCCTGTCCTACAGTCCACAACAGAGCAGCAATTTATATTCTTCAGAATTTCCATGGCTATCAAATAGCCACCCACCCAAATCCAACGCGAGCACCTCATCTACCTCCGCCAACCCCTCAAGCACCACCGACATCCCTTCGCCGTCATCCTCCTCGACCCCAGTCTACCTCGAACCCTTCGCCTACCAACTCGACCTTCTTGGTATCCTCTCTGCGATTCACGAATTCCTCCGTCGGCAGGTGAATATCAACTCAAAAACCGACAGCGAGCGGTGGCAGATCCAGTACCGGAAGTTTGTTCTTTTGCTGGATGAGTGGAGACTTCGTCTGCCGTCTGAGTTTGCGACTACGGAGAAGGTTATTGAGAGGTTTAGGAGTGATGAGGAGGATAAGCTTGATCCGATTTGGATCCATCTTCATTCTCTTTACCATACGTAAGTTTCTGTTTGTTTCTATTTATCTCTTATATGCTAACTGGCAGTACAGCACTGTTATCCGCATCAACTCATCAGCAGGCTACCCTTACCGACAATCCGCCAACTTCCAAGCCAACTCCGAAGCCCGCGCCCGCTCTCTTGCCTCTGTATCCCAGATCGTGAGTCTAGCAGAATACCTCTCGACGAAGCCATCGCGGTTCTACAAAAGCATAGGACCGCACTACGCATTCACACTCTGGGTTGCCGCGCGACTATCGATTGTGCACAGTTTTGTGACGAAGAAGATGTTGTCGGACGATATCGCGACGCTGGTGAAGACGTTGGCGGGGATTGGCGAGTATTGGCAGGTTGCGAAACGGTACTCTGATTTATTGCTGTTTGTGATTGAGGAGGGGTGGTTGAATAAGATGAGGGGGCAGTCGTCGGTAAAGTCAGAAAAGAGTCAGAAGGCGGAGGGGGAAGAAGAGGAGGAGGATGAGAAGGAGAAAGCGCGGATGGAGAGCGCAAAGATTCTGTCAGACATGCGTCGGAATGCTTCTGATCTCGATTTCTTACTCTCGAGCAGAACTAAAAATTCTAGCTCGAAGAAGAATTCGGCGAATATTCTGTTTTATTATGGCGGTGTGAATTCAGAGACTCCAGCCAGAATGCCATCTCCTCCGCCTGCGCCTACGTCAGAGACAGAAACAACCTCAGAGCTACCTGACCTCGGATTAGAAGACGTATTTGCAACCTCTCTCGACTCTTTCTCCGAATTCAGCCCGACGCATCAACTCGACATGGCAAATATCTTTGAATGGTTTAATTGGCCTAAATCGTCTGATGCAGTGCTTGCGGAAGGAAATGCGGACGGAAATAGTGAGGGGCAGAATGGGGATTTGGGAGCGTTGGTGGCGGCGGCGGGGTTGGGTGGGGAGTTTGCATGGAGTAGGTGATGTCTATGATTATGTATAAGAGACGGATGCATTTGAATTGAGCTGTTGTGGAAATGCCCTACAAATATAAATTCCAAAAGGAGTAATTCGGTCGAGCGACAGCCTTTCGACATGTAGTAGGTTCCTGTAATTTCACAGTATAAACCAGCTTCTCTCTATTATGCCGTTTTTCTTGTACATTTTCATTAAAATTGAACTATTATTTTCTTTGAATTATACTACGGTCAGATCTGAGATGTAATACAGGTTTAAGTTTCCTAGTCTACTAGTAACCAGCTCGTCGGCTACATAATTGCTAAACCAGCAACGATTTTACTCTAGTATTATTCCTCTAGTATTATTCTTGAATATTTATCTTCCATCTGATCTAAAAAGAAAGAAGCAAAAAAAAAAGCAACTTCAAAAAAAACAACTTCAAAAAAAACAACTTCAAAAAAAACAACTTAAAAAAAAACAACTTCAAAAAAAACAACTTCAAAAAAAACAAAAACAAAAAGCTGCCTCCAACCGGATTTGAACCAGTGATCTCAGCATTACAAGTGCTGCGCCTTACCGCTTGGCCATAGAGGCGTAAGCTAACATCAAAAAAATGGGTCTGGTTCAATATAAACCTGTGCAATAATTGACGTAAGGTGTTATTAATAATAACTATTTTTTTTATAATTTGTGGGATGATGTGTGATCCTAATTGTGAAAAGTGAGGTGGATGTGTTATAATGAGGTTATAAATAAATAGTGTAAAGAATAATTGTTGAGGAAGGGGTAGAAAAGTGTAGAAAGAAGAGCACTAAACACCGACGCCGAGCAGCTGCAAAGAAGAGAGATCGGAGTCCGTCTGAGCGTCGGTGTCGGTCGGCGGCGGGAGATTCGGTAAATCGCGGAGTTTTGTGTTTAAAGTTAAAAAGTGAGAAGCGGAAAGAGAAAAGAGAAAACACAGGAAAACACAGGAAAACTGGAGAAAAACCCGGGCTCGGCTCCGGTTTCGCCGACGGGTTTGTTTGTTTTGATATAGGTTTATCTCTGTTGACTATATCTGCTGTTCTATTCTATTTGCCGTTGTTATTACTATTGTTGTTATTATTATCATCTACTGTTGTGGTTGTGTATACTACAGAATCTCGACACCGGATGGATGGACAGTGGACAGTCGGTGGACAATCCGCTATGCTTCTGCAACCGGAAGTCTTATCACCTGCGCAGCCACAGCCGGCGGAGGGCGCTGCCATCGCCTTGTTAGCAACAACCTCCTCAACAGGTGACTAACCGCAGAGTCAGCACTGGAGACGAATACGACGTGATGTTGTGGTGATTGTCTGCGCTAAGCAACTGTTGTGCCCTACTAAACAGTCTGACCAGCGCTCATCTTCATCTTCATCTTCTGCTTCAGATATCTTCTTCTATTCCTCATAACAACACCACCTGAGCTCCTTCCAAGATTCAAGGAAACTGACGCAAGGCGATCATGACGTAATCTTGTCGCGGGGCTACCAGAGTTACCGCCGAGTGCGGGTTTTTCTGGCTCCATAATTGCCGCCGAGGTCGTCGTACTCGAATATCAGAGAAGAGATGGTTTCTCAATGCAATGCATATATCTGTTTTATTTTATGATATCTACTGTAGATAATACTATACTAATACTAATACTAATGCTAATACAATAACACACTATCAACAGCACCCCCCAACACTTAACCCAGCGATAGATAAGACCGGCGCAAGGGGCTCAGCCGAGCGGCGCGCTGAGAAAGAGCCGAGCGGCTTCCGTGGCGAAACGCCGAGCCGCCGACGCCGCCTTTGGCCTTTTGAGAAACTATAATAACCACAACAACTGCCTCTTCTGCGCTGAAGTTTTCCTCTTGCTCTCCCGTCAATTACCTCCCTGCATTGTCTGTCCTCCTCCTCCTCCTCCACTCACCTCACTTCACCCACATCACACCCAATGGCCGACATCGAAAAAGGCTCGTCGAGCTCCGACCCGTCTGCCTCGGACGACCTCACCGACCTCGCCCCCGTTATCTCCCCCGAGCTGCGCAAAGAATACGAAGACGCCGGCGTGCCGCTCTCGGTCTCGCCCTCACAGCCTGAAGATCCCGAGGACCCTGTCCTGCTCGAGCGCGTCCGCACCGCAATGTCCATCGCGTCCGAAACCGTCGGAACCCCAAAGGCTCTCGAGCAGACAAAGTCGGGCAAGCCCCTGCCGGCTTTTGGCGGCGGTAAGCCCTACCCGCCGCTCGTCGGCAACCGCGAGGCCTACGTCGTCGAGTTTGACGGGCCCGACGACCCGACCCATCCACAGAATTTCCCGTTCCTGAAGAAGGCAAAGATCATGAGTGTCCTTGGTTTCTCGACCTTCACCGCTGCCTGGGGTTCGTCGATTTTCTCGTCCGCGACCGCAGAGATTGCTGAGAAGTTCCATGTGTCGAACGTGGTCGCCTTGCTCGGCATGTCGCTCTACGTCCTCGGATTCGCCTCTGGCCCGCTCGTCTGGGCTCCCTTCTCTGAGCTGTCTGGCCGCCGAAAGCCAATTATCGTTGGTATGCTCGGATTCTCAATCTTCAACCTGGCTGTCGCGCGCGCGTACGATCTGCAGACCGTGCTCATCTGCCGTTTCTTTGCCGGTTTCTTTGGTGCCTCGTGCTTGACCGTCGTCCCCGCCGCGTTCTCGGATATCTTTGGTAACCGATGGCGTGGTACTGCCATGGTTATCTTCTCTGCTGCTGTTTTCTGCGGTCCGCTGATGGCTCCTGTTGTCGGTGGATTCATCGCTGCTTCGTATTTGAAGTGGCGTTGGACTGAATACCTCACCATGATCATGGGCTGGGCTTCGTTTATCATCATCGTGCTGTTCATCGACGAGACTTATGCGCCTGCGGTATTGATCGAGAAGGCCTCGCTTATCCGTCGCGCGACCGGCAACTGGTCGATCCACGCGCGCCAGGAGCAGGTCGAGCTCAACTTCCGCGAGCTGATCGAGAAGAACTTTACCCGTCCTGTGCGCATGCTCTACTCCGAGCCTATTCTGCTGCTCATCACTATTTACACCGCGTTTGTGTATGGTATTCTCTACCTGCTGCTGGAGTGCTACCCCATTATCTTTATCGAAGGATACGGCATGTCTTCCACCGTCGGTATGCTTCCTTACATGGGTATGATTGTCGGCCAGCTGCTTGGCTGCGGAGTCGTCTTACTCTTTGAACCCCGTGTCTTGCGCGCGATTGCCGCCAACGGCAATCGACCTGTCCCCGAGGCCCGTCTCGAGCCGACGATGATCGGCGGCTTCCTCTTCCCGATCGGCATGTTCTGGCTGACCTGGTGCGGAGCCTATCACGAGCACGTCCACTGGATGGCTCCCACCGCTGCCGGTGTGTTTATCGGCTCCGGCATCATCCTCATCTTCTTGACCTGCATCACCTACCTGGTCGAATCCTACCTGATGTTCGCCGCCTCCGCGGTCGCCGCCAACACCGTCCTGCGCTCCGGATTCGGAGCCGGTTTCCCGCTGTTTGCGACCGCGATGTTCCATAACCTGGGTACCCAGTGGGCCGGAACTCTGCTCGGCTGTCTTGGTCTTCTGCTTGCGCCTGTGCCGATTCTGTTTTACAAGTACGGCAAGAGACTGCGCAAGGCGTCCAAGTACGCTCCCAACATCTAAGTTCTTTTTTTTTTTTACACTCTTCCATCGTTTAATATGTAATTTCTCTCATCCTTTCATTCTCTCTTTTAATATCAGTGTGTGTGTGTGTGTTTGTTTATACAATCGTCGAGATGAAGAAAGCGATGGCTCTTATGACGAAGGAAGGACCCTGGATACAGTTTGCTTTTGTTTGAAATGTTTCTGTTTTACACTAGTCTCTAGTCTCTGGTCATTAGTCTTTGGTGACTGGGGATTGGTCTAGGTCTAGTCATTGGGATCGGACAATCGTGTTGGTATTCTCATTATATTTAGTTTATAGAGGAGGATACTGATGTTTAATAAATCATCAAGAATACTAAAATCATCTTCATCATCGAGTGAAGTAAAAAGTAAACAAAAATGAAAACAGCCAAGCCTGGTCGTCATGGCAAAAAAGCTTAGCAAGAAGCTTAACCTTCATGAACCCCGAGCAGCGAAAAGAAAGAAAGAAAAGGAAAGACCGACGACGAGGTGGTCGCAGCGTTTACTTTACTTTATTCTCAGATTTACAGTGCAGCAGCGACGGAGACAACAAAGGCTGCGGATATAACTCAGAACAGAAAAGTTTGAGAAGTTTTCAGGTGCACGGTGGTTTTACTGTGGCGGTGAAATATGATTAAAATTGAAGGTGCGCCGTGCAAGGCGTTCAGTCAGTTTGAAGAGAGCTGTGGGAAGGTAAGGCGTTGGCGGTGGCTTGTGAGGTGAGGTGAGGTGAGTTTGGTGGATTTTGGGGTGGGTGGATCTGTGGGTGTCTTGATTGTCTTGATTGTTTTGAGATGCGTGTAGGTCGGGTAGGTGGATGAGTGATGGATCTTGAGTGAAGTGAGGATGAAGCGACGATGATTTATTTGAACATCTCGAGGTAAGCAACGCAAATGGATAATCAGGAGAAATATAGAGGATCTTTATTGATATTTTATCTGTTTGATTGAGGGGTCTGGTGGTGGGCGCGGGAGAAAGAGACTTGAGTGCGGTCGAGGCAACAATATTCTTGCTTCTTGATATCAACAACAACAAACCTCTTTATACTAATCTCTCATCTATTTCACCATCTGCTATCTCTTCTATCCTCTACAAGTATTTATAAGTAACAAACCACGAGAAAACCAAGACAGCAATCTCAGTCTATTTACTTTCCTCCCAATCGAGGAACTCAATAACACGTCTTTGTCTGACCTCTCCTTCTCTTTCTGTTTCCCAGACCACGACTGTTTGTATCCTTGACTTTTAATTATTTTTTCACAGAATTTAGAGTGACGCCGCTATTTGGTCTGATCTGAAGAACTGACTCTTTCCCGAGAGAGAGAGGGCGGAAATATTAGGGAAGGAAGGATGATTTCTGTGTAGCATGCGCTGCGAGAGGAGCGGATATTGCTAGTGATCAACCTTCTCAGAGGCGAGCATACCGCAGTTTTCATCCTCGACACTCCCCGGAGACTTTCGGAGACTTTCGGAGACTTTTACAGGCGCGCAAGTATTCTTACACGACTCAGAGAGTGAAGTCCCTGCAGATCGCGCGTGGGCAACCGGACTGCCGACTATCAACTGCCAACTGCCATATACCGTTTCCAGCCCAATCTCTCTGCGTGGCCGGTCTTAATCTTCCTCCTAGCGGATTGAAGATCAGCGCAGTCGTGATATTTGTTTCTAGCAGGCCGGCGTATCAGATTTAAATCGTCTCTGGTCTCGATACATATGCGCCATCGCGGAAAAGTCTCAGTCTCGATGCGACTGTCTTCCTCCTATCAGATTGAAGATCGGCGCGGTGATAAGATTCTTTTCCCACCGGGCAGCATACCGGATTAAAAGCGTCTGGGCTCGATACATATACGCCATCGCGGAAAAGTCTGAGTCTCGATGCGACTGTTGTGGAAAGCAAACACACCCCGACAGCCTCGAATACTAAAGTAATCATCATCACTGTTGTCTAATCAAACTCAGAAGACCACATAGCTATTATAATAGTATTCAACTCTTGTAGAGGATACCTTATGCTTTCTTTTCATCCTGGCATCTCTTTCTTTCTTTCTTTCTTTCTGTGTCTTGTTGCCTGTACTGTCGCCGTCGCTGTTTTGCCGTCAATTGTATCTGGTGAGCGACAGCTTTTGCTGCTCATTACTTATCTTATTGTAGAAGAACTGAAAAAGCTCTCCTTCATTCATCAATGCCATTCACATAATCTATTCACTTCAAGTAACTTCATACATTAGTAATTCCTTAGTCACGCGGAACTCCGGCTCCAACGTCATCGGTCCTCCAAACCACGATCTTGCCAGAAAACTTCCCCATTCTCATTCCTCATCTGCACACAGACAGACAGAAGCAGCAAGAAAGATGACAAACCCATTCCTCCTCCCGGCCATAATTCTCCTCGCGATTGTTTTCGTGCTGCTACTACCCGTCCTCAACGGCATCGGATCCTACAAACTGACGCCATCCGCCTCTTCAAAAACTCCCGCCGGCGCCCGCAAAAAGCACTTTACAACCTCCGACTCCGACGACGACGACGCCGATGACGACGACACAAGCTCTGCTGTGACATCCGGACGGAGTAGTAGCGGGTCTAGCGCCGGGCGGTTGAAATTCAAGCTTGCGAACGGCAAGGCAAGGAAGATTAAACGGGCGTTAAACTCGCGAGCGGAGAGGGATGAGGAGGAGAGTGATGTTGATGACGACGTTTTGCTTGATGATCAGGCGTCGCGGCTGCGGAAGGTGCGGACGACTAAGTCTAGGCCGGTCGCTGCTGCTCAGCCTGGGCAGTACGCAAACTACGAGGTCTAGAGTATGTAGCAGTACCAAACTACGAGGAAGAGTATGTAAATAGCAGTTGTATTATAGACATGTTAATAAACAAAACAATTATACATTTGATATCGAAAGCCGGACCGCTGGAAACGAAAACACTACACTAAATACACCGAAAGAGAGTATACAAAAATAAAAAAAAACCCATCCGATCCATCCTACCCCTCTCTGAAATTACATATTACAAGAAGCAAAAAGAAACCTACAACGAAGTAATAATCTCGTCCTGCTTCCGCCGAATCGCCTCTCCCAACGTCGTCACCATCACCACCGGACTGCTCGGGGTTCGAAGAGAGCTATCCTCGATCGTGCTGTCGACGACGGACTTTGTGCTCTTGCTCGAGTCGACGGTCGGACTTGACGGGCTGGAAGAGAGACCGGGTGAGCAGTCGCTGTTGATCACGTCCACGAACGAGTAGAAGCTCAGTCGGTGCTGCACGGTGGGGCTGCTGTTGTCATTACTATTAATCATGTTCTCTTCGTTGCTGTCGTTAGTGGTGTAGTTGTTCGGGGTGCTGTAGTTTTTGACGGACGCAGTCGGCGAGACAGGCTGCATCGAGAGCGCGATCGAGCCCATGGAGGTCAACGATGCATTCGAGTTGCTCCGGTGCAGACTACTCCGCGAGACCGAGACAACCTCGACCTGGTCAGGATCAGTCTGCTCGTTCGTGAGCACTTCGCACGACGCCGTCAGCACCGGCGGGATCAGGTTCGAGCTGTGGTGATGGGTCGGAATCGCGCCGCAGGACGAGCCGGCGCTGGTCGAGGCCGCGTCTTGCTGCACTTGTCGTTCAAAGATCATCGACGAGGCAGGCGAGATCTCGCTGCCGCTGCCGGCGGTTCGCGAGGACATCGATGTCGCGACGTCAGATGAAGGTGCTGCGGCGGCTGCTGCTTTGGCACCAGCGGCGGGTGGCGCATCGACATATGAAGAAGAAGAAGAGGACGACTGAGCAGAAGACTCGAGCGACGATCTCGAGGACGAGGCCGACTCCTCCTTTGCAGAGCTCGGGAGCGGCATACTCTGAGCACGCGTCGACAGCGTCTCACGAACACCGGGGGTTCGTTGGATTTGCCCCCGCTGCGGTTGATGCGAGGCGGTAGAGTTGTTTGATTTAAACGACCCCGACGAGACAGGCGAGGGCGAGTTCTTTGGTCGGCCGACGGCGGGCGGTGGCAGCTGGACAGGACCGACTAAGACCGACTTTGTCGGGCGCAGCTCGGGAGCAAAGTAGCGAGGCTTGGGCTGCGGCAAGGGCTGGCGCGCAAAACCGTTGTTTGTATTGCTGTCGCGCTGGTAGGAGCGCAGAGAAGGCGTAGCAAACTGATGAGCAAAGTGCAGGGACTGCGAGGAAGGTATTTGAGCGGACGAGGACGAGATCTCAGAGTTATGACGTCTTTGTTGATAATCGCTGGGGTGGTGATCGTCGGCGGTGGTCGCTGGCTGGGTTAGGTCTGGAGCCACTCTCGAGCTCGAAGCGGACGCGGAGGCAGACGAGGACGCGGACGAGGAAGACGTCGACGAGGACGGGCCCGCGAGCGAGGTCGTCGACGGCTGGCGACTGAGGACTCTGCCGACGGAGGGCTTGCGGAGCTCGTCGATCGAGACCGCGGACGCGAGCAGCTCGCCGAGGGAGAGGTTGCCGTGCTGCAGGGTGAAGGTCGAGGACATGCGTTTCAGGGACATGAAGCGGCGCGGGTTGGCGGCGTCCTGAGGCTGCGCGCGCTGGGGTCGGGGCTGGCTGAGGGGATCTGCAGGGTTGTAGGACTCGATGACTTGTCGGGCGGACTCGGCCACGAACTTGCTGGAGGTTGGGTATGAGCCGGATGGGGGGGTGTAGGCAGACAGCCAGGCGTCCGAGTCTAGAGCGGAGGACTCTTCGGGAGAGAGCGTGTCGTCGTCTGCGAGCGTTAGCAGAAGAAAGAAAAGGTGGAGGAGGAGGAGGAGAAGAATAAGAATAGACTCACCACCATAGTTAAAGGCAGAGGTGCCAAACATAGCAATAGCGGCTTCACGGCCGGCGGACGGCGGCGCACGTTTGCGACGAAAAAGCTGAGGCGCCATTGCGGAGAAAGACCAAAAAGAAGAAAGAATAAACGAAAGTAGGAATTCAAGAAACGAATGAATGGAAAAGCAAGCAAAGCACTGGTCGGAACGAGGGTCGAGCGAGATGTGTGGGGTTCAGGCGACTGTGATAGCAAAAGCGGTTTGTTTTTGTATCAATGCAGCACGCAGCATGGACTTTCACACGAAGCGGCTGTGACGGACCTGAGATTTCTGTCTGAATAGCAGACAGAGAAGAATAAAAGAAAATAAAGAACGGAGAAGAGGAAGAGGAAGAGGAGAGGAGAGGAAAGAGAAGTTCGAAAAGAATTCTCAGTGTCTATGTGTCTTGTTTGTTCACACCCACCAAGTCTTTGTTATCAGGAAGCTGCTGTTGATGTCGTTCAGCAGCGTATTTGCACACACAAACAAGCAGATACAAACAACAAATACAAAACCAATAACTTATCGCAGAATAAACACACTAAACCAGCTATTCGAAACAACGAATCCACGCGATGAAAAGGCACAGAACAAACGAGCAGCCAAATGCGAGCCCGAAACAGCGACTTTGACGAAAGAGGAAGGGCTCGGCCACTCGCCACACCCGCCACACAGTCGCACCGCCACATCTCCTAACTCTCCTTTCCGTTTCAGGCCTAGTCACAGCTGATCCCTGTATCATTTATAAATAGATTTATGTAAGAGATTAGTAATAATGTGTTATGTAATGGATTACTACTACTCTTACTGCTTCTCTACAAACTGCTCTCAAAGTCGATGTACTTCTGGATCTCAACCGCCTGCTGCTTCACCGCATCCTCACTCTTCCGCTGCATCGGCCGACGGACGTGTCCGCCGTATCCAAAGAACTGCTGCAGCGCACACTTGGTGCCCTCCGGTCCGAGGTTCGTCAGCACATAGTCGCTGTCCGACAGCTTCTGCTGCGCCGCGAACGCTTCCTCGTACTTGCCCGCCTTGAACAGCTCATACACCCGCACCACCGTCTTGGGCGTGATATTCCCCGGTCCGGAAATAACCCCCGAGCCACCGACTGCGAGCGCCTGCGTCAGGAAATCAGCCATACCCGCAATGCAAAAGTATCCGTCTCCGCTCGCGACGTCGGCCAGCGTCGACGTCTTGCTCAACGGACCGATCGACTTGACCGCGCCCGCGACCCGCGCGAGCTTGCCCGAGTTGCCGCACGTGAACTTGGTGCCGATGATGTTGGGGTGCGCAGACAGCTTGATCAGCAGCTCGGACGGGATATCGATCCCGGCCGTCACGCCGGGGTAGTTGTAGATGACGATTGGCAGCGGCGACTCGTCCGCCACGCCGGTGAAGAAGTCGGTGATGTAGGTCTCGTCTACAAACCCGCGGTAGTATGACGAGCACACCATCAGAATTGCGTCCGCGCCGGCTTCCTTTGCGTCTTTTGTCAACGCAACAGCGCCCTTGACGGACTGCTCAGTCACGCCCGCAACAACAGGGATATCAGTAAACCCAGCGTCATCGAGCGCCTTGCGTGTGGTTGAGTTCACGAGCGACCGCTCTTTGGGCGAGAGCAGTACTCCCTCGCCATACGATCCAAGCGTGACCATGGCCTTGATACCAGCCTTTGCCAGCCGAACAGTATGCTTTGCAATCGTCGCGGTGTCGACCTCGTCGTTCTCGGTGAAGAACGTCACCGTCGGCACCCAAATACCCGAAACCAATTGTCTGACCATTTTTGTAAGAAAAAAGAAGAAGATAAGAAGATCGTGGAGGAGAATAGAGAAAAAGTGAGGAATCGGGGCATTTAAGCTGGAGTGGAGTGGAGTAGAATGTGGGGGTAGTTGAACTGTGGGGGAGGGGCAGCTTATGTCAGCGTGGGGGCTATTATTTTCTGTGCTCTGAGAACAGTAGTTGACTTACATGTTTAGAATATAAGAAGAATATGGATAACTAATGATTATAATGATTATGTACTAGATAAACAATATTTACTTTTACTTCTTGCTAAAGAAACCAGCATATGCAGCCCGCTCCTTCCTCTTCTTCTCCGCAATCCGATGCTTTGCATTCTCCAACTCCTTCACAATCGCCTTATCGCCCGGCGCAAGCTTCAACGCCTCACTCAAGCTCTCGACCGCGTCCTCCTCATTCTTGCTTCTCAAATGACCAACTCCACGACGGTAGTACGCCTTCGCCTTGTCTGCGTCGGTGATTCCCTCGACCAGCAGCGCGTTGCTGGCCGACTTGACCGCGTCGTATGGCTGCTCGAGGCGGAGCTGGATAAGCGCCATGTTGAGCAGGACGCTGATCTTGAGCTTGTCGAATAGCGGAGCAGTGGCTTCTTTGTCATCGGGCGAGAAGTAGTTGAGGTATCGGAGGGCCTTTGCGTGCTTTTCGAGCGAGAGAGCGTACTGCTGCTCTTTAAACAGCTTCGTACCAATCTCCTTGATCTGCGTAGCAAGCTGCAGCAGCTGCTCGGTCGTTCGCTTGTCACCCTTAATCTCCTCCTCGTCCTCGGGATAATCCTCGAGCGTGTCGCCAGACCCATCCTGGCTCGCACTCTTAGCCTCCATGGCTTCTTCGTAGGTCAACTGACCACAATCCGAAATCACGCACGGAACAAGCGGTTTATCGCCCGAGTCGACAGCCTGCGATTCGAGCATGCGCACAATTGACTTGCCCACCAATACCTGGCCAAAGACAACGTGCTTGCCGTCGAGATGGGGGGTCTTGACGGTCGTGATGAAGAATTGCGAGCCGTTGGTGTTTGGTCCTGCGTTGGCCATTGAGAGGAGGAATGGAGATGTGTGTCTGTCTTGTTAGCCGATCTGCATATAGTCATCAAGATATAGAGGAGGACATACTTCAACTCAAAGTCCTCGTCGTCAAATCGATCGCCGTAGATCGACTCGCCTCCGGTGCCATTGCCAGCAGTGAAATCACCGCCCTGGATCATAAACTTCTTGATGATCCGATGGAATCCCGAGCCTTTATAATACAATGGCTTGCCAGCTTCGCCGATGCCTTTCTCGCCCGTGCAGAGCGCTCTGAAGTTCTCCACGGTTTTGGGGACGACTGATCTGTTAGCTGTATTTACTAATGTAAATAAGAGAATTGTGGGTAAATACCATCATTATACTAGATCATAGTCACTGTTAGAAATAGCCATCACTAATTATCACAACATCATACATACAAGTTCAAAGACAATCCGACCGGCAGGCTTGTCACCCACCGACACATCAAAGTAGGTGTAAGATCTCGATTTAACGATTTCTGGATCACGAGAAACAGCAGCCATCTTATACTGTGTGTATGTATAGTAGATAAGTGGGTATAGAGTAAATCTGGAGGTGAGGATGGAGCGTTGATTCAATAAATAAACGCGGTCGTCGAGCGCAGACGAAAGTTCCTGAAAATTCGACGCTAAAACCCTTTTTTTTTATTTTTTTTTAATTTCCTTAGCATTTTTTATTTTTATTTTTTATTTTGTTTTGTTCTCACTATTTTCACTATTCTCATACATTCACTCTTCTCTCAACAGCTTCTTATTCTCGATATTCTACTTCAATTACTCTAACACCACCTCATCTACATCTCACTAGTCTCTAACCTCTCTCTTAACTACAATAAGCACCATAAACTTCACTCTTATACCAGCACACCCAGTCCTTCTACCGAGACCCCCCAACCCCTCTCCATCTTCCTCTGCTGATCACTTCCGCGATAATATCAATCCCTTTCTAAACCCCTCCCAATCCCCTCTACCTCTCCGACGCCATCGCCGCCTGTGCGCCTGCGCGGTGTATGCGCCGCTGTTCTCCTGTTCGCTCGGTCGCACACCCGGAAAAACGATTTCGCGAGCGGAAGCCTAAAACGGAACAACCCTCATCCACCTGCTCCTCCCTGCTCCACACCCTGCTCCCCCTTCCTCCCCCTCAGACCCCGGTCACGCCCTGATCGCCGCCTGCTGCTCTTCGTCGTCTTTCAACCCTCAAACTACTCTTGTTTGTCCTCTTCCTGCGTCTCTGCCCGTCCTCGGCCCGCGTTTTGAGCCACCTTCGCCCAGCCCATCGCCGGTGGCGCGCGGCCTCGCGTCTCCTGATCTGTGACAGTTTTCGTGCTGTTTTAGAAAACCCTAAACGCCTCATCCCCACTATTCTCCCACAAATCCCCCCCAACCAGGCCCGTTCCGTCATCGGCTCTCCGCACCGCTTCCCAGCCAGGGAAAAAAAAACACTCATCCGTCGACCTTCTTCCTCGCCATCACCATCCCTGCTCTCTCCCTCCCCATCCCTCCTCCCGGCCCTGAACATCCCGCATCGTGCGCAATCACCAGCTGCCTCCACCCAGCCTGGCTTCCCACGCCACCACAATGGACGACTCCGTCTTGGACGAGGCTTGCTCGGCCGCCACCCGGAGACGAGGCTCCATACCCCGGGTCGCCCGTCGCGCTTCGATCAACATCGCCTCCCTCTCCTCCGCTCACCCGCCTGTGTTTGGCGCTGAGCTTGGCTCGGCTTCGCAGGACTACTCCGGCCATCTCGCAGACGACCTCATCCGCAACCAGGACCACTACTATCGGCATAGAGCAGACGTCAGGATCCCTGCCCTGCATGATCGCGAACTATCAAAAGGAACAGACAGACACAGACGGCCAACTCACGCCGTCATCGCCGCGTCTTCTTCATCTTCTGCAACCTCCATCGCCGCTCTTTCGCCCCAGCCACTCAGCCCGAGACGGCTACAGCCCTCGCAAAAGCATCAACAAGACAACCAAGAGCAAGACAATCATCCCCGTCTACAAAACCTCGACTCGCAAAAATCTTCATCTCAGCAAAACAAGAAACGGATCCCACCAAAGCGACTCAACATGCGGCCTTCTGGAAACGCTGCAGACCAGTACGACGACGATGACCACGCCGAATACTCGTCCGAGGACGAGGAAGTCAAATACGATCTCACCTTTTCTGCCGAATGGAGTCATCTTCTTGCAATCATGAAGAAAATGAAAGGCGTCATTCGAGGTTGGGCGAAATGGAAGACCCAAAGTGCTCGCGGGAGGTAAATACTTCTGTTTATTCTTTTCTCCAACATCTCACTAACATCTCATCTCATCTATTTAGTGGCTACTGCTACACCGAAGAATTCTCCGGCGCCCTACTCTTCGAACAAAAAGAATCTGTCGCCATCCTCATCAACGACCTTCGCGGCTGCACAGTCTCTCTCTCCCCCGTCTCCTCAACCGCAATCCAAGTCATCTCCGCTCGCGACCCTTCCAGCTTCGCCATCATCGAACTCGATTCCGCAGAGGAGTTCAACAAGTGGCTCGCCGTTCTGATCTCGTGGTCGCCCTTACGAGCCGCCGGCGTTTCCAGTCGTCTACTGCGATTTCGATATCCACAGCTCGACCTGTCCGTCAGAAGCGGCGATAAGCAGCAACCCAGCACCGCCCAAAAATCGTCGGCAAAGCCCGCACCCGCACCCGCACCCGCCCAGACCCCTATAGACGACGACCACAAAACGCCACCTGAGATTAAGGATCAGCAGCCAGTCGTGAGGACGATCAAAGTCGGGCAATTGGAGCTGTGGGATCCGCAATGGCGGCAACCTCCTCCTCCGCCACCTGCATCATCCGCTGCTCAAAAGCGCACAAAACAATCCTCAGCTTCCTCCAGCTCCACCACCACCACATCCGCTCCCTCCTCTGCTATGTCCTCATCAAACAAACTATGGGTCAAGGCTTCCTGCCTGTTGAAGACGAACGGCGACTTTCAGATCTTTCCCGAACTCCCTCTCTCATCCAGACCGCGACAACAATCTCCCGCGATCGCCGACACAAAATCCTCTTCTTCTGCATCCTCATCAAAAGCTCAAATCAACTCAAACTCACACTCACAATCCTCGGCCGCTTCTCTCTCCTCATCTTCCTCGTCCTCCGGTTCGGCTACCCCCAGCTTCACCCCTTCGACTCCATATACCGGCACAACTTCAAGATCGTTCTTGAACAACACTAGCTCGCACTATACCCTGCAGCTCTCCACAATCAGACGGTCGGCGATTCAAAAAGCCGATCCTTCGCTCACTGGACGGCAAAACTGCATTGTCATCTTCCTGAAAACGACCGTCAGCAAATCAAACCCAACCCCCGCAGTCGACCCCTCTCAACAGTCGCAGGGTCAACAACCACAGTCACCAACCTCGCAGCAGCACGCAAACCCAAGTCTGGCTTTCAGTGTTCATCATCATCACAACTATCATCGCCATCAGTCTCCAGCAGTCACATCGCCGCCCGAGAACCAGCCTAACCAGGTCGCTCCCACTCCCGGTGTACAGACTCCTGGCACAACCGTCCTCGTCACCCCTGTCTACTTCTTTTTCGAGTCGCGCACTCTCATGGAGGTTTGGTTTGTGCTTTTCCGCAGCATGAGCTTACCGGAACTGTACGGACCCGATACCGGAAGAGTCTCGGGGTCCTTCAGACAAATCAGAACTTTGAACATTAGAATCATTGACGGAAAGATTCTGTGGCCGCGTGGTCCTGGGTTGAGCGTTGACTCTACATTCATGCCCAAAGCTATCGACTCGTACGTCGACATCGAGCTTAACGACAAGGTCAGAGCGAGAACAAGGGTTAAATATGGCACTGCCAAACCTTTCTGGCGTGAAGATTTCTCATTTCCGTATGTTTTCCTCTATTAATCTCAACTTCTCTATACTAACAAACAAGCAGTGACCTCCCATTTCTGGTGAATTCAGTAAAGTTGAAACTTCGAAGCCGAAATCGGAAAAACCCGGATTTACTCTCTGATGCTACAATCGGCGAAGTCAAGCTTCTCATGTCCGACGTCCAGCAAGACTCCGATCTCGAGCGCTGGATCCCGGTCTTCAACCCCGCCCGCGGCTATACCGGTAAAACAGGCGAACTCTGCGTCAAAATGCAGATCTCCGAGTACACCATCCTAGCCGGCCGCGAATACGATCGTCTGCTCGAGCTTCTGCTCGATTTCTCCAACAGACTCACGCTCACGATCGCAGACATGACTGGTGATATGAAGCAACTATCCACAATTTTGCTCGATATCTTTCAATCCAGCGGACAGGCTACCGAGTGGTTGATTTCTCTTGCTGAAGAAGAGATCTGGGAGCGAGGAAACTATACCGGTCCTAGCAGGCAGACGCCTCCGCCTACAAAGCCTGCGCCGACTTCAGATGTCATCTCCACACGTCCCGCAGTTCCTCTGTCAGACGCAAATGCTGAAACCGTCTTCTCGACCGTCGGAATGTCGCGAGTGTCCTCCCAGGAGCGCGATACTAATAGCTCTAGTGGCGCGAGTACTCTCTCCCCGGGTACTCTCTCCCCGCCCGAAAGCTCCCGATCACGAGCAGATCTCCTCAGAGACGTGTCTCCTTCCCGCAACGAGCCAATGGCTCCCCGCACCGCCGCCATCGCAGACGCAAACCTGCTTTTCCGCGGAAACTCGCTCTTGACAAAATCGCTCGACGCTCACATGCGCCGCATCGGCCAAGACTATCTGATCGAGACCCTCGGCAGCACGCTGCAGAAAATTGTCGACGACGACGTCTTCATCGAAGTCGATCCTCAGAAAATCGAGCCTCAGCACCAACGTCAATCTGGAAACAACACTGCTTCGCTAGAAGAGAACTGGGCACGGCTGGAAGCTTATCTTGTCGCGATCTGGACAAAGATCAGAGAGTCGAAGTCGAAATGCCCGCCGGCGCTGCGACGCATATTTCACAACATCCGTCTTCACATTGAAGAGAAATACGGCGAGTTCCTGTCCGCAGCTTCGTACACCGGTGTCTCGGGTTTCCTCTTTCTCCGGTTTTTCTGTCCGGCTGTACTCAACCCGCATTTGTTTGGGCTAGTCAGAGACCATCCTGGTCCGCGGTCTCAGCGCACGCTGGTCTTGATTGCCAAAGGTCTTCAAGGATTAGCCAACCGCACGACGTTTGGCGCAAAGGAGCCATGGATGGCGCCGATGAACGCATTTCTCCAGCAGCGCATCGAAGAGTTCAAGGAGTTCATCGTCGACGTGTCTACCTGGCGAACACGGGTCTACCCCGCCGCGAATGCAGACCATCACGTCGTCTCATCGCCCGACGCAGACGGCGGGAACGACTACCTCGATGACAACGAGATCGAAGCCACTCAGCGCAGTTTGTTTATGGTACCATATCAGATTCCAAACACAGTCCTGTCTCGACTGCCGACCGCGTTCAGGGACGGTGTGCCGAGTTTGCCGTATCTGATTGATAGACCTGCGACGCTTGCTGCCCTGGTGGAGCTTTGGCTTCAATGGTACGATGCAAAGGTTAGTGCCAAAGCCGCGCAGCGAGCTGCGGCTGCCGCGAATGCGAAGCGAAACGACTCGTCCGATGACTATGGTGATGAGATTGATGATCGGAAGGCTGCGGAGAGAAGATCCCGTGACAAGGATCGCGCTTCTTTGATCGAGAGCTTGCCGGATACCTATACAGACGAGTCAGACGTCGCAGTGTCAGAGGACGAAGGAGACGGAGACGGAGGCGTCGGCTTCTCATCGTCGTCTTCTTCTGTACTCTCTTCCGACAGCGAAGAGGAAGAGGAAGGCCCTGGGTTCTTCAGCGACGACGACGCACTTGCAGATCTTGTCGACGAGGATGAGGAAGACGACAAAGCTTCTCATAAGCACCACCACCGCCGCCATCATACCCGCCCAGGCTTGCGTCGCCGCAGAGTGTTTCATGACGGAGAGGATACGCCGTCGGGGATTTTGTTCACCGGTGCGCTGGTTGAGTTTCACCATGAGTGTATCAGAATCCGCGAGGAGATCCGGAGACTGCGGAACAAGACCACGATTCCTGAGATGCCGTCCGATGTGCCGGAAGAGACTTGGGACTACTACGTCGCGAACTTTCTAAACATCAAGGACTTTAAGTTTTCGAAACGTGGGAATATCTTGAAAAGTCTCTTGATGACTACGGCCAGTGGATCTGTCAAGACATCTGGTGACAGCTCGAGCGGACGCAGTTCAGGGTTAGAGCCTTCTTCGACCGCGAGCACGGATTCGCACTGGTTTGGCGAGCAGACTTCTCCTCCCCTTCACCGATCGACGGAGAGAACGGAGGACGACTATAGCTACTTTTCATACCCTGCTGCTTCCGAGCCCGCGCCGTCTGCAGCTACTACACAGATGACGTCTATCCACGCGACCTTGTCCCCGGTCGAGATCCCGAACCAGAAGCGGCACTCCTCGATCTCCCGCACTTCCTCAACGTTCAATCGGCACTCGCGCGACCTTTCCGTGATCGACTCGGCATCGCGCAGTATCGACTCTACAATCTCAGCCGGTAGTTCTTCCACCAACGCGACGCTAAACATCGGCGGCGTTTCGTTAGGTACAACCTCGACCGCGACAACCGACTCTGTCTCATCTGAAGTCTCGCTGAGAGAAATCTCTTCAAGTGTGTCGAGAGGGTTTGGCACGCTGTCAAAGAAGAGCAAATCGATCAAGCTGCAATCTTGGAGAAAGTTTTTAGGTGGTGGTAGTTCGACGTCAAACAGTGGACATTGAGATATCTTTCTTCTTATATTTTCAATTTCTTTTCGTGGCCGTGGGTGATAAAAATGGTGGATGTTTGTACGATTATGCGGTTTCATTTTTTGGTCTCCAGTGTATTATACTCATATTAATTTTCGTTTTCTTTTTTCTGTTTGACTGCTCTACGGTTGTTACATATTTACATTCAACTCGTTACGAGAGCCGGTGTTTAGTTTCTTCAAACGTGTACTTTACGTGTGTTACTAAAGTCTGTACGATATCAATAATTTCCTTCACTCATACATTACACTATAAACGGGCGAATTTATTTGAAGTATGGTTGTTCCAGCTTGAAGATATGCGCCAGGATTAGACTGTATTGTCTTGGGTATGGTCGTCTATGACTTCGATGTAGATTGTGGATAACTAGTTCAAGTTTAACTGTATAATATATTGATAGACGATAATCGAAAACAAAAAACGGTTTTTTACAAAACAGAAACAATCTAGACATCAACCATAGCAATCGACGCTTTTTCAGGATCCATCATCTGGTGCACATTAGGCAGCTGAGCATCAAACATCCCAAGCTCTCTCCATATCCGATTCAACCTCTCAGCATCTGCCTTGCCCTCACCAGAGTCATCCTTGAACAACTCGTCCATTTCCTCTAGCGTGCGTCCTTTTGTCTCGGGGACGATGAAGTAAATGTATACAGAACCGATGACGCAGATTATACCAAAGAAAATGTAAGTGCCGTAGCGCATGTTGTCGAGCATATCTGAAGTCGCCATACCGACGGCGAAGTTGTTGAGCCAGTTGGATGACGCACCGATTGAGATACCCTTTGCACGAACGCCGAGAGGGAAAATCTCTGCAATGACAATCCATGCCGCGGGACCCCAGGAGTATCCGAAATGGACGACAAAGAACCAGACAAAGACAACAGCAACCCAACCCGCAGCCTTATGAGATCCCCACGAGTCCTCATACGCACCAGAAATACCAGCGACGATGAAGTGGCAGACCGCCATACCGAGAGCACCGCAGATGAGAACAGGTTTGCGACCGAGGTTGTCGATGAAAAGCACGGCGGGGATGGTCGCCAGAAACATAACCACTCCACACACACCAGACGCCAGAAGTGAGCTGGAGTTACCAGTCAGACCGAGGTCCTGGAAGATGAACGGGGCGTAGTAGAGAATGGCGTTGATACCCGTCCATTGCTGGAAAAGCATGACGAGGATAGAGACCGAAGTTCGTTTGAACAGAGCCTTGTTGGTGAACAACCGGGCATAGGCATGGTAGCCGAGCATGAAGCTAGACTTTGCAGATTTGTCCTGGTATTCAGGGAAGAGCATCTCCGAAGTCTCATCGTCAAACATCTGCTGCGCCTTGATTTCCAAGTACTCGAGAACAACAATCTCGTGCTCAACATCCGCATGACGAATCCGCGCAATGGTCTGCAGACATTCCTCGTCGCGGCCTTTAGACATCAGCCAGCGAGGAGACTGAGGCATGAAGTTCATGCCGACTCCGAGGATAAGCGCCGGCAAGATCTGGATGCAGATAGGGATGAGCCACGCGGCCTTTGACTGAGAGTCGCCTGTGCCGCCGATGAAGTTTGTTCCGTAGCCGATCCAGTAAGCGACCATGATGCCGAAAGTGATTGAAAGCTGTTGCAAAGCGACCAAAGCACCACGGATCTCAGCAGGAGCCAGCTCAGCGTTGTAAAGCGGGACAACCATCGAGAGTGAACCGACACCCAAGCCAGTGACGAACCGGCCGCCGAGGATATACGACGGCTCCTTCGCACAAGCTTGAACGATAACACCGACCACAAAGACAAAGACAGCAACATCAACGCAGAGCTTTCTTCCGAGTCTATCGGCGATATAACCGTTGGAGAGGGCACCAACCCAGGCGCCGAGCTCGAGGATTGAGGTGAGCAGACCACGTGCCGTCGGGTTGCTGATCGAATCAGGATGGACGGTCTTTGCGAACGAGCTCATGTTGAGAATCTGTCCAAACATTCCCTGGTTGTAGCCGTACACGAGACCACCAAATGAGGCAAAGACGGCGATTGCGAAAATCTGGCCATTGGCGAGGATACCTTTGACTCCTTTAGGTCCCGCCAAACGTTGTCGACGATCTGAGATAGCATTGGGGACGGGGGCACCGCCAGCAGTAGGAGCCATGATGAATGATGATTATCGAGATAGTGCAGAGTTGTGGGGAAAAGAGAGAAGGCAGCATGGCTGCAGCTAATATATGTCGCGGCCCTAGAATGCTGAAGGCCTGGGGAACGCATGACTACGCAGCTACGCAGCCATCTGATGCGTGGGGCGGGGCCCCGCACAACCCCGGAGAGGGTTTGTGGTACGAGCTTTGCCGGTGGATGCTTAGCCGGCGGATGCAGATTTAGCCGCTCAGATGACTGAACAATAGAACCCTACGGATACTCGGAACGGCGCCACCGGCTTCCGACTGCAAATCACTGATCGCCAGAACAGCTTATATCTGCTTGGCATGATGTTCTTTTTATTATCTATAAAGTCCATGGGAGATAGCGAGGAGTCTCTTTGTCAAAGGACAGAGCCTTAGTCAAAGCGCGCAACCAGGGATCATGTGTCTGGCCGTTCCGATAACTCTCCGAAACAAAGTCCGACAAGCATAGGGTTTGCCCATCGGATAATCCAACGGCTCGCGGACTAGGCCTCTTTCTGGCCCACCCCGCATCCGTCAATGAGGTAAAAATATCATTCATCTAGAAAACACGCAGTGTTCTGCCCCGCGAACTACATTTAAGCGGTGCCGGGTTGAATTTAACCAGAGTTTGAATGCTCCCATTCTCTCCTCCACATGCGATAATCACTTAAGGCAGGATGCATCATGCCACCTGACCCTTTCTATCAACCAGCTTGAAGGTGATGCCAGAAGGCTTACTCATCCGTGAGCATCCACCATGCTGCGAGCTTCCGATTGTTTGCAGCATCATCCTCTTCATCCGTCGTCACCTGCCAACTGCCATCCGATCCCGGATGTCCCAGTATCCCGACTTTGTCCTGCTCCCACGGCACTTTTCCGTTGCCATACTCTATCCATTTCAAGCCCATGTTCTTTGCTGTGCTCGCTTCAAACTCAACGTCAACTCCCTCCAGTTTTGAAATCCGCTCATTCGCGTTCTGAAACAAATGTATGACATCGACATAGTGATGTGACTGATTGTGGTAGGGCTCTTGCGGGAACGGGTTGGTTTTATCAAAGTGATAATAGTAAGCCGGAACGTCCCGCTTCTTCTCCCCATATCTTTCCCACCGTGCCAGCTTGTAGGTATGCGAATGGAAACACACAGCTCCAACAAAGTCACACATCTTCTTCCGCTTCTCTTCCGAGTGCGGCATCGGAGCGACCACCAGTGTTTTCGCGTACTCGATGATCCCAGACGCAATCGTCGCAAACTTGCTCACCGGTAAATCTGCGTAGTGGTCTAGATTATAGTGGCGCAACAGCTCGGCTAATTTCGCAGCGACCTTGGGGCCAAACATTCGCTCGAGTTGCAGCGAAAAGATGTAGTTTGGGTTCGGCACCCTGGCCAGGATCGAATCATACAGTTTCAGGAAAACACTGCCCTATAGATACACACCAAAAGTTAGTTCGGTAAAAATCAAAGCCGCAACAGGTTTCCTACCTCATATGCGCAATCACCAAGCATGATAGACTCAAGCCAGGAGCACTGGTATGTCCGCTTGCACACATCATCCAATGTATAACTTTGGCCAAACAGCTTCCCATCCAAGAACGGGTGCAGCAGCATGAATGCAAGATTCGTATCAACAATCGCCTGCACCGGCACTTTCCTCAGAGCTGCCACTCGGTCCCCATTCCAGCTTTTCACGGGATACACGATTCGTGAAACGTGTGTCTTGTATAATGTCTCGAACGCGGCTTGCTCCTCCTCCAATTTATGAACCGGCATCACGCTTGCATCTCCACTTTGCAGAATAGCCCGTTTGAACAGTGCATTCTCCTTCTCCTCTTGCGCCCAGCTACTGATTATCAGATACGAGATAATGATAGCGCCTGCGCTCTCGCCAAATGCCGTAACGTTGTCCTTGTCGCTGTTGAATCCCGGAAGAAACTTCTGAAGCCACTGGAATCCATGAATAACATCCCATATTCCAAAGTTTCCCGCGGGTTCACCGTTTCGCTCAGCCTCTTCAACTAGTTCTTGAGAAATCAGAAATCCGAGCGCACCGACTCTATAGTTGACGGCCGCCATTATCGTCGGTTGATCTGCATCCACAGACATCGCCACAAGTTTGCTCGCATCTAGTCAACAGTCAGCCAGTGCTTTACCACCCATATACAAACAGACATAGTGTAAAGTTACCTTCCAAGCCATAATTAGCTCCTCCGCCAAATTTCAGCGCGCCGCCGTGGACCCATCCCATTGCCGGCACACCCTTCTTCTTCCCCTCAAGCACACAGGTCGGCACAGTCAGAGTCAAGTTCAGACATTTGAACTCGTCATATTGCGAGGCCACAGGTGGCAGCCGACTACCACCGTACGCCAAACCATCGACGAAGACTGCATTATAAGCCTGTGGACAACTGTAGCCGTATTTCGTGAAATCTCTCTCGTCATCCGCAAATTCGACTTTCAATTTCGACTGTCTAAACCGCTCGCTCACAGTTGCATATTGTATCGCCCTGAACTGAACAGTTTTGCCATCTGGGCTCTGAACACCGGTCAGCTGGCCTAAAAGAGGGTGATCAAACGTATATCTTGGAGTGACCGCATAGTCTAGCTGAGGTGTATCTGTACTTGGCACGGCCAGGTCAGGCGTGGTAATAGAGCCTCCAAATTCCATGACAATAAAAGAATCTATCTGTCGTTTGAAATATCGCCAGAGAGTCTGATCAGGAGCGTCCTGTCATTCCTCTATTTTAAGGAATCTGAGTCGGCACATGCCAGCACCGAAGTGGATTAGAGCCGCATGTACATAATCAGGGACCGAGGCATGACAAAGCAATTAGCTGTCCGTCTTCGGGACCAGCGATAATGGATCAATAGCAATTTGCTGAGTCCGTTGAATCTGTCTATTGCAAGGACATGTGTTTTAATTGACATATTAGATAACAGAGTCTGAATTGCCTCCTAAACTACAATACTACACTACAATTGAGTGTTCAATGAGCTAGATGTCAACTCACGATCTACGCACTCGCAAGCACAGAGATTCTCATGCGATTAACATTGTATTATCGTATAGATTGAATATGGATTAGCAACTCGAACCAACTCTTGATGCTTATTCGGCAATAGTAGCGACAACAAAGCCCTTGGCCATAGCCGCAGAAAGAGTAACTCCGTATGCGCCGATCGCAAACAAAGTACCAAGGTTAACCAGCGTGGAGATTCCATGGATCATTCCAAACTTCTTGTTGAGCGCCTTCATCTCATCACTGACCTCCGCGTCGTAGTACTTCTTTCCCTCCTTGGTCTCCTGCGCCTTGCGCTCGTTCATAAGCTTCACGGTCTGCGGGCCAACTGAGATAAGATTGACGAGAGCAGTCACCGCAGTGAACGCCAGAATAGTCAAGGACTTCTTGTCATCCAGAATAGGGAAAGGAGCGGTCAGGGCGAGAAAAGCGGGAATAATGGCCTGCATAGCAAAGTAGGGAGGGAAGATCTTGCGCTGCAAGGCGGCGAAGTGTTGACGCGGCAGGGCGCGGAAGGCCGTGATACCGACGAAGAATGACTGATAGACGGTCGATCCAAATCTATGTAATAAAGCGAAGCACATGTCAGCTTGAGTCCTGAAGTTCGAACTGACAATCGTCGAATTGCGAGTCACTGAACAATCCTCCGCTGAAATCCTCGGGGTAACTCACAGGATCGAGTATGCAAAGACATGGTACGGCGCACCAGTTGCCAGGGTAGATAGAGCAGACGACATGTTTATTCTGTACAGATGAGAATCAAAGAGACTGTTCTGAAAACCGCGTAAGAACAAGAGAACTGTGAACGTTGGCTGATTCTTGAACGAGTCGGGATAAGCTGATTATCAGTAGTCGAGATCGGTCCATCGATCTCCTGACTTTCTGAGGGGTTTGTACTTCGGATCATCATTAAGCTACTGGCGAGGATTTATGCGATATAATTATTAAAAATCAAACTAAAGCTGATGAAGTCGCAAGAAGCTGGTATACAAAACTCAAATATCATGGACTGGTCTGCTTGTACTTTGCAGGCAGCTTCTTGAGCGCCTCCTCGCGATCCTCCATGATGACGACACCCATACCGCCCATCAGATGTGTGTTGAGATGGCAGTGCAACATCCAGGCTCCCGGATTATCAGCGACGAACCGCAAAACCATGTGTCCGCCAACCTGGATACTGTATCCGTCGCGGTAAACGGAATTTTCAAGGTTGAGGTTTGCATAGCCATCAGCGACCGCCTCGGCAACCGTGGCGTACGGGAAGTTCTCAGAGTCCGATTCCGAGACCAGGTAGAAGTTGTGGCCGTGGAGATGGATTGGGTGAGCAATAAGTTTGGTATTGTCGAGGATGATGTCAATAAGATCACCCGTCTTGATACCGGGATCAATAATAACACTGCTGTTGGGGAGATTGTCTGCCCACAGAACTGGTTCATCGATCTCCATGTTTTGAGACATCATGGCACCATCTTCGGTAAGGGAAAAGAACACCGCGCCAGTTCTGTTGGAGATGAGATGGATTGTATGATCGGCAGCTCCAGACGGGGGCTTCACCGACTTATCGAACGGAAAAGCAATGGAAGCATTGAACTGAGAAAAGTCTCCGACGAGGTTACCACCAATATCCTGATAGACGGTAACGTTCTCACTTGGTCTGAACGGCTGGCCGACGTCGGGAACGTACGACAAAAACGCAAGTCCCTCGATGACCTGCGCGAGCTCATAAGAAGCGAAACGCATGCCGTAAATGCCATATTCCTTGTTCGTCTCAACCAAGATAAGGAATCGGTGGCCAACACCGACGTAGATCTGCTCTACCAACTGAGGCTCGACATAGATACCCTCGACCATAACAACCCAAAACGGATGCGAGTCGATTGAGAAATGAACACCCATTTCTCCACCCATGTTTGTGAGATCGAAGAGCATGTAAGACGAGCCGTTCACGTAGATGACCTCACGATCGGTAGACGAAGGAGTGCACTGCAACGAATTTCCAGGAGCCTCGAGAGCCTGCTGGTCAGCACCGGCGAATCCGTTAATGAGAGTGATGTTGGTACAGCCCTGAGAGTCAAAGTTGGGAATGTATCCAGCAGCAGCGTAAACACCCTGCTGACGCCAGGCACCAGCAGCGAGAATCTCATCCTCGTTCTCGCAGACAATACGACCCTTGCCATTGATGAGAAAACTCTGGATGCAAGGCGGATCGATCCCAAAGGTGAACTCACGCGCGAGAATGGCGTCCGAGGTCCACTTGTACCAATCAGCAACAGTAAGTTGAGTGGGGTTGCTATCCTTCTCGAGAATCTCAGCGAGCGCTGCGGGATCGCTGACGATTGTTGAATAAGGCTTGGGACGAGACTCGTTGGGGTTGATGTAGATTGCACCATAGACACCGTCCTGGTATCGAGCGCGGATGTGCGCATGGTACCAGAAGTTGCCGTACTGACCTTCCGTGGTGAAGTTGTAGTGGAACGAAGAACCGGGAGGGATAGGATACTGAGAGATACCAGCAGCACCATCGAGCCATGGAGTGTCCTTCTGGTGGATACCGTGCCAGTGAATTGTCATGGAAACGGGGAGACTGTTGTAGACCATGACGCTCAGGGAATCGCCTTCATCGCACGTGAGAAGGGGACCAGGGCTTGAGCCATTGACGAGGAAGACCTCACGGAACACACCGTCCGGGGACGCATAGGTAGATGTGAGATTGAGGGTGTATTCGACAACCTTTGCAGCGGCCACTGACGCAAGGACGAGCGCCAAAACGAGGGACTTGAAAGAGGTCAACATGGTTGATAATGAGCGAGGAGCGACAGACAATGCAACATGGGGGCACGAGACAGACACTTATATGACGCTCTGCGGCGGCCTCGGTTAGGAGTCAAAGCATCATGAAGCATTATTACGTATATGGACCGCCGTGTAAGACATTGGTATTAGCACTGGAGCATAGACTGAACGGAGATGGTGCACCACATAATTGAGGGGGGAAAGAATGTACGGCAAAACGGTACCTGCTTAAATCAGTGGGGGGACGGAGCGCTCGTACCAAACGGCTGGCTGGCATCAACTGAATGCCTGATGCGGATGTGCGGCCAAGAAAAGACAGATAATGATCAAGAAGGATGTGAGAGTCAAGAGACTCAAGGTGAGCGTGGATGGTCAAGACATTAGACTCTTGCTCTCGTCGTAGTATTGGATGTACCCTACACGGACCACCCCAGCGTTGTCGAGTGAAATATACCTTCGGTAGCAGCGTCGCGAGCCTCCTGCTCTTTGCGCGCGGATGAGCCAACAAACAAAGTAGAGAAGAACATTTTCTGTTTATCAAAGTCGATATATTATGACTGATGGAGGATCGCAGATCATTGACGTGAGTGCGTAAGATGATGATGGGTGAACTAGACTAGTCCGGCTAGGGCTGAACCGTGATGAACAAAAAGTACACTTAGTCCTGGCTATGCCGCATGTAAACAAGTCATGTCTAAAATGGGAATCAGGGAATACCGAATTTGCAACTTCAGAAAACGCAGAAAAACGCAACAGGACGAAATATTGAGAGACTGTCAGCCGCCCAATTACATTAAAGTTCGCTCGCTTTCGCTCAAATAACTCCGCTTATAAACGACCCTTGACTACCACAAGAGTCGTAATATAGTTACACAGTGAAACAGTGTAGCGAGAAATCAATCAATTCCAGACTTTGAGAATCTCGGAAGTCCCTTCACGCTATGTCCTATCCAATGACCACTTAGTCCTCCGTTTAGACGAGCGGCGCGGTTGGTGTCCGCCTCTCGATTCAATATCACGTACTGACAGAATTCAAGACAGTTTTTAGCAACATAAAAAACTTAGAAGCTCGTGGTCTACAGGAGCTAGCCGCGGGTCTGTTCAGACGAATCGGTTTGAGTTTAGAGCCTTTCCCTCCCGGTCCGGCCTGGCAAAATTTCAAGGACGAAACCTACGCCGCCTACAACAAAAACAGGAACGCCAAGAAAGTTTTGCCGGTTAGACGAGCGAGGAAGCGGTTGCTCGGATTACCGTTAGTTCGTAGACGAAGTAGCTGAAGAGTCTATGCCTAATTATATCCTCTTTGTAGTGTATGTGCTCTGCACTGCACTCGTGATGAGTAATTGATTATTATTGTTTATTGTTATTGATTATGTTATTGATTATTAAGGGGTTTTCAGGATGTGTTGAGAAGCGTTACATTTACCTTTCATACTTCTACTTTGTTATCTTTAGTTTGTCTTTAGCCACTTCTTGTCTTGTGAGCTCACATTTGTCCAGCGCCCCCTTATAATAGGGACGCTCCTTCTGTTTGTTTATTCTCTAGTCTTTACGCTCAATACATACTTTTCCCTAGTTGATATTTGGTCTTATTACTTAAGATTGGAATCCGCAAATATTACACTCTTCTAAAACTCATTTGGATTACAGCTTCCACGTACCTTTTGCCTGGGCTGCTATATTGGGAAAAGCAATGTTTTTGTTTTTGTTAGGTTTGTTTACATGGCGTTAGACAAATGACGTGCAGCACTGCACACTCCACGATCGGTCTGCGGTTTTAATCGGCTGCAACACACATGTGCATGCAGCCAGCGGATAGGCCCGACTAAGATTACTGCGGCTGCAAGAATTTTATTCTGGATGCGCGGCATGTCCTTCGGTGCCGTACGTCTGGGCAGAGCAGATAGTTGTTGCGAGCTAGTGCTGTCAGATACCGAAGCCATAGCGGTATCGGAAATGTAGGATGTATGCAGCAGCGCATGACACAATCTTCAGCAAGCTCTTCGCTCCGACTTCTCAAAGCATTGATAATAGTCCCCACGAGTAAAAAGCACCGGGATCATGCATTCAGTATATGAACAGAAAGGTGGCTACTGAATGTCATCATCATATCCATCGTACTCATGCAAACTGTAGGGCTTTCTGCCAGTTTATTGTATATGGCAGTCTGCTGCAGGCTCCCGCAATTATCTTTTGACTTCCAAATCCCGCCTCTCAACTGACTTCCCTGGCTCTCTACGACTGTCGTTCCTTCTTTCCACCAAATTTTAGTTATCACGACACTGTTAAACTCTTGTGTGCTCCGCCCCATAACCCTCTAGCAGCAGCTGCAGGTCCGGGACTCTGCGTCTTTTGGCGTTCAACTACAGCGAGGGGAGGCAGGAAGAAGATAGAAAACCTTGTCTATCCGAACTGTAGACATCAAAATCCTTTCGGGATGTTATTACCCCGAGCCTTGTATTCCAGCAGAACATGTGAAAGCGTGCTCTGAGGGAGGCCGTCCGCCAACGAATGATCGACCTTCTATTTGGATGACCACAAGATGATGATTCCAAATCCCGTCACGTGACGCACACACCGGTTTACGCACTTGATGCCAGATCTAGAGCGGCTCAAATGTCAATCTCGAGATCTGAATTGGCGTTCTTATCGATAACTTCGGTCGGTTCGCGCCAGCAAGAAAGCAATTCGCAATGCTCTCGTTTGAAACAGTCGTGTGCATTGCAACTATATTTGTTGCAGGAGGTCTGGTGTATCATATTTTGCTCGGACCTACCGGCACTGCGCCATTTGTCAAAGGCCCGATACCAGGCCTTGGAGTCGCGCTCTCGTTCGTACAGAGCCCTACGCGCTTTCTTGAGAACCAGCGGAAGAAATTGGGATGGATATTTGAGATTTATATTGCAGGTCAGCGCATGACCTTGCTCTCCGACCCGATATCGGCGAATAAGCAAGCTTGGATGAGCAAAAGCCTCTCTCTTATCCACTTTATCTTGTACGTCGACCGTTCCCTCTTCGCCTACTCGAAGCGCATCGTCGACGATGTCCCATTCCTACGCAAGGCCGCCAAGCAACTAGTCGCTCTTCTCACCAGTCGCGTCGAGATGAAAGACACCGTCGACCTCATCCGCCAGGAATATCTGCAGCTTATCGAAGACGGCTCCAAGTTTGCCGAAGATACCGAGTCAGGCAAAGAAATCGATCTTTATGAAGAATGCAGATACAACATGTTTTACGCCTCCTCCGTCGGTTTGTTTGGCACCGCTTTTCCCGTCGACTCAATCTACAAACCCTATATGATCTTCGAGGACAGCATCATGAAATTCCTAAAGTCATATCCAAAATTTCTCAACCGCGAGGGCTTCGCTGGACGCCAAAAAGTTCTTGACGAGCTAGGCAGCTATTTCACCGACCCTGTCCGAGTGCGCAACTCTGCCCCCTTTGTGCAGAAGATGTACCAGCTTTTCCAGGAAACAGAATATACCGATGCTGAAGATTATGCCGGTTATTTTTTCTCGATTATCTTTGCCGCAAAATCTAACTCCGTCCCCGGAGCTTTTTGGCTCCTAGCCGAAATCATCAGCCATCCGGAACTGAAGGCTCAAGTTGAGCTGATCATCGCCGAAAACTACAACCCCGAGACCAAGTCCTTCGACTGGGACGCCCTCATGAGCAATCCTGTTCTTGACTCCTGCTTCAAAGAAACCCTGAGAATCAACGCCAACATCGTCTCTGGCCGACTTGCCATGGAAGACACGACACTGCGAGTTGCCTCATCGACCGATGCGAGCCCGAAGCCTTATCAGATCAAGAAAGGAACACAGCTGTTGATATTCCAGAACCAGATGCACTGGGATGCTGACGTCTATCCTGACCCGATGGAATGGAAGGGCGATAGATTCCTAGACGAAAACAAAGAGAAATTGATCATGCACACGGACAAATGGAAATCTTACGCTCCATGGGGTGGAGGAGCACACATGGTAAGCTTCCTGCCTTTGTTTGCAAATGAAAATACTTCTGCTAACAGCTTATAGTGCCCCGGAAGATTTCTTGCTCAAGTTGAGGCGTATGCCCAGTTAGTATACACGCTCTTTCTTTACGATATCGAGCCACTCGAAGATATACCAAAGCCTATAATTGGCGATCGATATGGCGGTGGTCTTCTGAAGCCCGAGCGTGGATACAGAGTAAAGATAATACGTCGGAAGAATCCGTTGAGTGCTCTCGCTTGAATAGGACTACAGTCTCATATGAGGCCTCATACCTTGGCATATACTACAGTTTGTTGGTTTTGAGAACGAGGGTCTCTACAAATCAGAAACGTTTTAGAAGTACATTATGATAGAAGTACATTACCACTTGTCGCTTATTATTACCATTTACTCGCAAAATTAGTAATTAAGATTAGCTCTGGTATGCAGATTGCCGCTTAGCCGGTAAGAAAATATCTCCGGGCATTATTTCTCTTCAGCATTCTCCACAAAAGCAACGTCCATCTTCATCTGAGTCTGAGCGTCGGTCAAGTCTCGAATCTCGACCTCAACCTTTTCACCAAACCTGGTATTGATTTCTTCCAGCGTCAAGCCCTTGGTCTAGAGAGATGAATGTTAGCACTTGATTTTTCTATACAGCAAAATCTATTGAGACATACCTCAGGGAAGTAAAAGAAGACGATCGGGAAGAAGAAGACATTGCACCCAATGAAAACTAAATTGAACTTCCAGTTGATATGGTCGAGGGCAATTGGAGCCGTTTGACTGAATATCAGAGTAACGGCGTTTGCGAAGAAAAGTGCGACAGCCATTCCATTTGCTCGAATTTTTGTAGGAAGGACTTCGGAGGCGAATGCGTAAGGCGAAGAAGCAAAGGTTGCACCGAAAAAGTAAATGTAGATCATGACGAAAGCAATACCGGCATTACCCCAATCTAAGACAGTCAGCAATGTTTGGGTTCATCAAGATATTGATAGATTTCTTACCAGTCGATCCAGTCTGGCTGTATCGCGCCGAGCAAGCCGAGAAGACTCCCAGCCAAACCGACAGGATGAATAGGCCGGTCAAAAACAAGATCCGTCTTCCCACACGATCGATGAGCAGCAGGTTGGTTGAGCCACCGCAGGTATTGCATATTCCAAAGATTCCGGCCATCAATAGCTGCTTGCGAGTCGTATACCCAAGTCCAGCGTACAACACAGTCTGCCAGACGCGTAGGGATTAGCAGAATTCAAACGACAGACTTATTTAGTGATATCACAGGAGACTTACCTGATAAATCTGGATAGTTTGGGCGCCGTTTGTCTGAACTGAAGTCATCGCAGCCACTGCTAGCGCTAGACGTCTCAACTCTGATCTGTTTGTAAACATATGACTCCACTTGGCATTTTCCTTTTCAATTCTTTCGACCGCCAATTGGGCAGAAATCTGCAGATATTCTTTCTCCCAAAACATTGGGTCCTCATGGTCGTCATGGAGACGTTTGAGAACCTCTTGGGCTTCCAATTGTCTGTCTTTAGAGATCACTAAAGAGAGAGAGTAGTTTAGTAGTTGGAACGACAATGATATAGCACGAACTGATGAAAAACTTACACCAGCGCGGAGAAAAGGGAATAAAGAAGCATCCGAAAATCAAACCCAGAGCGGGCAAACATTGTAGAGCAATTGGGAATCTCCTATAGGCCAAGTTAGAACGACATCAGGCAGAGACCTAACAGTGACGGACTCACCAAGCAAAGCCCTGATTAGAAGAGAAGTTGCAGCCATATCCAACCCATGATGCCAGAGTTCCCGCGATGTTCAGAGTGACGATCTGGAATGCCACCATTGTTCCACGAAGATGAGGCGGAGCGATCTCAGATTGATAGACGCTGACGGTGGTGAGCATAATTCCAGAAGCCATGCCGGCAATGACACGCCCAACGAAGAACTGGGCAATCTGATACGAGCAAGCCTGGAGAATACCACCGATAAGGCCGATTACGCCGCCAATCTGAATGGTGCGCTTGCGACCAAATCGATCAGCAAGGGCAGAGACAAACGCAAGCCCGACGATCAGACCTGCAAAGTAGACTGACCCGATAGCACTGAGTTGATGGAAAGACATGGATTAGAAAGTGTAGTGGAGATATGATGGCATGAGACGTACCCTTGTACTTTCGACGACGGATTGAATTGATTGTTGAAGCCTTCTTGAGCAAAGCTTTTGCTCAACGTTAGAACCTGTATATGATAAACGCGTAATAGCAATGCATAGTGTACTTACGTTCCAGCAATTACAGCAGCGTCATAGCCGTACAAGATAGAGCCGGAGCCTGCGATGATTGCGCATCGCCAATTGTAGAGTCTGCCCATGATTGAAGAGGTGCGTAGGGTAGAACAGCGACAGCGTGGATCAAGAGGCAGAACTAGCAGAGCCAGTCGCGGTCACAGGGACCGATGAATATATATTCAGATCATAGCGGACCCAGGGAAGACGTAACAGCGCCCGAGCGTGAGACGACGGGCGGGGACAGAATTAGATGACAGACAGCGTGACATCTTCCCCGCTTTTTGGACGAGCGAGACGTGCGGGGTTTTTGAACGAGAACAGGTTAGAGCGCGTGCAGTCGACGATGCAAAGGGAATTCGCGAGAGAAACACGGAGGGTTTTGGAGAGCGCGGTGCTGATGGGGTTCTTAATGACTAATAAATGACACCCGCAATATTATCGCCAACCGCAATCGCAGCGCTATCAGATATGTTATTGTTGAAAATATATAAGATCCGAGTGACTTGATATGCCTAATTCAGAGACGTCAGCAGTTACAGCTGCCCTTTATCGTTATCAATCACGGATGGACGATTAGACTTGGCCTCCAGAGCGAGCCAGAGGTAAATTATCCTCCGCTTCAACTTCGGTACTCCCACCAGGTTACGTCATATGTTATGAAGTCGTCTGGCAATCCGCAATCCGGATCATAATAATCCGTTGTTTCCTACCCCGCACTGGCTTAAGTAAGAGACATTGTGCAGATTAAGGGAAAGCCTAATTGAAACATCCAAAGAAGAGAAAGAATGGGCGTGGGCTATTTGACCATAGCGACCTTAGAAGTTCTCGATATCATATCTTGGAAGACCGGTGCTCAGCTTCGACAGCGCATCAACAAGAAGTAGAATACTGTGGTCAGCCCGTTCGATATCTTCCCGCTGCCCGAGACATGATATAACCGATCGTTCTCTTCTCTGGAAGCTTACTTCCATTTGTTGCTCCTTGGTCATCGCCAGCATTATAACTGTTGTGCTCGCTTGCAATGCTCTCAGGGGTTTGTGTGACTCTCTCCTGGCTCAATTCAAACCTCCACCCGTTCCTATCATCAAGCTCAGCTCTCAGCAGTATAAGGTACAAGACCGCCATCATTCGAACAAGGCACCGTTTAAAGGCCTTCGATTGCTTCATCCCTCAATCTCTCTTCTCTTCCAACCTCACCTCTCAACACTTCCTCACCTCAGCAGCTACCTCCCCCGTGTCCCTATCGCAAACAGTGGCTTTCAGCAAGAAAACACGCTCTCTCGTGCATCGCAACATGCTGCTGCGAGCTCCAAGCACGATGGCCGACCCATTTCTACGCACTCGCACTCGCTCTCCTCTTCGCAAAGCACCTCAATGACTGCGATTGCGACGCACACTACGACAGCGAAGCACAATGGAAAGAGCACATCAAAGCTGGGCAACGGATGGATCGCAGGATCGAGTCCGGGTTTCTATTTCAAACTGCCTATGATCGTGCTTTCTAGAAACGATTTAAATTTGCTGGCTGTCATGGCTTCGCTATGAAGCAGCCAACCTATGTATACCGGTCCTTTTATCTCTTGTTCCTTCTCTCAAGCTTCACTGACTTTCCCTTGTTCATCTAGCTGTCCCCCCGCAGCATATCCCAGCCTGGAACGAACCAGAAGAGTCCTATACGTCGACTACCGCTCAGGCCAACTCCCCGACAGCTTATGAGAAAAGTGGTCTACCTCGACTGTATATCTATCCTGCCATTGTTCACAATACCGTTGCTGAAGTCATCTCATTGAACTACATGCTGGTGTCTGTCTAAAGAAGGAACGCTACTGTCTGTCTGCACCCTCTTCCCGCTGTACAGGCGTCACTGAATGTTAAATCCTTGGCCTCTGCAAGTTACCAGCTCGGAATACCCTCCATCCTTCTCTGTGGATCAGCATTATCTTTATACCCGCTAAAAACCAAACAGAGGTACCGACTCGCGCAGAGCTGGAGGCGAATCATAATTTCCCGGGCTCTGTCGCTTGATTCTCGCGTGTGTAATGGCTCGTGTCGTACTCAATCAATTGATTACTTCTTTCAGTCTCTAGATTTTTGGTTTTGCTATTCGTTTTGTCTTTTTCGAATTTTTAATATATCGGGAGTCAGTGGGGATCATCTCTTATGCCATTCGATTGCTGGTGGCTCCCTTCTTCACCTTATCTATATATCCTGTAGCCGTCTTTGTAGATCGCTGTATAATACCGCAGCATCAGCATTTAATCGACGCTAACCTTTGCTCTCATAAAGGTCCATCAATACTCAATGACAGTCTGAGAAGAGCTGCATATCATAAAGTTTGTCAGTGCTTCATTGTGTAGTAGTAGTTTGCTGCTCTGGAGCGTCATAAAATAATTCACACAAGTGGTGTCCCAAGTGCTCAGCTCAAGATGCGACATTAGCAAGTTGACATCGGCGTAATGGTTTCCTAATATCGAGGTTTATTATAAGTCATTTATTCATAAGTACCGGTCCAAGTCTCCAGAAGTGCCCAAAGAAGTGCCCAAAGTCGCCAAAAGTTGAAGCAGTGGTGGGACTGGGATTGCTACAAAGCAAACCCTAATTATCTGAGACCATGTTCTCACTTCCCAGCAACTCTCTCTTGTTCAAGAACAGCTCGAACAGCGCGAGAGTACCGTCGCATCAATAATATATCGTGCATGATGATTTGATTCAAACAACGAATCTAGCCTGTATGGATATATTGTTACCGGCTTTACGAATACAAGAGACTGGAAAGGAGAGGCCGGCGGCAAGGAGAATGACTATTTTGCTAGTTTCCGGTCAACAAGGCTTCGACTTGCACAGCAATCACGGCCTTCCTTCCGTACCTGACGAAGCCACTATTTGCTCTTTATTTTTAGCTACCATGTGCGGCCTCCTGCCTTGTTTGCTTGCTATGCCTGGCTATAAAATGTACGTCCCGTGCCCTTCTTTCCTTTCCTACCCTCTCCCCCGTTCATAATACCTTTCCCTTTTTTTCAGCATCTCGTTCCCAACCTTCGGCTCTCCCAATGACCATGGCTTTTTCCGATCTTTACATTCAACAAGCTGCCTTGGGTCTTTTCTCTTCTTCCACTTTTTTCGATCCTGTGCCGCCCACGGAAAGTCCACCAGCGTACGAACCTGTTCAAGGACGCGAAGTCATAGACCACTCGAACCCCTGGATCCGTTCGTTCGTTCGGCGGATTCCGCTCCCTCCCGGCTCACACAGCACATTGGAGTCTTTTGAACTCCACCTCCCACTGGTCTTGAACGATTTTTTGAACCGTCAAAGATCTCTCACCCGACAGGCCTTGGAACGCATGGTCAACACGCCCTATCCCGAGCGGCTTTTGAGTAAAGAGGGCTGGCGCTTAACTCATGAAAACATGTCCACGGTCACCTTCTCGTCTCTGTCAACAAATACCAGCGGTTCTTGCCCTTCGTTCGAATCCGTCCCCTTCACTGCAGTGGCAGATGGTCGACTCAGCCTTCGCCAATTGGACTCTGCTTTGACGACCTTGATGCGCGACTACGAGCGTGTCAATCATCTCAGTCGCTGGTACTCCATCTATCTCACGATTGACCCCGACCACAGACAGATCAGACAAGAATGGGTCGACGCCGCTCTCCTACATCATCAATTATCTCTGCTTGGAAACACGCTCATGCGCGAAGATTGCGAGCGTTTCTTGGGCAGCCTTTCTAGAGTCGATCAAGTCGGCAACGGCTACAAGCTCAGTGTTATCGTCACCCCTTCATTGAACAAGTCATACTTTGAGGATGAGCTCGTCTGCCCTGAATATGCTGAGAGCGTTCCGGAACATGGATACCGAAGAACCCATGCCCACGGCGGCTTCACTGTGTTTTCGGATGCATTGGAGCGCTCCTTATCCCCCAACGATCATTACAATATGTTCCGGGTGTGCAGAGTGATAGTCTGGTTCAAAATTTTAACGCCAAGTCAGCGCAAAATGTTCCAGATGCTGTACGATGAGATGAGAGCTGTTTTTTACATTGTGCACCCAGAGCACGCGCCTCCGTCTTATGACCCGGAACATCAACAGACCCCAGTTGAGAATAACGAACAATTAGGCGCTGGCGGATCTCCTTTGTCTGTGAGCAGTCAGGTTAATCCAGCCAAGCGCGTCGCCGACACGGATGCAGATGCAGACCTGCGCCCAGTGAAACGACGACGATGCTTGTCTGGTAGCGAAGGAGACCACAGACGCTGCCCCTTTAGTTAATTCGATTCTGCGGACGTTACAAGTAGTGATCACGGGGATGGTTTTGGAGGATAACATCACATGGACAATCGCAACGAGTGTCATCTCTAGCTCTTGCCGACTCGTCTGATCCTTTTAGTTTCCTGCGCGCTCGTCTATCTGTTTTTTCTGTCTGTGTGTCTGTCGTTCTGTCGGCCTGTCTCAAGCATCTGCTGTCGGCATTGTATTATGGGGCGTTCTTGATTTTTGTATAGTCATTGTTTTGTATCAAATATATTATCATCATTATTATTATTATACCTTATAGTAAACACTGCTCCAACAATCTCATGAGAACTGGGACTTACTACGTTCTCGAGATCTAGTAGGAAGAGCAGTTGATAGAGATGTTCATTGAAAGCAGCAGCAGACACATGGCGCATCAAAGGAGTAGAAGCATGCGACCAGCAGATTGTCGTGGACGCTCTGATCTCGGCTTTGACAAGTGCTAATCAGCGCTCTCGGAGAGTTTGGCGCAGCTTGACGCATCTACCAGGGGTGTTGCTGAGAAGTGCGCAGCTAAATGTCGATAGGGTGTACGGTCGAAGGAGGGGTGAAGAAGTGTCAGTAAGGCGGGATTGGAAGCGTAGGCATAAAGGCGAGTGTAGGGAGAGGTAGCGTCGGGTAGGTGTTGGATGAGTGTAGGCAGGCGAGCATCGTAAGCGTCGGGTAAGCGCAAGGGCGGAGGACAAGAAATGGATTCGAAAGCTCGACGACCAAAGAATAGCAGAAGAACGTAGTTTAACGCTCCTTAAGGGCGTGGGCAAGTGACCTTCAACTTGGCGCGCTCTGTGGGACTCAGCCGGAAGTTTGAGATTTCGTTTGATCCTGGAATAGAAGGCGTAGACGTATGGGAACCGACGCATGGGAGGAGAAAAGACCGAAGTGTAAACGCGAGGGTATGAAGAGACAGTATCAGCGTCAACATCGACGAAGCGTAAGGGTGAAGGACGAAAGAAAGAAACGGAAACTTCGATCAGCTCGACGCACTTACGAACACTGGCTCGGGAGGGAGGTTGGCACTCAGTAGGTGGGAACGACAAGAAGCGAGCAGTTAAGTAGCGAGCTTAGAAGACTCGGTTGAGGAGCGTGACGCTGGACGCGCCTGGCACGTCCAAAAAGACTTGACCAGACAAGAGCTAGGAAGCGTGAGTTGGACGGACCTGGAAGCATGGGAATAGGATCAAGAGTGAGAAGAGAAAGCGTACTAACAGCACGCAACAGAGCAGAGCAGAGCCAGCGTTGGGTAAGCTGAAGTACAGAAGACAAGAAACGAAAAAAAAGGCGACATACAAGTGTAGCGTTAAGGTAACGTGCTCAATGGGCTTTGCCAACAAGCGTGCAGTAAGCGCAGTAAGGAGCTAAAGACATCACTCGCGAGATTTGGGAGGGTGGTGCAGGTGGGTAGCGTCAGTGTCAACGTCGAGGAAGCGTAAACGAGGAAGAGAAACACGGAAACGGAAGAGCGACGCACATCAAACAACAGCCAAAGAAGAAGACAAAGGGTACAAAAACACCGTACCAAGAAAACAAAGCAGCGCGGTTAGGTGTTGAGGCGGCTCGGTTGACAAGCGTGCAGCTCTACGCGTTTGACGAGTTCGGAATACTCTTGGGTTTGAAAGAGTGTGCGCGCTTGAGCTGAAGAGGTTTTCAGAAAGCGCGTCGCACGAGGACACAGACTGTTGAAAAAGACGAGCGTTTGAGTGGACTGGTATGGGAATCTGCTAGGAACGTTAAAGTGAACAGGGAAGGAAGCGTAAAGGTTGAGACAAGGAAAAGTCATGTGAGCGTCTGGTCATTGGACAAAGTGTGAGGTGCGTGGAAAGAGATGTAGCCAAATAGCAGCGACGAAAGCAAAGATCACAACAAGCGAGCAGGAACGATGAAGAGAATGAGTGGTATTTCAAGAGCGTAGGCGTTCAGCAAATATGAATGAATGAGTAGTTGGAGCACACAAGCGTTGAACAGTTCAGGAGAGGAGTGAGTAGACGGCACAGGTGTAGGCTGTGGAGGTTTCATGGGAAGGCGGGTTTCCATAAAAGCAAAGCGAGTAGCAAGGCTAGCGCGCTCACGCTACTGGGGAGTATATTATTATAAATTCATATCATTATTATTCAAGATTTGACAAGAGAGTGAAAAGGACTTGTATCTGGGGGACAGGGACAGTGAAATCAAAAACAGACTAATCTCCACGCAGCTGCAGTGCTGGAGGATGCATATGGGTGACTGTGGTGATGATGCTGATCAGCAGCTTGAGGCGTTGAGGGGCAGTGTAGGCAAAAGTAATGAGAGATAGCGTTAGCGTTAGGTAAGGTCAAGAGCAGGAGACGAGCCCCATAAACAAAAGAAAGTAAAGGAGCAACAAAACAAAAAATACTCTCCGGTAAAGGTGGGGTCTGGCGTAAGAGCGATGAGCCAGGTTGAGGAAGCGTAAGAACGAGGGGCAAAAAAGGCGGGAGAATGCAGGTGAATGTAGTTGAGCGCGTTCAGATTGACTCAGCCGGGAGTTTGTAGACGGGCACAGTCAGTGAGGTGAGCTTGCAACAACAACAGCAGCGTAGACGTAGGAAAACGGAAGCGTGAGAGGTAAGGAAGGGGGCGAGTGATGAGAGGCAGGGAGGGCGTCAGTGTCGAGGGAGCGTAAGGACGTCAAGGTCGAGGCGGGGGTGGAAGCGAAGGCGTAGCCGTGAAACGTAGGGGTGGAGGCGAGTGTTGGGTAAGTGCAAGAGCTGGACAAGATAAAGGCGAATGACTGTGTTCAGTACTGTGAGGTTACACTCCGCACGGTGGGGCGGGGTTTGTGAGAGCGAGAGCGAGAGGAGCAAGCAAGGGACAAGGGAACGATAGCGTGAGAAGAGACAGGGTCTGCATCGAGGAAGTTGAGGAAGCGCAAGTGCGGGTTGTGTCGGCGTTGTTCAACGACAAGAACGAAAAGAGTGAGCGAGGGACAAAGAGCGGTAGCGTGAGGAGGAGAGGCAAGGTCAAGGAAGAGTGGAGAGAGAGAGCAAGGCGTCGATTTGGGAAGCGCAAGGGCGGGTCGTGCCGGGGTTATTGAGAGGCACAATGGAGAAGCGTGCGAGCGAGGGACCAGGGAGTGAGAGAAGCAGTGTCGGCGCGTCGAGGACGAAGAAGCGTAGTGCAGAGGCGAGTATAAGGAGAGGTGCGAGCAGTGTGTGGCTACTCGAGAGGAGGACAAAGACAAATGCGAGGAGGGACTGTGTTCAATCCTGTGATGTTGCACTCTGGACGGTGGAATAGAGGAGGGTGAGAGCGATACGAGCGAGCGAGGGACAATGGAGTGGTGGCGTGAGCAGACGGGTTCGGCGTCGAGGTTGAGGAAGCTTAAGGGCGGATCGTGACGGGGTGGTGGAAGGACAAGAACAAAGAGAGCGGTCAGAGAGAGTGAGACGAGGCAGTGTCGGCCTTGGGTGAGGTTGAGGAAGCGCAAGAGTGGGTCATGTCGGGGTTGTTCATAGGACTTTGAAGAAGCGTGCGAGCGAGGGACCAAGAAGTGAGAGAAGCAGTGCCGCATCAAAGATGAAGAAGAGTAGGAGTAGAGGCGAGGACAAGGAGAGGTGCGGGCAGGGCACGGTAAGCTCAATAGCGGAACTAAGACAAAGGCGGGGAGGGCCATCGGACGTGTGAGGCTGCACTCTGAATGGTGGAGAGGGGAGGGTGAAAGCAATAGCAAAAGCGAAAGCAAGGGCCAAGGAAATGATAAGGTGTGGAGAGTGTGCGAGAGAGTCAAGGTCGATGACGGAAGTGTGAAGGCAGAAGACAAGAAAGTAGAAGGAAAGCGCGATGATGGAAGTAGCAAAGAAAGTGAGATGTAAAAAAAAAGAAAAGCGAGCTGAGCACAATCAGGACTCACGTGACAGAGGCTGGATCTAGAGAAACACTTAACAGTGGCGGATAGGTAAAGATTTGTGGAGCACTAGGTAAAAGCAATAACAGACCAAATTTCACAAAATTCGGGGACTACTTTAGTTCTGAGAAGATCTAGATGGAGAATATACGAAAGGAAAGGAAAGTATTAAATAGTGGGAGAGCGCAGGGAGCAGAGGAGAGGCGCCCACCAAGAGAGTGAAGTGAGGGGTTTAAGCGGCTCACCAACAGCGAAGGGAGTTGGAGCGGTCCCAGGCCCATGAGCAGAGCGATTTTGTTCATTCAAAATATCGGTAAATATAGATGAGGAGAAGATGAGGAGCATTATGAGACATATTGATAAGGCAGGTCGAACAAAAGGCTGGGAAGGGAGGAGGAAGAAGACAAGTAGAGCGTTAGCAGTAGCAAGCGATAAGCAGGAAGAAAGAGCGATAAGCGACAGTCGAAGGGAGAGTTCGAGAGG